>NC_044991.1:7035666-7359418 GCF_008728515.1 Papio anubis | reverse complement strand
CGGTTGGCCCAGAAGTGGACAGAGCTGTGCATGCGGTCTGCTCGGACGGTGTGGATGGGCCTTTCGATGCTATGTTCGTGAGACCTCTGCTATTTCTCCAATCCCGGTTTCTGGTTGAGATAGAATTCATGGAGCATACAATCTTTAAGCCGACATCTTAGTGACTTTTAGTATATTCACTGTGTTATGTATGTAGCATAACCATCACTACTAATTCCAGAATGTTTCCATCACACCAGAAAGAGGCCCCATGCCCATTTTTGGTTAGTCCCAATTCCCACCCCTTCGCCCCTGGAAACCACGTGTCTACTTTCCGTCTATGGGTTTGTCCATTCTGGACATTTCATGTAAAGAAGTCACACAATAGTTGTCTTTGTGTGTCTGGCTTCTTTCACTTAGCATGTTTTCAAGCTTCATCCGTGTCATAGCGTGTCTCAGCACCGCGTTCCCTTTTACGGCTGAATAATATTCTATTGCACGGACAGACCACATTTTATTTATCTCTTCGTGAGCTGACGGACATCTGGGTTGTGTCGGCTTGGTGGCTGTTATGCACAGTGCTGCTGGAACACTGTGTGTAAGTCGTCGTGGGGGTGTATGCTTTCAGTGCTCTTGGGTGCCTACCTGGGGGTAGTACCGTCACATCATCTGGTCACTCTATGTATGCCTTTTTGAGAAAATGACTGTTTCCCACGGGTGACACCATTTTACATTTCCAAAGTATGAGGTTTCTAATTTCTCCATATCCCATATCCTCACCAACACCTGCCTCGTTGTTTTTTTTGTTTTGTTTTGTTTTTTTGAGACGGAGTCTCGCTTCTGTTCCCAGGGCTTGCTGGATTGCAGTGGCCTGGGATCTTGCTCACTGCAAGCTCCTGGCCTCCTGGCTCACGCCATTCTCCTGCCTCAGGCCTCCGAGTGGCTGGGACTACAGGCCTCGGGCCACCATGCCCGGCTAGTTTTTGTATCTTTAGTAGAGACGGGTTTCACCGCAGCTAGCCAGGATGGTCTCTGACGCCTGACCTCGCGGATCCCCGCCTGCCTCAGCCTCCCAAGTGCTGGGATTACAGGCTTGAGCCACCATACCGCCTGTTTTTTTTTTTTTAACAGCCATCCTAGTGGGTGGCATGGTTTCTCATTATGGTTTTGATTTTCATTTTTCTAATGAATAATGATGTTGAACAGCTTTTCACATGCTCAGTGGCCATTTGTATGGCCCTGGGATACCGTGACACTCAAGACAGACACGGTCCCTATTCTCACGGGCTCTATGCTGTCTGTGGAAAGACAGAAACAATCAGAGAGATTGCAGGTGGGCGGGGCGTCTCCATTTCTTTGGAGACATGTCTATTCAGATCCTTTGCCCATTTTTAAACTGCGTTGTCTTGAGTTGTAAGAATTCTTTATATATCCAGGATGCTAAGCCCTTACCTATATGACTGGCAAATACTTTTTTCTATTCTGTGGACACCACCTCCTTTCAAGTAGCCTCAGGCAGTGCTAGGTACTCAGGAGCTCAGTGCTGGTCAGCGGGGCCTGGGCTCCTCTCGGGCTCTGCCCTCGCCCCCACCCCATCTACATTCTGTTTCTGGGAGATTTTGCACTGTCCCTTGGCTGCCTATCTGCCAAGGTTGCCCCCAAACCCCCAGGCCTGCCTGCTCCACCACCCTCCAACTTAGACATCAAGAGCTGACCTGGTGCCTGCACGCGGACACCCCGCAGGCATGACGGACCTCATGCGGCCCATACTGAACTCCCAAGTCCCCCTCCTACAAAAGCAGAATAGAACGAGACAAAGCTCAGTCTGCCCTCAGCCTTCCCCAGCTCAGCAAATGGTCACACAACCCGCAGTCGCTTCAGGCAAAACACCTGGTTGTTATTTTTGATGCCGCTTTCTCCCCACATTGAAGCCCTTAGCAGGCCCAGTCCTTTCAACTCTGCCTGTGAAATTCACCACGAGTACAACACATTCGCTCCCCTCCAGGGCTGCCACGGCTGGTCCAGCCGCCCTCGTCTCTGGCCTGTATTATCGAACTCCCTGACTCCACCCTGCCCCTGTCCATCCTCCATCCCTCATGGACCTCATGCCATCCCCCTGCCTGAAAGCCCCCGAAGGTGTCATAAACATGAACTCCCTTTCCCGGCCACCAAGCCCACAGGAACTGCTCTGCCCACGTCCCCCGCCCTGGCCTCCTCCTCGCTCACCCACCTCCAGCCAGGCTGCTGTGTCCTGCTCTCCCTTGACCCTGGCTGTCCTGTTCCCATCTCCAGGCCTTGGCATTTGCTCCTCTGCCTGGAATGTTCTTCCCTTGTCTTGGCACGGCTGGCTCCTCCTCCTCCTTCAGACCTCAGGTCACGTGCCACTTTCCCCGAGATGCTCTCTCTGACCACCAAGCTAAAGTGGCAGACGGGCCACTCTGCAACGTGTCCCTCCCCTGCTTCCTTCAGGGCATGCCCCCACCCACCTGGAATCTTCTTTTTGACTGTCTCTGTCTTCCCACTAGACAACACAGAGCCCCTGAGAACAGGGACCACGTCTGTCTTGAGCATCCCAGTATCCCAGAGTTTTGAACAGTGCGTGGGGCACATGAAATACGTCTGCGGACTGGATAACTGAGTGAGCACTTCCAAAAGTGTGGGTGGGGAACAGTGCTTCTGGCCTGGACATCCATAGGCCCTGGCTAAAGGCCGTCCCACCAGGGATCAGACGCATAGCCTTTGCTGCCGTATGCTGCAAAGTGTGGCTGCAGAGGGGCTGCCAAGAGGCCCTGCAGCCCCAGGACCCACTCAAGGAAGCAGCTCTGGATGGGTGACAGGAGCATGCGCTGGCTGGCAGTGGGTCCTGGGTGGGTGGGTGGGTCAGGGACTGACATCAGGAGGTGACAGAGAAGGCTCTCAGAGAAGGGCTGTGCTCATCTGCCCCCTTGGCCTTGCCCGAGAGTCGGGAGCTTGTGCAGAGATCGCGATGGGAAACCAAGTGGCCTCACAGTCATTGCCAGCCTGTGGCTTTGGTGCTCAGTGCTTGAAGGGACCCGCGTTGGGAGGCCTCAGAAGAGGGGTGCAGCTCAGCCTCTCCTCCTGCTTTGTCGACACCTTTACTGACACGAGGACCAAAGTCTCCCACTAAAGAAAAGCTGCTTGAGCTGGGTAGAGTTTCAGGAAGTGAATGGAGAGGGAAGGGGTCTGGAGACACAGTGGGATCCCCTACAGAACTACATTTCACTCATTTTGCTAGACCACCTATGGCAAGGCCAGCTCCTCCTTGAACCTCTAGATCACAGGCAGGGCAGGGGCTGGCTGGGGCCCCTGCTCAGGGTCAGGCACTCTCATTACAGTTATCTCAGTTAACCTCAGCCCAGGGCAGTAGCTGTTTTGTAACTGGGAGCTCTAAGCAGTGTGCAGCCTGCCCACAGTCCCCAGCACGTGAGTGACGGAGCCAGGCTGGGAACGGGGTGCTTTCATCCCCTCAGGCCTCTGACAGTGCAGCTGTGAATGTGATCCTGGCTGGACATCTGTAGGAGGCACTGGAGTTTTTAAAAATTTCTTTTGATGGGGATAAGAATGGAGGACTGGAGACAGGGAAGGAGGAAAACCAAACAAACAAATCATGGAACCAAAGCGAGAAGCTGTAAGGAAACAAAGAGGAAACGCTCCCACGGGACACTTAATGAAGAGCCTCCGCGCCTACCCGGGCCCAGCTGCATGTGATTACCTCCAGGCCGGTGGATGGGGTGGCAGGGCAAGTCCCTCTCCTGTTGAAAAACAAAACAAAACTCCCCTGAACCAAGGAGGGGCCCTGGAGCTCCCACGACACCCCAGGTACACAGGTCCTCTGGCTGGTTCATCCCGCCAGACTCCAGCCAAGTCAACTGATTGATTCCCAGCATCCATTTCCCAGCCTCAGTTCTGTCGGAATTCTAACCTTCAGGGGCTAATTCTTCCCCATGGAAGTCCGCATTTTCTTCCACCCTCCAAAGCTGTGTGAAATTGCCAGACGGCTGTGCGGCTGCTCCTTCTCTTCCTCCTCCTTGCTAGCACCCTCCATGTGTACACCTGTCCTCACCTATGAGGTCTCCTTGAGCGTGAGGGTCCTCGGCACCTGCCAGGCCTGTGGCCACAACCTGATCCTGGCCACTTGGCCTCCTGCCCCATCCATGCCCTGCATCAGCTCCCCAGCTGGGCCTACCACATGTGGGCTTGTTCCTTTCTGCACTCAGCAGTTCCTCCCTGTCAGGCCCCGGCTGGGCCTGGCGGCAACAACCAGGACTACCGAATAGTTTTGTCTCATCAGAGCTGACGCACCGGAGAAAGGCAGACAGCAGGCCACAGAGGGCGGTGGCGGAGGGCTGGGTGTGGGCGCCAGGAAGCTTCACAGAAAAGGGGGCACTCGCTTGGCTTAGGCACTGGCACACTCGCAGGCCTCCCCACGGCCAACCTGTCTCTGAGTTTGTGGCCACATTGTCTGTGGTTCTCCTTCTCTCAAAGACCTAGCATGGCTCTCTATAACTTGACCAATAAAACTGTTTTATTATTTAAGATTCTGAGCCGACAAGGAATTCTGAGAAATAGTGGAAAAGCTGATCAACAACCTTACACTTTAGACACAACCACCATTAGGAGCATCTGTTTTGTTTCCGTCTTTTTGCACAAGCTGATTTTCTCCTAAATGTAATGAGTCGATCTGTGAGCTGAGCTAAAGCACCTTCTGTGCTGTGGCTTGGCCCTGCCCCCGCTTCTGACTTGCTGCTTTGTGCAGTCTGTAGTGGGCTCCTCTTCCACGCCCCTGTGCAGTTGTTAATAAACTCCCCTGTGAAGGATGCAGCTGGGCAGCTACGGCCCTTTTCATTTGAGGAATTATTGCCTTCAGAGAGCCCCCCCAGAAGTGGGATTCCTGGCTCAACGACTGTGAGCTTTTGCTTCTCATGACTCCCTGTGGACCCCTGTTAACCTGCATACAACTGACTGACTCTCCTGCCGTACAGCGTCTGCACTTGCGGTGGCCTCATCTGCCACCATCTTTTCTATTGGCCACATCCATCTCCAGCGGACTTCTGTGATTAGTCACATGTATTTGTTCAGTCAGTCACTTGGCAGGGGTGCAAGGCACCACACTTGTGCAAGGGTAAACAGGGAAGAACAGGCCAAGGCCTGCCCTCAGGGAGCTGCCATTCCAGGAAAGAGAGGTGGTAAGGACACTGGCAGACCAGTGTCTACTAACCAGAGTGGGGTCAGAGCCCTGCAGGATAAGAAGAGTGTGCCGTGAGAAGCGGGAACAGGCAGGCTGAACCCAGGTAGCGAGCATCTCTCTAAGCCACGTGAGGACCAGTGCAGAGAAAGGTGCGTTTTGTGGTGAGATGTGCGGTTGGTCATGTGCGTGTGTGTGTAATCTCCGGGTCTCAGACCCAGAGAGCACATGGTATACGTGGCTCATTTGACAGAGATTGCCTTTTTACCACCACCTGCTCTGAACCCACTCTGCTCCTTGGCAGAGCCCTTCCCACCTCCAGGCTCTGCACATGCTGCTCCCCCCTCCTAAAGGTCCTCCCTTCACCCCATCTCCACCCCCAGCAGGGGACCCTCTACTCACTCGGGGTAGGGCGAGTCACCCACCCCTCACCATCCCTTTTCACACCCCTAGTATTCATTACACAAAGGACACCATAGTGGGAGTATTTCTGCACAGGGCCTGGGAGCTCCCTGAGGGCAAGAGTCAGTCTAACTAATCTCAGAGGCCCCTCACCTGCAGATATAGGCACCCGGGGCATGTCCTGACAGAACAGCATTGGGGCATGCTTGCTGTCCCTACCAGATAATCATCCCCGCTGCCCCCACTGTCCCAGGCTTTCATTCCATTCCCACATCTTGGCGACGTGATTCCGCATCAACAGTGAAGAGAGTCCTGCTGGAATATGGAGGAGAAGCGGCACATAAACCTTGATGGGTGACTGCCACCACAGACAGTTCTGTCCATGCCCAGGCGACACTGGACACGGACATCAGGACATGAAAATGCTTGCTCTATTGGAGGGGTGAGAAATGGGGGATGATTTTGTTTTTCTCTGGATTTCTCTGAGTGTTTCTGTATAATTATTGCACGGGTGGCCGATGGATAAGTAAACAGACATTTGCAGCTTGGTGTGATTCTGGCAGGCCTGAGAGTTGTCAGGGAGGGCAAGGGAGCAGAACGCAGAGAGCAGGTCCCTTCGCCTGGGAGGCCAGGGAAGAGGCGCAGGAGTTTGCTGGGAGCATAAGGAGAGAAGGAAAGGCTGGAGTGTCAGCAAGGCCAGCTGCCAGGCCGAGGAAGCCAGACCCCCACAATGGCAACACAGGCCCTGGGGAGGGTCCCACTCGGAAGGGCCTCCACCATGGGTGGGTCCCAAATGACTCCACTGGCGTCTGACCTCCTGGCGGCCAGCAGATGAGCCAGGGGAGGTCAAGCCTGTGGGATCCTCTCCCTGTCATTAAAGTAGCACCTGGGAGGTTACTAAAGACCCCAGACCAAGCAGCTGGGTTGCTGCCATGGCTGCCCACTTCCCACAAATAAAGAGTGCCAGCCAGGCGCAGGGCATCTCTGCCAGCAGTCTATTTCTAGCTGTATGTGGTTGGGATGAGGTGGGTGACAGGGAGGGGTGCTGGGGCAGCCTGATGCACAGGCCTGGCTAATGGCCACTATAAACAGCTCGAGCCTGTGGGAGGAGGGTCACTGCGGCATCTGCCCTGATGCAGCCAGGCCTAGCAAGTGTCCAGGGTGACCCCAAACGCCACCCAGGGCCCAGGGTGCTCCGAGGTAAGCGAGACTACTGACAGACGAACTACTGGACTGGGCTGAGATGCCCTCAATTGTTGCTAATGCCCCCAGTTAGGGCCATGGCTCTGTGTCCGGTTTGGGGGCATATGTTTTGCTGGCAGGGTATTTTTAAGGAGCCTTCACAAGACACTTATTTTGTTTTAAATTTTTCAGAGTTCTGACCAAGCCCTTGGCACAGGGACTGCAAACAGGAACAGAGGAAGGCAAGTGTCTGCAGCGAGTGTTTTCTTTGCTGTTTATGGACTCGCTATTCTCTGCTCTGAGACAGAGCGGGGTTTCTTCCTCAAGCCACCACATTGAGACCTACAAAGGTGGGGCTGGCACCAGGCACAATGACAACAGATTTCAGTCCAGCGGAAGGAGGACAGGATCATGAACACACATTCCTACCAAGGGGAAGGTGGCCTCATACGGGGATGCAATCCCTGACCTGAACGTACAAGCACAGGGAGAGTAGGAAGGGGAGAGGAGGTGAAGGGTCCTGAGGCCCACCATGTGCCACCTTCCTTCACATACGCCCCTCACTGTGTTCCCAGAGACCCATCCTGGGAACACCAGCATGCCCCTTTCCAGGAAAGAACACCAAGAACAGAGAGCTAGGAAGGGAGTGGGAGCCGAGGCCAATGTGAGTGATCCCCAAGTCCATGCTCTCCCTGTGTCTACAGCAGAGACCAGAAGGAGCCAGGCATGGAGAAGTGGACTGGGGAGTCACAGGCCATTGCTGGCTGAGGGAGACAGTGAGGCTTTCCCAGCGCATCTACCCAGCTCCAAGTGTGTCGATGACCTGCCTGCCCCCAAGGCAGGTCTGTGCACCCGCCACTGTCAAGTTGTGTGCCTCCTGAGGGCCGGAATCCAACATTCTGCCCCGCCACCCTGCCACCTGACCATCCTCCACCACACCAATGAGCCTGCTGTGGGCCTGGCCTGTGTGGGCCTCAGATGAAGAGCTTGGCCAATCCAGAGCTCAGCACTCGAGGAATTCCCAGGGAAGGAGGGGAGATCTGCCCTGAGATGCCGGAGTGCCAGGCCCAGGAGCTCAGGGCCGTGTCAGAGGGAAGCCTAGGGGAAGCTGTGCAGCTCAGAGAGGTTTTCTCCAGGGGTTGATGCCTCACCTGAGCCCTGAGGAACAAGTGGGGGCCAGTCAAACTAAGCGTTCATCAGGAGGCTGGGGAAGGGCGCTCAGGGCAGAACAGCAGGTGCACAGACACCCCGGAGGAGGAAAGGGCGGGACAGTTAGGGAGAGGAAGGGTGTTCACTATGCTGGGGATGACAGTTCTGAGAAACAAGGAGACCTACACAGACAAGGACTGCATCCTGCCGGGACAAGGCAGACACGGGAAAGAGCTGAGCTGCCACTGTCCCTGGGGCCAAAGCATATGACCGTACTGCCAGGTCACGGGATGCTGGAGGGAGAAGGGCTCTGACTCAGCAGCCCAGCCAGGGGGTTCCAAACGGAGTTGCAGGGGCTCCGGGAACTTCGCAGAGGTAGAGATAGGCTCCGTGGGGGAGCAGAGCGCTAATTGTGGCCAGTCTTGTCTCCCACTCAGCCAGAGTGTGAAACCCCTGCATGATTCTGCTTGGGAAAAAAGATTTCTGCTGCTATAAACCCCACAGCATCTGAAAACCACTGATCAAATCCCATCTTTTTATTTCACATATGACAGGGAAACTGAGGCACAAAGATGCAGGGCATTTCCCAAGGTCCCCCAGCAAGTCAGTGGCCTAAGGAGCCTGACTTCTGTTCTGTGGGCCACTGATTCTGCCCCGATCGCCGGGCCCGATGGGGGTTGGAAGAACCACCTGGCCGCCTGTAATAAGCACCCCACTGTCCCCCACCCAATCCCAAGCAGGCCATGGGCATGAGGCTGTCAAAGTCCATTCCACCCCGAAACACGCACGGGTCTGAACCAGTCTGCTTCCCTACACCCCACTCTAGGGTCTCCCCTTTTTTGTAGCGATTTGGGAAAAGAAGGAAGCGAGTCCATAAAGATGTACAACACTGTCCAGGGAGTCTCTCTCAGGCCAAAGAATTTCTATCAGATTAACAGCTGCAGAAGGCAGAGAGGAGAGGTGGGCCTGGATCCGTCTTGTACTCTGACAGCAAATCCCGCCAACCGAGTGTGTTTAGAGCACCTGAAAGTGGGCCAAGAATGGGAAAAGGTGGTGGGGTGGTGGTAGGTGGGCATAACGAAAGAGAACAGGAAGAAACCTCTTGAGTTTACTTTAGAAAATATTGGTGTTTATGGAGTAAGTACATGACTGTCCAAAGCTGTTTAGTTTTACATTAAGATGATCAGCATTTTTTTTTCCCAGCAAGAAATGTATTTGAGCTGTTGAAGTATAAAGACAAATAAACAGCAGCAACTCGAGCCTTCGTTAGGGGTTCCAGGGAGCCACACGCTGACTCCAGCTGTCTTCCAGGATGAGAGGGGCTGCTTTAAAAGGCTGGGATTGCGCAGGCCCTTTCATCAGGCCAGGGACCAGCCCAGCCCAGCGGAGGGAGAGCTGTGAGCACGGTGCCTACACCGAGCATCCCAGCATCCGGGGCACTCCGGGTGACTTTCTCCCCCAGGTGCAGCTGGGCTCCGGGCCCCATCGGGAGTCTCCTGAGGGCCCCTCCTACTTCTCCTTTTCTACCCCTCCACTTGGCAGCCTCAAGTGCCACTTGCACATCCGTCTCTTCATCTGATCCTAACAGAGAGGGACCAGTCCCATTTCACAGAGACCGAAACTGCGACTCTGAGAAATGAGATGATGTGCCCCAAGTTACAAAATAAGAACACAGCAGAGCTCGGATTGAAGTCGCGATGTCACACGACCCCACAGTCAACAGACAGTAAGTGCAAGAACCAGTGCGAGAGGCTGGGAGAGCATTTGCGGGGTGGGGAGCAGACCGTGGGCAGCAGCTCATCTGGCAGGAATGAGGGGCAGGGCCCAGGAAAGGGCTTCCTACGCGGCCCAGACCCAGGCTCGCCTCCTGCATCTTCACCAGCTCCACGATACATCCATTTTCCCTAAACGGTCTTCCCGCTTTGCGCACTGGGAATAAATGTTAATTAGCTCATTCACATCTGTTGAGACCTTGCTCTGTGCTAGGTACTGTGGGATGTGTTTTACAAAGCTCATCTCGTTGGCCTCTGCATCATCTCTGCCAAATAAGCACTGTTACCAGCCCCACCTCATGCAGGAGTATACAGAGGCCCAGAGAAGCAGTCACTTGCTCAAGGTCACATAGTAAGTGATGGATCCAGGCAGGTTGATTTCCGATGCTCCTTGAGGGCCTGAAATAAGGCCATCATCCATCTCCTAATTGTGAGCTCCCAGCAAGGCACAGCATAGGGTGGGTGCTCGTGAAATCTTTACGAAATGAGTGAATATTAAGATTTCTGGTTTCCAAAGCCATCTAGACGCCATGTAGAAACCCTCACGTTTCCCCCGGGGTTTGACTACAGACTTCTAAGCTTGTGCGCCATCTCCATTTTGATGGCTGCTTATCATTTCAAACAGAACTCAGCCAAACAGACGCCTGAGTCCTGTACCTCCGTGTCCACCCCCACACCCAATCTGTCCTTCCCCCTAGCCTTCCCCATCTCAGCCACAGCAGCGGAGCCCCTAGAAACTCTGGGAAAACCTAATGGTCGGTTTTGACTGTCTTTTCCCCGTGCCTCTCACATCTCATCCACCGGCAGCTCCCGTTGACCGTTTTCAAAATACACTGTGAGTTCAACGACCACTTCTCCCACTGCCACCCTGAACGAAGCCACCAAGCTCTCTGACCCAGGCCACTGCAGTGGCTTCCCTGCTTAGGCCACTCTGCCTCTCTACTCAGCAGCCAGAAGGGCTTTTTAAATGAAAATGTCCATCGGAACATGTCAGTCCCTGGTGAAAATATTCCACAGCTTCCCAGGTAACAGAATAACATCCAAACCCCTTTCTCGAGCCGATATGACCCTGTGTGACCCAGCCCCTGTCCACCTCGTTGTCTCATCTCCAGTCCGTGCCCCTCGCTCCTGATCCTCCAGGCACCCTGGCCCATCCCCAAACTCCTAACAGTTCCTACCACACTTGTCCCCCTTCTGCTTGGACATAGGACCTTCCCTAGACCTTCACGTGGTACTTCCTCCCTCTCACTGAGGCTTCCTCCCCTTGCCCTGGGCAGACTTGTTACTCCCCTCACGGGTGGAGGTGACTTCTCAGGCCAGACTGTAAAACTGCCAAGCATGGGATTCTGTCATCTTAGGACCCGGCGGCCATGATGTGCAGAAGCTCCTACCAGCCCACGGGGAAAGACCACATAAAGAGGCTGCCCATAGTGTTCTGGCTGACGGCCAACAAACGCCACCGGCGGTGAGCAAAGACACTTCCAGATGATTCCAGTTCTTGGCTATCAAGTCATTCCCAGCCTTCAAGTCTCCTAGTTGAGATCCCAGACACCATGGAGCAGAGACGAGCCAATCCTGTCTGACTTCTTGAGCCACAGAATTCATGAGCAAAATAGTATTTTATGCCGCTAAATGTGAGGTAGTTTTTAAAAAATTCAATTTTACTTTTTAAAATGGACATGTAATAATTGTACATATTTGTGGGGTACATAGTGATGCTTCAATACACATTTTTAAAAACTTTTTTTAGTTTTACTGAGTCAGGATCTTGCTCCGTTGCCCAGGCTGGAGTGCAGCAGTGCAAACATAACTCACTGCAGCCTCAACCTCCTGGGCTCATGCAATCCTCCCACCTCAGCCTCCTTAGTAGCTGGGGCCACTGGCGCACACCTCCATGCCTGGCTAATTTTTTAAATTTCTGTAGAGATGGGGTCTTGCTATGTTGCCCAGACTGGTGTCAAACTCCTGGGCTCAAGTGATCCTCCTACCTTGGTCTCCCAAAGTGTCGGGATCACAGCTGTGAGCCACCACGCCTGGCCTCAATACATACTGAGGTGGTTTCTTATGCAGCAATAGTAACTGGAATCCTATCCTACCCAATGCTGTCACCCTCCCCCCATCACTTTGTATCACATTATTTTATTATTTTTTTCAGTGGCTCTGACCTGGCTGAAGTTACTGAGTTACATGTTCACGTGTTCACTGTCTTTCTCCTCTACGTAAGTTCATAAGCAGGGAGATGTTGTAGCTTTTGTTCACCACCATAGTAAGCAGTTAAAACCATGTCTGGCATGTAGCAGGTGCCCAGAACAATTTTTTGGAATAAACAAATGGATGAATACTAGGAGGAAGGCTTTAGAATTATTCCTAATGTAGCACTTTTTTTTTCTTTTTTTTTGGGACAGAGTCTTACTCTGTCGCCCAGGCTGGAATGCAGTGGCGTGATCTTGGCTCATTGCAACCTCTGCCCCACGGGTTCAAGCAATTCTCCTGCCTCAGCCTCCCAAGTGGTTGGGACTACAGGCGCCCGCCATCACATCCGGCTATTTTTTTTGTATTTTTAGTAGAAACTGGGTTTCACCATGTTGGCCAGGCTGGTCTCGAACTCCTGACCTCAAGTGATCCACCCGCCTCGGCCTCTCAAAGTGCTGGGATTACAGACGCGAGTCACCGTGCCTGGCCCTAATATAGCACTTTCTACCCTTTATTAGAGTTGTGAATATTTCTGGCTTCCTCATGGACCTAAGAGCCCTGCGAGAGATACCTCATTTAATTCATCTTTACCTCTGCCCTATGCCTACCACTCTACATTATATCCTGGGTATTTAGGACCCTAAAACTCCCCTCAAATGGTCCTAAGCCTATCAGATGACACTTAGGTCTGAGAAAGACTTAGGCAAAAGGTGGCTGCTTTCAGGGTAAATGGCCGAAGCCTGCACATTTGCGTTAGGGTGTGCTGAGGCTCACCATGGTGTGGGGTGGAGCCAAGGGTGGGAAAGGCAGGGAGGGAGCAGGCATTGTCCATGCTACCACTTTCTGCTGCAAAATCAGAGGTTTGCTGGGTGAGAGGGTTTTTAGACTACAAGGCATTTTAACAAATCCATTCATTCATTTATTCTACAAATATTTACTAAATGCCTACGATATACCTGACACTGCACTAGGTTCTAAGAAGAAAGACAGAAAGGTAAACAAGAGAAATTCTGCTTTCAGGAGAAGAAGAGAGGACCGTGACACAGAACTGCAATGGAGATGTAACTGTGTGGTGTGGGTCACAGCAGACCTCTGAGCAAAGGGAGGTTTGGTTGAGGCTTGAAAGATGAGCAGGACCTCACCAGATCCCTGCTGGGGAGGAGCAGCCTGTCAACAGATCTGTGCAGGACTCTGTGGGTGCAGGGAAGGCTGGGCCAGCGGGCACAGCTGAGCAAGCGTGAGAAATGGGGTCGGGGGGAGGCTGGTGGGGCCTTGGCCGGGGGGGCCTCATGCTACTGTGGAAGCAATGAGGGCCATGAGAGGAGGGTGCTGGAGCGGACGGCTCTGTACAGTCGGATGAGGTAAGACAAGTTTCCAAGGGCGACTCGAGGGTGATGTGAGGTGCCTAAACAAGGCCACAAGCTCTGCCCTTGGCCCGAGGAGGCTGAACGAGCTATGGGGTGGAGATGCCCTTGGCGTGAGCTCTCTAGAGCAAGGGGTTCCCATTTGCCCTTCAGCACACTCCCTCCCTGTGCCTGGCCTGGCACGTGCTGGAATTTCTGGATGCTCTCAGTGACTCCCATACTCGTGGATAGATACAGGCGGACATATCCAACACCCTATGACAAGGAGACCCTGGCCAGCCTTCCGGAGCTGGTGCAGTTCTGGGCACTACGGGGCAGGGGGTGGGCAGCAGGGTAGGCTTACAGGCTTGAACTGGCAAAATCCCAGACCTGGGCTCTAGTCCCAGCTCTTCCACTTACTGTCTGTGTTAGCTTGGGTAGGTCCCTTTCCCTCACCGGGCCTCAGTTTCCTCGTTTGTAAAAAGAAGGCATTAATGGCTTTGGATGCTGTGAGAACTAACAAGAGAACTGAGCACAGCATCCCAGGCAAATCCAGGCACACAGGAGACTCAACTAAAGCTCCCGAATCTCACTCAAGTAGGACGGTCTACCCAGCACAAGCTGGTCATAGGGTTGGTGCTCAATAAATGTTAACGAAATGGAGAGAGCTGGCTAATAAATCAGTGCTTCTGAAGCTGGATACAGATGACTTCTCTTCATCAGGCAAGAAACGTGCCGAGAGGCAGGGCCAAAATTCAAACCGTGAGCAACTTGAGAAATGTATTTTTCAGTAAGTCAAGGTAAAGATCAGGGTTGAAGAAAACATCTGGCTAAGTGAACTAATGGCTTTAGAGAAAGAGGAGCCCTGCTTTGTGGAGACGGGAAGAAATTATCCGCTGCTGGTTTTAATTTAAGATGAAAAAAATCTTATTCTATTAGCCTAAATATTGCTCTGCTGTGCAATTGCATGGAGTTTGGAATAATATTTTTCAAACAGAACTACTGCTATTTCAAGTAATTACACAGCTAAAAGCAGCCATTTGGGGTTGAGCAAGATCTCATCATGGTTTCAATTCCCTCTGGTGTCATTTTCTGTTATATTTGAGAAATTCCTCAATAAAGATGTCAAATAGAGTGAGGGCTTTGCTCCCCAGAGGACAGACTTGGCCAACCTCCAGGACACAGTCACAGGCAGGCCATCTCCACAGGAAAATAACCTCGCTTACTCGAAAGAAAAGAAAAGGTTCAACTGTGAAAACTTAGGCAAGAAAATAACATGTAAGCCATCAGCCCCATTTCTCCTAATCAGCTCAGAACGCTTTTCAAACTGGCCTGTTTATTTCTAAGGTGATCAGGTTTTTATCCCAGCCCCCATCCCTAAGGAATTCAGTGGTGGTTCAGAGAGGAATGTTACAACTGGACAAGACTCTTGACCCAGACTTCTTGAGACAAAACAGCAGGAGGTGCGAACGGGCTTAACTATTCCTGATGGGCGATGGGCTGTGGGGTGAGGTTCAGTGACTGCCCAGAGGCAGTCAAAAATGCACAAGACAGTGAAGACAGAGAACCTTCTAACAACTCAGTGGGCCACTCACAGCCACCAAATGCCCACTGAGGACAAAACCTCGTACAGGAAGCTTTGTCAGGCAGCACAAACAATTCCAAACATTTCCAGGTAGCACAATTTCAAGCAGATAGTTAAATGAGCAAAGCTGGTTGCAAGCAATAGGGAGTGGTGGAGACTGTGGCAAACAAGAGAGTATACGCTCCCTCTGAAGCAGACAGCTGCAGTGTATTTCACTCTAGCTACTGCCAGCACCACAGTGAAATGTGAGCAAGAGTGCTGCTGCCCTGGGCCCCCACACTTTGGGGGTCCTTGTTCTGCCTCTCCTCTGGCTGCAGCAGCATCCCCCACCCCCCGCCGACACCATGGAGTAAGGAGTCCATAGGGGAGTCATGGACTCCTGGAACACATGCCTACCACTCTACATTACATCCTGGGTATTTAGGACCCTAAAACTCCCCTCAAATGGTCCTAAGCCGATCAGATGACACTTAGGTCTGAGTAAGACTTAAGCAAAAGGTGGCTGCTTTCAGGGTAAATGGCCAAAGCTTGCACATTTGCCTTAGGGTGTGTTGAGGCTCACCATGGTGTGGGGTGGAGCCAAGGGTGGGAAAGGCAGGGAGGGCAGCAGGCATTGCCCGTGCTACCACTTTCTGGTGCAAAATCCAAGCAGTCTTCTAAATTCCAGACTAGCCTCTAGGTCATTAATTAGGAATATTTGTCAAGGTAGAAGAGACAGAGTCATTCTTGTTTGGGAGCTTCATAATGACTTTAACATTTTAGCCATGTGGGATAGGAGCCTCCATTTGGACTCCTGTCTCAAGTCCCACAAACATCACGGGCTGGGTAACTGGAATGATGCTAGAAATATTGATTTTTATGTGATAACCCTTAATGTTTAAGTGTTGACAAATAATTTAATAAGAACAAATAATACCACCATGGGGACAAACCAAACATGTCTGCGGGCCAGACGGGGACTGTGGGTTGCCAGCTTGAAGCCTCTGCTGGAAAATGATGACAATATCCAGTACCTGTACAGAATTTACATCTGCACATAAGCTCTGCACAATCTCCTTTCAGATTTAATCATGACACTGACCCTCTGAGGCACGTATTACTGGCCCACTTCATAGTTAGGGGAACTGAAGCTTGGTGGGCTGGAGGAACAAGTCCCGAACTATAAAACTCATGAGCGGTGACACCAGAATTTGAACCTAAATCTTCAAACTCCAGGCCCAGCTGACTCTTAGAGCATGACTTATTTCTGCCAACACTGATGAAGCCCCATGATCCTAGAGTATGAGGTGCTCTAGTTCTTACAGTGTTTCAAGGATGAGGGAGCTGAGACTCCAAGAAGTCAATTAACTAGCTTGAGGTCACATGGTCAGGATGGGTTGGAGCCTGTTGGAACCAAGGTCTGGTTTCTCTAGAGCTGGAGCTTTGTCTTGAGAAAGAGAAAGGCTGAACAGAAAGAACTCTGTTGGGAAGGGTCTGTCCTCAGCTGAAGGCAGAGGAGCAACAGAGAGAGCCTTTTCTTGGCTGTTGTGTGTGCAAGTTAGAGCCGCGTGAGGTTTCAGTCTGTGCTCAGAGGTGGTGGGATGTGGGGAGACTTAGCCCGTTCCTTTAAATTAATCTAGGTAACCATAATCCATTGTGAAAACAATGTTGTTGAGACAAAGGCCCGCACAGACTCACTGTTAGTCTGCAGGCTGCTAGTGTCAGGCTCAGGGGGTACTGTGAGTGCTTGCTGTAGCCAAGAACAGGGTATTTGCAAACAGGTGGTTCTGCACAGGTAAGAGTACGGTGGCTGGAAGGAGAGTCCCATGTGTCAGGCACAGCCCTGGGAGTGCAAATGGTGGGTACTGGTCCTCACAAGATCTTGGAGGCATCAAACCAGTCCACATCAACACATCTCATCTGGAAGCCAACGACCAGATGAATGCTGGTTACATGTTGAGTATTTGGTGCCAGACACCCCGCTATATGCTCCACATCCACGATCTCGTTTAATCCTCACAAGAGCCCTACCAGATAGGAACTATGCCTTCCTATGAGGAAACTGAGGGAGAGGTAAAGTGACTGTCCAAAGGTCACACAGTTGATAGATGAGGGCTAGAATTTAAGCCCCAAACCGGCAGTTCCCAAGGTCTCTCCTCCTGGCTGCTGGGTGACACTGCCTGCTTTTAGCTGGCTGTCCCACAGGGACTGTCGGCTCTGTCTTCACTGACTAATCAGAGCCCGAAATGTACTCTCTATATCATTTGAAAACGGAGCAAACAACTAAGAAAGCCAAGCACTTACGTTTTGGGAGGATTGAATGAGATACTTCACCTGGCATCTGGCACGATCAACGTCGCATGGTACCAGTTCTTCACAATCTGGTCAAAGCCCTGCCCACCTCCACAGCTCCACGCCCGCTGCTCCTTGCACACACCAGGAGCTGAGCCTCAGGGGCTGCTTGCAGCTCTATGTAGGCTCTGCCCTTGGCCTAGCAAACTTCTCCCCAACCTTGGAGGTTCCGCTCAATGCTACCTCCTCTTTGAAGACCCCCAGGGAGTTAGCCGCACTTCCACCCCCACACTCATTGCATCCAGGGGTAGCTCTTCACAGCCCCTCTGGGCTTCAATAACCTGCTGCTCAGACCTCCACTTGGGCATTTATTTGGGGTAAAATTACATGCTTACAGATGTTTCCCACAACAAACTTATCTGACATCCAACATGGGCTGGACAAAAACAGGCAGGCAGGTCTAAGGCCAACACCCCATTAAGTGGGAAAGTTCCAGAGCACTCAGGACACCCAGTGTCCTCTACCACACACCCACAAACCAGTTGGCACAACAGAAGGTTTGCTGAGCCCTTTTAGAAAGCCATAAAAAACCAAATGATCCTTTGACGCAGTGGTTCCACTTTTGTGAAGCATTTCTAAGGAAACAACTGGCAAAACAGGGGAAAAAAAGTTGTATGCCCAGAACCACCTCTGGATTCTGATGGTAAAAAACAAAAAAAGCAAACAATCTAAATGTCTAACCACAGAAAGGCAGCCGAGTCAGCTGGAGTAGTGATGCCTGTGTTGACTATTTAGCACCTACTAGGGGCTAGTCACTTCACTTCACACTGTCACCTCATCCTCACACGCGATCTTGGGAAGCGGGTTGTGCAGTTATCCCTGTTGGATACTGGAGAAGACTGAGGCTCAGACACCATGGGGATAGTAATAGCTCTCAGCTGCTGAGAGTCTCCTGTGCTGAGCCTGCTTCCCGGCCATCTGGACATTATCTCAGTCACTGCTCATGACAACCCTGTGAGGAAGCTGCTGCTCACAGCCTCTCCTCTACCAACAAGGGCCTGAGACCCAGACAATCAATAATGTATCTATGGCCATGCTCCTGCCAATTCCGTGCCCATACCCCCTGGGCTCCAGCTGCTGTGCCCTGGTCACCCAGCAGCCAGTGGCAGAAGAGGGCCTCAGGGACAGACACATCCGCTTTAAGAGCCACATGCTTCCCATGACAAGATACTGTTCTTCTGTGACAGACTCTGAACTCCCTCTGTTACAGGTTGAATTATGTCCCTTCAAAAGATGTTGAATTCCTAACTCCTAGTACTTGTGAACGTGACTTTTGTTGGAAATAAGGTCTTGGCAGATGTCCAGGTTAAGATGAGATTGTTAGGGTGGGCCCTGAGGCAACACGACCAGTGTCCTTATAAAAAAGAAAAATTTGGACACAGAGCCAGACACACATAGAGCTGAGACAACATGAAGACAGAGGGAGAGTGCCATCTACAAGCCAAGGAATCCCTGATGTTACCAGAAGCTATGAGAAAGGCCTGAACAGATGATGCCTTGAAGCTCTCAGAAGGAACTACCCTGCCTACACCTTGAGTTTGGACTCCTAATCAAGATAATCCATTTCTGTTAAGTCCTAGTTTGTTACTTTGTCATGGCAGCCCCAGGAAACTGATACAGGTTATTAGTAATTTATCAGACTACGGGGCAACTAGAAAAACTGTGGTAATAGGGGCCACACAAAAATACCTGAAGTAATGCCTGAGGTAAGGCGATGGGTCACGCCTGTAATCCCAGCACTTTGGGAGGTCGAGGTGGGCAGATCACCTGAACCCAGGAGTTCCAGAGGCCTGGGCCATATAGTGAGACCCTGTCTCTACCAAAAAAACCCAAAAGTGAGCCAGTAGCAGTGGAA
The DNA here is from genome assembly GCF_008728515.1 of Papio anubis. Classification (NCBI taxonomy): domain Eukaryota; kingdom Metazoa; phylum Chordata; class Mammalia; order Primates; family Cercopithecidae; genus Papio; species Papio anubis. The sequence continues at coordinate 7,340,421 of NC_044991.1, read as the reverse complement.
TGTGCCTGTGGTCCCAGCTATTCTGGAGGCTGAGGTGGGAGGATTACCTGAGTTCCAGACATTAAGGCTGCACTGAGCCATACTGCAATCCAGCCTGGGTGACAGAGTGAGACTCTCTCAGAAGAAAACCAAAATGCCTGAGGTACGCATGATATTAAAGGGAAAAGCAAGGGGCAAACGTGTGCTGACTATCTGATCACCACTATGGTAAAAACACACTTGGATGCAGATGGAAGACTGACAGGAAACACACCAGCACAACTAAGATGCCTGCCATTTTTTTCTCCCTACTCTTCTACATTTTTCCAACTTGATTCAGCAAATGTGGACTACTCTTGTAATTTTTGTTTGTTTGTTTTTGAGATGGAGTTTCACTCTTGTCGCCGGGCTGGAGTGCAATGGTGTGATCTTGGCTCACTGCAACCTCTGCCTCCCAGGTTCAAGCAATCCTCCTACGTTAGCCTCCCAAGTAGCTGGGATTACAGGCACGTGCCCAGCTAATTTTTGTAGTTTTAGTAGAGAGAGGGTTTTGCCATGTTGGTCAGGCTGGTCTTGAACTGCTGACCTCAGGTGATCCACCCGCCTTGGCTTCCCAGAGTGCTGGGATTACAAGTGTGAGCCACCATGCCTGGCCTCTTATAAATTTTACACAATTGGCTTAAAAATGTATTTGGACCATGGGAAGATGGAGGTATATAAGATCATGGGCCAAATTGTGTCCCTTCAAAATTCCTTTTTTGAAGGAATTCAACTCCCTAGTACCTCAAAATGTGACTATATTTGCAGACAGGGCCTTTAGAGAGAAAATTAAGTTAAAAATGGAGTTTGTAGGGTGGGCCCTACTCCCATATGACTGTGTTCTTATAAGAAGAGAAGATTAGGCCCAGGTGCAGTGACTGGCCGGGCAAGGTGGCTCACACACATAATCCCAGCACTTCGGGAGGCCGAGGCAGGCGGATCACAAGGTCAGTAGTTCGAGACCAGCCTGGCCAACATGGCGAAACCCTGTCTCTACTAAAAATACAAAAATTAGCCGGGTGTGGTGGCACATCTGTAATCTCAGCTACTTGGGAGGCTGAGGCAGGAGAACTGCTTGAACCCGGGAGATGGAGGCTGCAGTGAGCTGAGATCGCACCACTGCATGCTTGGGTGACAAAGCAAGACTCCATCTCAAAAAAAGAAGAAGAGGAGATTAGGACAGGGAGAGACACCAGACATGTGCATGCACAGTGGGAAGACCGTGTGAAGACACAAGGAGAAAGAAGGTAGCCACCTGTAAGCCTGACAGAGGAGCGGGGCCGCCGAAAAACCAACCCTGCTCACACCTTGATCTTGGACTGCCAGCCTCCAGAAATGTGACAAAATAAACTTCTGTTGTCTAAGCCATCCAGTCTGTGGTATTTTGTTACAACAACCCTGGCAAACTAATACAGGAAGCCAAAGGAAGGCAAACCTTCCCATGGCCCCCGACTCTGTAAGCTGGAGCAAAGCAACAGGCAGGGTGTGCCCAGAGGGCAGGCTGTGGCTGTATCACTCACCCAGGCAGTTGTGTCCATCGTGTGCCAGCATGAAGCCATCAAAGCAGGTGCACCTGTAGTTCCCTGGGATGTTGATGCATTCGTGGACACAGCCCCCGTTGTAGTAGTCATTCTCACACTCGTCAATGTCTGCAAAACGAAGGGCACGAGAGGTGTCAGAAGAGCCTGGTGGTCCCCTCTCCCAACACCAGGGAAGCCACCGGGATATGAGTGATTAGGGGATGATTCAACAAGTATTCACTTCAGTGCTCCCTGGGAGCTGGGGACTTGAGGATTATAAAAATGCTAATCATGTGTGGGGTGTCTTCCAGTTCCTACCACAGTGAACAGGCAAGATTCACACCTAGTTCTGCCTCCCCCGAGCCAGTGTACAATTTCCGAAAACTAGCTCTCTTGAAGCAGGCGGTACTGAGTAAAATTAACTGCACATCAACAAAAAGTGTAATATCTGGAATGAAAGAAAAGTCCACTAATTCCTCCAAACAGTTTCTTTCCACATCAGAGTCTGATGCCTGCATTTCAACTGCTCCAGCTTCCTTGCTATAACAAAGGCTCCTCTCTCATAAACAATGGCCAATAGCCTCGGTAAAGGTCACCCTTTTTGCTCTTTTAAGGCTTTTTCAACATTTCCCGTCAGGGGTCAAAGGGCTATCAATTCTGGCGTTCCAGAGAGATTTTAGAGACCCTGGAGAATGACAGGAACATGCCTAGTTAACCTTGTCTGAGCTGCTTCCACGCCCAAGTCCTGCTTGTAAGGCCATGTCATTACCTCTTCAATCCCACACTAACTCAGTGATACAGGCACCATTCTCACTATTCCAATTTTGCAAGAGCACTGAAGAAACCGAAGCACAGTGAGGCTAAAACCTCACAGATGGTCACACGTCACACACCTAGAAAGTGGCACGAATGGTATTCAAACCCGTGGGATTCAAACCCTTCGGCTTCAGAGCCCAAGGGGCCTAACCTCGGTCACACGCGGCCTCCTTGTGAGGGCACCAGGCACAGCAAGAATCTGCCAGCCGGGGGTGCCGGCTCTTCTGCAGGGTCTTCAGCATCTCCCCGAGATCCCTCTGGCTTCACTCATCTCAACTGACAGTCACCCTGACCTCCAGAGGCTCCAAGACATGCTGGGGGGAGAAGAGGGCCGGAAATGTCCCCCACAGGGGAATGGGAACCGGAACCGGAAGTGCATCTCAGGAGGCTACTGAGGAGGAAGCTGCGGTCCCTCCCCTATGGCGTAGAAGAGGGATTTTTGAGGCTGGGTTCCAGCTTTGAAAGTGGGGTGGGGCCATCCTGTAGAAAAAGAGAGCCTGTAGAAGGCAGGCCTGGCTTCCCTCAATCGCTGGAGGAGCTGCTGCAGGGAGACACGGAACTCCTTGCTTTCTCCCTACTGGTCTAGACAGCAGAGCTACTCACACTGAGGGGAAGCCATGGGGCCAATGAACGTTCATGGGTAGGAGTGCTGGTCTGCAAAGTAGAAGCTGTTGCAGGAGGTAGAGAGCTCCCTGACTCTGGAGGTGACTAAGCACTGCCATGATGCCTGCCAGAGACGCTGCAGAGCAAAGGGGATAACTTTGGTGAAAACAGCAGAAGTGAATGCGCCAGAGTACAGCGTCTGGGCTGTGCAGCCACTCTTGGTGTCCACCCAGCCACAATGAGGGAAGAACAAAGTAGCCTGGGCTGGGTCACCAAAGGATGAAGAGATAGGAGTCCTCTCCTAATCTGCCTACAGGGGCACCTGCATCAGTTCCCAATTCTGCAGCTCATTTGAATTGTTTTGTTTTGTTTGTTTGTAGAGACAGGGCCTCACTATGTTGCCGAGGCTAGACTCAAACTCCTGGGCTTAAGGGATCCTCCTGCCTCAGCCTCCCTAGTAGCTGGAATTATAGGCATATTCCACTGTGCCTGGCTCTGAGCTGTTTTTAATTCTGATATTTAATCCACTTATAAATTGCAAATAAAATTAAGGGAGAATGTGATATTTTATGTTTATTGAAAAGGCACATAGATGTTATTTATTTATTTTTTGTTTTTATTTTTTATTTTTTATTTTTTTTGAATCAGTGTCTCCCTCTGTCGCCCAGGCTGGAGCGCAGTGGCACGATCTCAGCTCACTGCAACCTCCACCTCCTGGGTTCAAGCAATTCGCCTGCCTCAGCCTCCCGAGTAGCTGAACTACAGGCATGTGCCACCACAGCCGGCTAATTTTTTGTATTTCTAATAGAGACGGGGTTTCACCGTGTTAGCCAGGATGGTCTCCATCTCCTGATCTCATGATCCACCCACCTCGGCCTCCCAAAGTGCTGGGATTATGGGCGTGAGCCACCTCGCTCGGCATAGATTTTAAAAAACTGAGAGATACTGATTACTTCCCAGTCTCTGTTTGCAGCCCTGACCTTTCTCCAGAGCCCCAGAGAGACTAATGCAACCACCTCTTCCCCTGGGTATTCCAAAGGTACTCCAAAGGCGACAAAGCCCAGCTTTAACTCATCGACCTGCAGTTACCTGGGGTTCCTCATCCCGGTAAATATTGTTTTCCTTCCACTGCTCCCTTAACATCAAATCAGCTACCAAAGCGTGGTTTCTTTACACCCTTAATATAGGTACAGTCTGTCCACTAGCCACTTATTTTCACTACCTGTCAGCATGAGTATCACCTCACATCCGATTCGACTCAGCAGCTCCCAAACTGTTCCCTCCCTCCTTTCCTCCCTCAAGCAGGTGATTCAGGGGGAAGCTGGCCTGGTCCTAACTCTGGGGGCGGAGACTTATCAGTCTTATCCAGACAGCACATGCCACTAGCAATTGCTGTTGGTCCCAAGGTTGGTAGGTGACTTAGGCTGGATCAATCAGACTGAGGAAAAGGACTTTTACTCCATGCTTGGGTAAAATAATTTTCTCTCATCTTGTACCTCAGAAGGAGGTATCTACTCCTGAAATATACACAAGCCCTTTTAATTCTCACAGCAACACTCTGGAGTAGGTGTTTTAACTCCATTTTATGGTTGAACAAACTAAAGTGCAGAGAAGTTAGATAATTGCTCAAGGTCACATAGTAAGTGGTAGGGCAAGGATCAGAACAAAGGTCTTTCGGTCTGTGAAGCCCACATCCTTTCTAATAAGTTAGAATGCCTGTGACATGCCAGTCATTGACAAAATGCTTTATACATGATACAATATTTCACCCTTGGCACATTTATACTGTGTACTGAGAAAGTACTATCCAATAATCCAAATACCCGTTTACCCATCTATCCTTCTACTTGTTCTGCATCTGTCTATACACACACACATACACACATGTGTGCATGCCTATCTACCCAAATAACCAACCAGCCAGCCATGCATCCTTTCATCCAAACACCCATCTACCCTTCCACTATCCATCCATCTACTCACCCTCAACCTATCCATTCAAATATCTACCCAACCATTCTTCCATTTATCGATTTGTGCTAAATTTTATCCATCTAAATATCCAGTGTGCTGACCACCCTTCCATTTCTCCAATCACCTATTCACCCATCCATTTATCCAGCCAAACGTTCACCCATACATCCAAACATGCATGCATGCATCCATCTGTCTAAATATTCAACCAGATACCTATCCTTCCATTCATCTAAGCACTTACCCATCCACCCATCCATCCATCCAAGTGCTTAGCTACTCATCTGTATATTCATTGATTCAAATACTCACCCTTCTATCCAGACACATATACACTCATGCTCATGCACACACACACACACACACACACACACGCATTCAAACATCTACCTACCCATCCATCCATCCAAACTTCTATTAACTCACTGATTCCTTCAAATATCCATCCAAACAGCTTACAAAATATGTACAACATTTTTTTTCAAACAGAATAAGATGCTAGGATGAAGAAAAATAAATGAGGTTGAAGAATAAGATAAAGTTGGTGAAAACATACAAAAACACATTTGATAATTGCAGCACAATGACAGAAGGTGGGCTGTGAGCTTCCTAAATGCCAAGACAAAGACAAGGAAAGAAACACAATCGGTTATAGAGTCGCTGCATCTATAAAATGTAATCCAAGTGGCTATTTTAATGGTGGTAAGCTCTGACAAACCTCAGACCTCCTAGTGAGGGAATGTCTTCCCCTGCTTAGAGAATATCATACACTTTAATTTTCCTGGCACAGTTCCAGTTTATGCCTGTTGTTGGGGTATAATTATTAACAGTAGTTATTAACCTTTTCATTATTAAAATGATAAACTATCTGATCACCACACCCATAAGGCAGTATAAAGATATCATTGAATAGTCAATAAAACAGCTCTACCCATTTCCTGCCTTTGACTCCCCGTAAGGTAGGCCACAATAATTGCCAGTGCGCTGGAGAGTGCCGAGATATTTGCTGCTTGCATTTCTTTCCTCAATCCATCCCCAATTAGTTCTCCTAGATTGAGCATCTCTCAGAATGACCAGTTCTTCTCCAATCCCAGAATGACCAGTTCTTCTCCAATCCCCAGGCCTGCTGTGGCAGCCAGCTTTACCTCCCAGTGCCCTGGATGGAGGACGTCGGCTCCTAAACCAAACTTTCCCTGATTTTCCATGTTTGTACCTGGAATTTTTGTTCTAAAATCATGTGAGCCTCCTCCTTTAATACCTAAGAGATAAACACACAAACAAACCAGCTAAAAAAATCTGCCAAAGCAGGTGAATTTATTATTATAAAAATATATCCAGGAGTCGCCGCCCCGGAAGAGGCACCACAGACCTCCAAGACGCTCATCCGACTCAGACCATTTTTTCAGGACTGAAAGCCAGAGAACAAGGAACAGGCAGGTGGAGCGGGGAGATGGTAAAGGAACGGAGGGGACAGAGCTCAGTTCTGTGGATGTTTATTCTTTAAGGGTTGTTGTGGATTGAACTGTGTCCCCACAAAAAGATATGTTGAGGTCCCAACCCCCAGGACTAGAGAATGTGATCTGACTTGGAAGTAGGGTCTTTGCAGATGTAATCAAGTTCCGATGAGGTCATACTAGATTAAGGTGGGCCTTAATACAATGCTGCTGTCCTAAGAAGAGGGAAATTGGACACAGACATACAGGGAGAAGAATACCATGTGAAGACACACAGACATACGGAGAGAAGGCGGCCGTGGGATGATGAAGGCAGAGACTGGAGTGAGGCAGCTGTATGTGAGGCCAGGGTAAGAGCTGCCATCACACAGAAGAGGCTGAGGCTCAGCATCACTGAGGACCTTGTCTTCAGGCCCCCAGCCAATGGTTGCATTCAAGTGCAGACTTGATTCCCACATTTGGAGCCACATCCTTGGGGTGTGTGAGATGAATATTTTTAAAAAGTGCTTCATGCTCCTAGTAGCTTCATGCACAGCTACTCAGGAGGCTGAGGCAGGAGAATCCCTTGAACCCGGGAGGCGGAGGTTGCAGTGAGCCGAGATTGCACCACTACACTCCAGCCTGGGCAACAAGAGCGAAATTCCGTCTCAAAAAAATAAAATAAAATAAAAAAATAAAAAAAGTGCTTCATGCTCCAAAGAGTCATTAAGGAGAAAAGTGGGGAAGAGGTGTCATGGGTATTATTATTTTTATTTCCAAGGTCTGTACCTACCCTTGAGGTTGACGAGGGGTGGTGACAGTGGAGGGGTGGTGACAGGGATGGTTCACATGAATGGAGAAAGTGGGCAGGACAAAAGATCTGACCAGCTTTCAGAGCCCTGGGCACAGGAGATGAGAAGTCCAGCAATTCACTCCAAGCATTGCTGTTCCTTCCCCTGCTTGGATTTTTTTTTTTTTTTTTTTTAATGAAAACTCAATTCCCAACAGAAGACAGCTCCCAGCATCTAACAGAACAGAGAAAAGCAGCACAGAGAACTGCTCATTATGGAATTTTTGAAAGGTCACTCAGCTCTGCTTTTTGTGTATTGAAAGGCAGCACGCACACACACAACCCCATAGCTGTGCTTCCACGCCAACAGCGCGGGTTTGGAACCCATATAGGGTAAGGTATTTTTTTTTAAATCATTGAATTCAAAATTGATTCTTGCTGCTCCATAAAATATACATTTATTCTGTGGTGTCTAAGTGCTAAAAGATCCTATTGCAATGAATCAGAGAGGCTTTTCATTTTATTTTAATACTATTTTAGGGCATTTTCCTCAAAACCAGGACTGACTAGAAACCTTCTCAAAATTAAGGATTTTTAAAGCATCCCACTCTCTCAGGGATCATTACTGAAAACGTCTTCTCATTTCCCCCTGAAACTGGCATTTTTCTAGACATTCCTCAAGAACAGTAGAGACCGAACGCTCTAACAAAGAGCCCTTTCCTGGCTGGGCGCTAGCACGTCCTCTCCTTTGTCTGGGGGCTTTAAGAAAAACCGTGCCCTCCTTAGATCAGGCAACCATTCGGGGAGAGATGTATGGCTTAGGAAGTTGAGTCCTTATTGATGAATAAATCTTAATCCGGTTTGTTGGCTAATTATGCTCCAGGGAAGGTAGTTCCTTGGGCTGCCTAGCAGGAAGGATTAAGCCCCTGTCTCCGGTGGCTCGGGGTTAAGCTCTGGGTTTGTAATGACTGAGTAATGAGACCCGCTCTCTGAGGGCCCCTGGCATCCATCGATCAGGTTTCCCTTCTGCAGAGACAATGCCAGAAGTGGGCCCAGCAGTTAATTACGGGAAAGGTCAAAGGGCACGTAAAACTAACACAAATCTATATACTTTTTCATTCCTAACTGCACACAATGACCGTGGCTCAGCCAGAGGGTGGGAAGGTTCCCTCCCGCTTCCCACTCTGTGATTCAAGATAACCGTGGGGTTGGAGCTGCTCAGTGACCTCTCCCAGTCCCTTATGTGGCTTCAGGCCTCCACACTTTGACTCATGCTGTTCCCTCTGCCTGGAGGTCCTTCCCTCCACAACATCCACTCACTTCTGCATCCTGAGCCCCAGCACCACCTCCTCCCGGAAGCTTTTGCTCATCTTCGAGCAGATCTAGCCCCTCCCCCAGCCCAAGCAGGCACTAGCATTATTCTTGCTTGCTTGTGTCTGTGTCCTTTGATGCTGCAAATCCATGAGAATGAGAACCATGTCCTGTGCAGCTTGAGCCTCAGAACCAAGCAGAGCCCGAGCATGTTCAAAGGAATCCTCTGGGCATTGCATGAATGAACAATCACGACAGTGGCCTTGCTGAGCGACTCTCATGACACGTCAGGCCGTCTGCAGGCCCCACACACAGGACTGCCCTGAGAGCTGGGTACCACCATCTCTATCTCACAGCAGCAAACCAAGGCTCAGAGACATCGCCTGCCCTGCCTCAGATCACACAGCAAACGCAAGGGGAGCCGGGAAGGGAGCCAGGCGGCTTGACTTCAGAGTTAGTGATGTCTCTGTCACAAGATCATATAGTCGATGATTCTGTTTACTTCAAATCTCCAGAAAAACCAAATCTGCTAAGACAAAAAGCAGATGAGAGCTTTCCTAATACTGGAGGGGCTGCAGACTTCGGGAGTGGTAGAGGATGGTCAAGGAGCATGGGGTTTCTTTTTGGAGTAATGAAAAGATTCTAACACTGGACTGGGCAGGGTAGCTCACGCCTGTAATCCCAGCACTTTGGGAGGCCGAGGCAGGCGGATCACGAGGTCAGAAGATCGAGACCATCCTGGCTAACACGGTGAAACCTCGTCTCTACTAAAAATACAAAAATATTAGCTGGGCATGGTGGCGGGTGCCTGTAGTCCCAGTTACTCAGGAGGCTGAGGCAGGAGAATGGCGTGAACCCGGGAGGTGGAGCTTGCAGTGAGCCGAGATTGCGCCACTGCACTCCAGCCTGGGCGACAAAGCGAGACTCCGTCTCAAAAAAAAAAAAAAAAAAATATATATATATATATATACACACACACATACACACACACACACACACACATATATACACACATATAATAAATAAAAAAGATACTAACATTGATTGTGGTAATGGACTGGCAATGTGAATATACTAAAGGCATTGAATTGTATACTTTTAATGAGTGAATTGTACAGTATGTGAATTATATTGCGATAAAGCTGTTTAAAAATAGAAGTCAAACAAGCTAATGCTGTGGGTGTTCTTCTCCACTGGCCTGGTCACATCTCCAGGGATCTCTGCCTGCATGAAGGGCAACCACAAGGAGGCTGGCTCTGAACTGACCTCAAATGCCACCTGCCCAGCTTGGGGTCACGGTGGGCCGTGTTGCTACCAAGAAGCAGGGGAGATTTCCCACCAAACCGATATGACGAAGACCAGTTCATTATTTCCTTTCTCCCTCAAAAATGCCCTGAAGCCCTTGCTGAGGGCTGCTCCTGGGCTCCCGCATCAGGACTAACGGACGCTGAGGCAGCCTGGTCAAGAGAAAACGGAGTCGTTGGCGCGTGTGAGATGGAAGCCAGGAGAGACCGCGGGGAACCTGCCAGGCTTGAGTCTAGTTCTGCCAGCCCTCAGTCAAGGCCCCTGTTCCACCCTCCTGCCCATTACAGGCAGTCATTCCCCCATCCCCTTAGGGAAAGGCCAATGAGAGGCCCGAGACCCAAACACTGCAGGTTCTGTGGGGCCGCTCCACAGGCCCAGCCACCTCCGAGCTCAGGAGGACAATCACAAACAGGAAGGTGCCTGAAAACCTGGGCCGGCCCTTAGAATTAGTAAGCTGGATCCTAGAGCACCCTGGATTTTATCAAGGTGTCACTGAGGCCCAAAGAGGGGAGCTGAAAGACAAATCTTAGCAGATCAGGGGCTGACGGCACCTTGAACTCAGGGCTCTCGGCCTGGCCTTCTCTCTCTCATCTCAGGATCCAGCAGTGGGCAGGGCCTGAGCTTGCCTGGTGCAATTCGGGTTCATTCCCCTTCTCTCCGAACCCCCGGGTGGCCTTCCTCTCCAATGTAATAAACTAACAGCAGTGGCAACTCCACACCAGGCACCATCTTGATGGTAACTGGCTTAATCCTCCCTACAGTCGTGCAGAAAGGTCTTCACTTCCCATGGCTCATAGAAAAAGAAACTGAGGCTCAGAAAACTTCAGTGTCTTTCCCAAGATCACCCAGCTAGAAGGTGGTGAAGGCAACATTTGAACCTGGGCAGGCTGGTCCCAGACTCTACCTTCCTCACCTCGACACAGTTGTCCAGAGAAGATGGCATCTCTGTGAACCAGGAATCTGGGGCCCGTGGGCCTTGTGAAGGATCAGGCCACCTCTCTGCCTTCTTCCCTCCCATGCCAATGCTGTCCTGGGCCAGGCCTTTTGCCCTTAGCCTGGACCTTGGCCACAAGGCGCTGCCAGCCTGGAGAGGGGAATGACCCAGACACAGATGCACACAAACTCATGTGCTCCTGCCCACAGACCGACCAGGCCCACGTCTGCCCGCAGGGCTGGCAGTGGGAAGGGACAGTTGGCTAAGCCCCACTGAAGCCCACCCCTCATGCTGGACAGACTGAGGCCAGCATTGGGCGCCATGGAAACAAGGAGCACCCTGAGGAAGGAGCTGCCCACAGCAAGGGTCCAAGGGGCCTGAGATCTCCTGCCCCCGCTGAACTCTGATGTCAGGATGCAAAGGCCGGAGAGGCCCACAGACTTGGCCCAGGCCACACAGGGCTGGAACCCGGTCTCCATGGACACACTCCCAGCTCCACTCCCCTCTATAAGAGAGGCAGGAGGTCTAGACAGAAGACATAGGGGTTACTGGAGAGAGGGGAGCACATTGAAGACCCTGGAGGGAGTGGGGAGTGATCTACACCAGTGGCTGCTGTTAACCCAGGCCAGGCATCCAACCAGCTGGCTGAGGTTTTACACTCTTTCTAGCCAGAGGCCGCAGCCCTGGCCCATCTGGAAGCCCGTCTGGGAGCACCCTCTGAGACCCCCTGACCTTGCCCGTTCACACAAGGCCCCGAGCCCTCTTTGTCTCAAGGCCTTTAGGGAAGGCCGTCATCCATTTCAGTAGCATTCAAAGGCACACAAGTCCACGGTTTATTTTCTTAGAAATAATGGTTTTTGCTGGTTAGCATTCCTCGGATGGAAAAACAAATACAGCCACTGTAATAAGAAGCGGCTAAGAGGAGGTGAGAGGGCCCAGAGGAAGGGGGCAGAGAGGGGCTGCTGCCTGGGGAGCTGGAGGACATGGAGGGTGGGAGGTGGGGGCAGAGACTCCTAACCCTGGGAGAAATGGGGAATTAGAGAAAAAAAAAAAAAAAAAAAAAAAACCAACATGCAGGCACTGGTGCAGCCTTCAACACATTCTCACAGACAGTGAGGCCCCTTCCCTCCTCAAATCTCTACTCCAGTGCACATTCTGTAGGGCAGGTGTTGTGGCTCCCATGTGGTGAATGAGGAAACCAGGACTCAGAATGGTCAAGTCACCGCTGGCTCACGGAGTTAGAAGGGACGGAAATGCAGGCCTCTAAATCCTTGCTACAAATGCTTCCACTGACCATCACAGCTGGAAGGAGCATCAGAGACCTGCTTCTGCTATGCTTTCCTAACCTAGCCCAGAGGACACCTCCTCTAAGAAGCCCTCCTGAATTTCTTCCCCTCCTTGGCAGAGATATGCACTTTCTATACTTCAACAAAACAACACCCTGTTTTGTTTGTATTTTCATTGCTGCACTTTCCACATCCTATTATGATCACATCTTTTCCAATCTGTGTCTCCCAGAAGGCAGGTCAAACGCAGGAAACATGTTTCAGCCCCAGCACCTAGCTTGGCACAGAGTAGGTGCTCAGTAAACATTCTTGATACTCAACTGAAAACAGTCCAGTGCACACACACTTTACAGATGGGCAAACTGAGGCTCAGAGGTGAACTTGCCTCCAATGTTTAAATGCAGTAGCATGAGTTTTTTACTTTTTCCTCCTAAAAATGGACATTGGCTCCAAGAACTCTGCAAGAGCCCTAATCAGCAGCAGAGCTGGCAAGCAACATTGCCTAATTGCTAGCTGACAGCACCTTGGAATTTTAAGTCACATCCAATTTCTTCCTGCCTGCTGGTCTGCTGGACTTGAGCACTTTCATCTTCGGCAGAGCACACGTTAGCATGCATAATTGCATGTTTTAAGACTTGAAGGAGAAGAATTTCCCCTTCTCTCCCCCCACCCTCCCACCTCCTACTGCCTTTCCTGGCCTCCCAAAAAGCAGAATTTTATCTGGAGTCTCAATACTGTGTGTAGTAATGATGATGAAAATGATTTAATAAGGTCATGGACATTATTTCCTAAGAAGGCCAAATTGGTTTTAAGATTTTTTTTTCTGATGTTAAACTAAATGGATCACTGAGTATGTTATTAGGAATTTTGTTAAAACACTTTAATAACATGCTCTGTAATCCACCTAACTTCAGTGATTGACAAGTAGACCCTGGGGATATAAAATTCAGGAAGTGACTATTTACATTCATTACATACACACTAATTTTGTGATCTCTGATGGCCATAAGGTTGTCATGTTTTTCCTTTTCACACAAAAAGAGGAAAATAGTAATATATTTGATATACTGTGGCCCAAACAAAAAGTTATTTCCCCCAAGAGTTTTAATTATAGCATTTTGGAAAAGGCCCGAGTTGGAACTTGCAAGTGGAATAAACCACTTGAATAAATGGTCTAAAAAATTAAGTACACATAGAAGGGGTGATGTGTGCTGTTGGTTCAGACTAAACAGTGATTATCAAGAGGGTCTTAGTTATTTAAACAAGCCATTTGAGGGCGGTTTGCTCCTCGTTTGGGGCCTGGTCCTGATTATAAACGAGAGCTTTTAATTAAGATTAGTAGGACCCAATTCAAGCTATAATTTGGTCCTTTTCCCTAGCAAATGTCTATGAAAACAAGGCAATTAAGGTTAAATGAGTTGAAGTATTTAAAGGGGATGAAATGCCCCTTCCTCACCCCCAGCCTGCCCCCTCAGCAGAATAAGCACAAACAGACCTGGTTAATTCAGACCAGGAAGCCAGTGCGGGAATGGCCTGGCAGATTCCGAAAGGCCCATGCCCCCGGGGCCGGGTGAGCTGCGGATGCACACGCTTAGCTAAATGGACAGGGAAGAGGAAATGGAGTATGTAAAGGTCCAGAGGTAGGAACAAGCTGGCAAGTTTGATGAACTAAAAGAAGACAGTGAGGCTGGGTAGGGAGGGATGGATAAAAAATGGCTGGGTGCAGTGACTCATGCCTATAATCCCAGTACTTTGGGAGGCTGAGGCAGGCGGATCACTTGAGGTCAGGAGTTCGAGACCAGCCTGGCCAACATGGTGAAACCCCATCTCTACTAAAAATACAAAAAATTAGCTGGGCATGGTGGTGTGCACCTGTAGTCCCAGGTACTTGGGAGGCTGAGGCATGAGAATCCCTTGAAACTGGGAGGCGGAGGTTGCAGTGAGCCGAGATTGAGCCACTGAACTCCAGCCTGGGTGACGAAGCAAAACTTCATCTCAAAAACAAACAAAAATAACAATAATAGCTCACAACACAGCAAGGCCCCACCTCTAAAATAAATTAAAATAATAACAGTATCACAAATGGTAGCTTCCAGCCCCTCCCATTCCCAGGTCCTGTCTCAGACCAGCCAGCAGCAGCAAGGGAACGAGTACGTGTAGAAGCAGAGGGGCTGTGCAGCCCCCTCGATCCCTCCATAGTGAAGGAGCCTTCCCTATTGCTTTCCAATGGGCTGATGGGGGCCTGGCCTGATGCTGGGACCCCTTGGCTGATGGGGGATGGATGGAACCCAGGCCTTGCTGCCTCTTACCTGGGAGGCCTGGCTAGAGACAGACCTCTCTGGAACCAGTTTCCCCAGGTGAATTCTGCCATCGGTCCACACCAGTTATCCTCAGACTAGCTCTCTCCCTGTCCAAGCCTCTGCTTCCTCATCTGTAGAACCCTCAGAGTCTGTGAGGTTCTGGGAGGCCTTCCTGGGTCCTCCCAGCATGGATAAGGGTCATTCACTGCCCACTGACACCAGCTCTGGGCTTAGCCCTGAGGGAAGTTGCATGGGTCCTCACAATCTAGTGTGACAGGAGCACTGAGTGAGGATGCTCACAGGTGATAAGTCCCCTGTCTGGGAGACCAGAGATGGCTTCCTGGAGGAGGAGACCCTTCCATCCAGCAAATGCCATCCACACCCTGTGCCAGGCCCAGTCTCTAGGTTCCAGGGATGGGAGCTGATGGATCCCAGATCCAGTCTTTGAGGAGCTCACATTCCAGGAGGAGATGTGGGACAAGCTAAGTGCAGTGTGGCATGGGCTACAATGGTGGTGTGTATGGACCTGGGCTGGGCTGCAAAGAGGGGTGGCAGCTGTCACTCACAGGGGCTGCCTCAATGCCCTTCGAAGTTTCTTCCAACTCCACACAGCCATGAGTCTACCTCAAGGTACTTCAGATTCAATCAATAAAACAGTGCTTTATCTCCAGCCCTGCTCAGAGCCTTTCCCGGCTGTCTGAGGCACTCACCCGTCTGGCTACAGCAAGCCCTCTGCCAGCATTAGGCTGATTGCAGGGGGCCCCAGGCCACTTCTGGGCACAGATGCAACATGTCTGCACACATGGAGGCCATGGCATCATCGCATATGCCCACTGGCCATGAGGCAAGTTGCCCTTGAAGGTGAGAAAAGAAACCGTTCCCAGAATGGGGGGCAGGTGGCCTTCAGGGCTGGATTTGCTAACAGGGATTTTGCAAGCAGCAGGTTTCAAGGTGACCTGGTGAAGTGGGTAAGAGGCTCGGTCAGCCTCACATCGGGCTTCCCACAACCCAGGCTTGGGTTGTGAAAATGATAGAGAAAGTATGTTTCGGGCACTGATTAGTTGGTGAAGACAGAGCTGACAGTTCCTGTGGGAGAGCCAGTTAAAAGTAGGCAGTATCACCCAGCGGTCAAGAGGACAGACCTTGGGAACTGCCAGTTTGGGGCTTAAATTCTAGCTGTCCTCTATCAACTGTGTGACCTTTGGCCAGTCACTTTACCTCTCCATGCCTGTTTCCTTGCTTGAAAAATGGAAGGCATACTCCCTATCTGGTAGGGTTCTTGAGAGGATTAAATGAGATCATGGACATGGAGCATGTAGTGGGGTGTCTGGAAGCAAACACTCAACATATTGGTGAAAAACTGGGGAAGACTGTGGCAGCCACATCCTCGGGGAAGGCTCTGCTGAGAGTCCGTCCTCTATGCTTATTACAGCAAAGAGCACAGTCAGTGAGATCTGCAGGACAGGGGGCTCACTGCCTCCAAGACTCCAACCCCAGCCTCGGCAGAACCCAACTCCAGCTCAGGACCTGCAGATGCAGGAGCCCAGGGAAGGAAAGCAAGTTTCATCTACTGCAGAAATGACTGGAGGGCGTGGTGATTGATTATTAACGTCTGCTATGGCAGAAGGTGACGGCATATTTGCCATCCCCGAAGTAGGCTTAGTTGAACAAAGGAAAGTCTTCTTTCCTATGTATTTTTTTATTGTACATTCTCGATAAGCAGCCATCTGTGAATGGCACACCTGACTGTCCACCTCTGTGGGGATATAGGTATATGCATATGGTTTATATGAACAGTCGATGAACCAGAATACCTCACTTCCCAACCATTTTAGGTCCCAGAAATTGTTGGAAAAGACAAAGTTTTAGTTCTTTCATATCTTGAACAACATTGTGATCATTGACATTGACATGGTGACGATGAGGATGATCAGATACATCATCATCATCATCTTCATCAGCACCATCATCATCAATATCACAATCACCATCACCCTCATCAATAGCACCATAACAGCACCATCAACATTATCATCACCCCCATCACCCTGATCATCAATAGCACCATCATCACCATCATCATCATCATCATCATCATCTACCATCATCATCATCATCACCACCATCATCACCATCATCACCATCACATCATCATCATCATCATCACCATCATCACCATCATCACCACCATCTTACCATCTTCACCATCATCACCATCACCATCATCATCATCCTGTCGTCGTCGCCATCATGCCTGCATCATACCATCACCGCCATCTACCATCGTCACCATCGTCACCATCGTCACCATGGATCCATCACCATCATCCTACCATCATCACCATCATCACCATCACCATCATCACCATCACCACCATCACCACCATCCTGCCATCATCACCACCATCATCCACCATCAATCACCCGTCATATCGCCGTCGTCACCATCCATCCATCCATCCATGTCCATCCACCATCCATCCACCATCCATCCCTCCACCATCCACCATCCATCCACCATCAATCCTTCCATCATCCATCCATCCACCATCCATCCTTCCATCATCCATCCATCCACCATCCATCCTTCCACCATCCATCCATCCACCATCCATCCATCCATCCATCCACCATCACCATCCATCCATCCATCCATCCATCATCCATCACCATCCATCCACCATCCATCCACCATCCTCCACCATCCATCCTCATCATCATCCACCACATCATCCATCCTCCATCCACCATCCACCATCCATCCACCATCCACCATCCATCCTATCCATCCACCATCATCCACCCGTCACGGTCATCCATTCATCACCATCACCGTCATCATCTGTCACCATCATCACCATCATCACCATCATCACCATCACCATCATCACCACCACCATAAGTCACCATGGTCACGCCATGAGTCACCACGGGTCATGCACGTCGCCATGGTCACCTGCGTCTGTCACCGCCATGCACCATCATCGCCATCATCACCATCATCATCATCGTCACCATCATCATCACCATCATCACCATCATCATCATCATCATCACCATCATCCTCACCGTCATCATCCTCATCATCATGGTCGTAGTCATCATCACAGTAGGGCAGCTAGTGCTTATATCCATCCTATGTGCCAGGCTATGTTCAAAGACAAATACGTGCTCATTTAATTCTCACTGTCTTGTGGAATATGGTAGTAACATTGGCTGTTGTGGATGATAGGCAAATGGAGGTTAAATAACATGCCGAAGCTGCCATGGGCGGATTCCCAGACCCAAACCATCTGGCACCAAAGGGAGATCCAATGCTTTTAACCCTATGCTGTTGTAATAGAGACTGTTCATGTCCTCTTCTCCAGAACAGAGCCACAGATAGGAATAACCACTGGCAGAGGCAATTTGTGGGTAACAGGTCCTGCAGGCCTGAACCTGGTCACCCAGAGACTGCAACATGGTCTCCATTTTCATCTGTAGACAGGCGTGAACATCTGGATGGTTTGGCTCCTCAGGCCAGGCATGCGCCGTGCCTTCAGATTTCAAAACCCTGGATGTCTCTCAGTACTCCTCCCAGGGAAGCCAGCAGGATCTGATGGTTCTCCGTGTTTATGTGTTGAGGTGTGAGGTATATATGAGAGCACTCTGGCGGGCTGCCTTGATTCAAATTTGACTGTGGATGGGTCCCAGGATGAGAGAAACCAGAGTGCTAACAGGACCAGAAGTCCCAGGCCTCCCAGGGTGCATGCCAACCTCACTGACTGAGGGGTTTGAGGAGCCCCTAACCAAGTGAACCTCCTCTTGGTTCCCTAACAGTTGTTCTCATACTGTTAACGCACAGCAACTCAACAGACACTTGATTCCCTTGGCCAACTGCCTAAAGTCTGTTGTCAGGAGATTTCCAGCTCCTTTTTGATCCCACAGACCTACAAGCTCCTGGAGAGCAAGGATGCTGCACCCTTAACTGTCACCCTCAGATATGCAGAGCGGTGATTTTCAAGGTCTTCACCATTCATAGTCTCATTTGACACAAGCCACTTTGACAGCTTCCATATCATATGCCATGTCATGTATATCATGCTAATAATAAGCAATAATGTAATAAATAATGTGTCTTAACTGTGTGTGTGTGTGTGTATTGAAGTAATAAAAATAATAAAAATGTAATAAGTAATAAGTAATAATGCTAAATGTGTGGTGGTGGTGTGGTGGTGTGTGGTGGTGGTAAATGACTCAATGAAGTAATGAAGCTAATGTGTGTGTGTAATAATAATAGTAATAAGTAATAGTGATAGTAGTAATAATGTCATGTGTGGTAATAGTATATTAGTAATAGTAATTGTGTGGTAGTAGTAATGTGTGTGTGGTAATGTGATAGCTAAGTAATGGTAATGTCATTAATGGTAATAATGGTAATGTGTGTGGTAATGGTAGTAATGCGTATTAATGTAAGTAATAGTATTAATGTGTGTTAATATACTAGTAGTAATGTAGCAGAGACCATAGGCATTAGCCCTACCATCTATATATAGAGGCTTACCTATGAGAATAAAGTACCTACAACCATAGCTAGATACCAACCTGTGCACTATACTGTAGCTCCCTCCATCTTCAGAATGACAGCCTGTGATAGGAAGTAGCCCAGCCCCTTTCAGCCAGAAAGAGGAGAGCTGGGCTCAGTGAGGGCAAATCACCACCCAAATGTTCACATGAAAGGTGGGCTGCAACCCAGGCTCCCCTTGAAGAGACCAGCCTTGAATCTGCTCTCCTGTCTCTCATTGTGCAGAGTCAAGATGACACCAGGGCCAGAACGAGCCCTTCAACAGACCCCACACTCCACACTCCCCTCTGTGTTTATCTTAGAGGTTGCTCATCTAATGTGAAGTCCAGTCTGGGCAAAGGAGAGCCAACTAAGACTAAACGTTTTCTGTAGACCTACGCTAGTGCCAGGCCCTGCCCCATGAGCTGGGAACATGGCTACAAATGTAAAAGGCCCTTTCTAATTGAGGAGCTCACTGAGAGCTCCTGGGTGCATGGCCTGAGTTTGACAGCTTCGGTATGGTGACCCCTACAGCAAGCTTATGGTGGGCCCTCAATAAATGAGCTCACAGTTCTGTGGGGGACCAAGACAAGTGATTATGACCGAGTCAGAAGTGTGATGATGGAGGGAAGCCCAGAAGCCTCTGGGAGCAGCGTAGGTAACTAATGCAGTCTAGCATGCATGTGTGTGCATGGGTAAGTGCATGTATAAGCGGTGGTATCAGAGGCTTCCTGGAGGAGGCAAATCTAAAGAATGATTAGCCTTCAGATTTAGACAGGATGCAGAAAGAAGGTAAGGAGCTCCAGGCAGGCAGGAAATCTGAGCTGGGGCTCACAAACGTAGAGCAACCCAGTGTGTGTGCATGTGTGTGTGTCTGTGTGTGTGTGTGCATGCCAGGATAGAGGTGTTTCAGGATGTGAAGGGTGGAGGCCCAAATTTGGCTAGAGAGATAGGGAGACCCCTGGCAGTTCCTGCAGCACATTCGCAAGCCTCCTCTTGTCTCATTTTCATACCCAGCAGGACAAAACACTTTCCTTTTCTAGCAGGTGAGAACATGAAGCCTACAGAGCCAGTGAGCAACAGAGCTGGGCTTGGGGCAAGAGTCTGACTCCTAACTCAGGGGTCAAGCAGAGTGGGGAGTTAAAGCTGAACTCCGAAAAATTTTAGGGAAACAGGTAAGGCCTCCGGGGCAGGGGACAGCAGGAGAGGACCTAAGGAGGAGCTGGGCTGGGGGACGAAGAGGCCAGGTCAATGGCTTATACCAGCAGAGATGGAGGGTCAACCATGGCCCTGCCTTGCCAGGACACTGGGTCTACGGGGCAGAATAGAGGATCAGAAAGCGGTCACACACAGCCTCACATGTACCACTCAAACCAGGGAGCTAACCTCTGGCCCTGACAGCAGCCAGGCCAGCCGCCCCACCAGGCTTCTCACTCATGGCCTCCTCTGTGTGCCTCCAGCCTGGCCTCCTTCCAGAGATCTGTGGGTAGGCGCCAGCTCCCCCCTTTGGGTTCTGGGGCCCTGAGCGTGCCAGGAATATGACCCAGCCAGGCATGATCCAGGGCGATGTCATCTGCCCAGCACTCAGCCTTAAATAAATGCTCAACAAATGCGAAGGATAAACACCACCAGCATCCCAGGGAGGCGTGGCTGCATCGCCCACAAAACTCTAGCCCTGTAAACACCTTATACAGAAAGAACAGGGACCTATCCTGTGCTCACATGTCACTTTCCTAATACAAATATCAAACTTGGAAAAATTCAGCTGGCAGGGTCCAGGGAGAAGAAAACTAGCTGCCAGTCATTGAGTGGGAGCTGCAAGACCTGGATTTCAGTCCTTGTCATGTCACTGTGAACATGGGAATCTTGCAAAAGATGCTTCTCCTGTCTGAGCCTCAGTTTTCCTCATTTATACAACGGGTGCAGACAGGGAAGATGGGGATCAGTGACCCCATCCGGGGGTGTGTCTGTTTCGGAGAGAGCTATTTCCAGCTCCCAGATGCCCAGTCCTGCTCCAGACCCATGGGGTGAGGACGGCCATGCAGACCCTCATGGACAAAAGCTCCAAAGGTTCCAATGGGCTTGGAGAGTCCTGGCACCAAACGCAGCCAGAGCTGCTCTTTTCTCTCTTTCAGCCTGCTGGGGAGGCAGTTTCTAATGCCAGGAGGTCTAACCAGCACCCCAGGTGCAGGGCAGAAAGGCTGGATAGACAGACAGATGGTACAAATCCACCAGTGTCTGTCCAAGCACTGGAACTCGAGACAGAGACCTACAGGGTGGTTTTGAACTTGACGTTAGGGACCTTGGAGGTCAGGGGGTAAGCCCAGGTCTTTGCACTCCAGCCCCATATAGCCAGTCAAGGACAGATGCACAAATACATCATTCAATACTTCATCTTAATTTCTTTTTCTTTTCTTTTTTTTTAATTTTTTTGAGACAGAGTCTTTCTCTGTTGCCCAAGCTGGAGTGCAGTGGCGCCATCTCAGTTTACTACAACCTCCGCCTCTCGGGTTCAAGTGATTCTCCTGCCTCAGCTTCATGAGTAGCTGAGATTACAGGCACACGCCACCACGCCCGGCTAACTTTTTTTGTATTTGTTGTATTTTTAGTAGAGACGGGGTTTTGCCATGTTGGCCAGGCTGGTCTCAAACTCTTGACCTCAGATAATCTGCCTGCCTCGGCCTCCCAAAGTGCTGGGATTACAGATCTGAGCCACCGCACCCAGCCAATTTCTTTAAAAGAATGAAAAGTTTCAAGCCCAGTTGAGAATCAGGCACCCCATGACTCTAACTCCACCCTTCCAGGGAAACAGCCGGCATTCCCGAAAAGTTCACTGCCTCCCTCCTGAGGCTGAGAGAAGCCTGTGCTGTCAGCAACCATGACTGTCAGCAACCATGACGGTGGTGCTGGAGGCTCAGCCCCAGCTGGTGATGAATGGGGCAGGCATCGGCCACCTACAGCAGCCCTGGCAGCTTTAGGGTCTGGCCAGGAGGGCCGGGCTGGACTCACCTTCACACTGCCTGCCTTCCCCCTTGTAGCCTGGCTTGCAGAGGCATTTGTAGGACTTGGGCGTGTTCTGACAGATGGCATCGATGTGGCAGTCATCCGTGCCCTCTGAGCACTCATCCACGTCGACTGATCCTGTGGGTAGGGGTGTAGGGGGAACAACAGGTAAGCTGTGGCCCCGCGGCAGGTGGCTGATGGTGTGGGGCAGGGGAGCTCTTGCCTCTGCCTGTCCATTGGTCAGTGGGCTCATTGGCAATAACAGCTGTCACAGGACAATCTGGTGTGACAAGTGGCAACTGGTAGCATCTTTTGCACAGCCACTCTGTGGCAGGGACAATGCTATCGATACACTTGGCCTTATTTATTGTCGCAATGATCCCATTGAGCTATCGTTCTGCTAAAAAGATGAGAAAACTGAGGCTTAAGGAGACAGTGAGGAAGAACCTCCTCCTCCATCTGTCCTACTCCCCCAACAAGCATCGCTCCAACCTTCCCCCACTCTCCTCACTCTATCCCCCCACAGGCATCACTCCAACCCTCCCCCACTCTCCTCACTCTATCCCCCCACAGGCATCGCTCCAATCCTCCCCCACTCTCCTCATTCTAGAATTTAGAGCCAGAAAGGTCCTTGGAGGAGTTTAAATCCAGCCCCTTTGGGTTCCAGATGGGGACACCAAGGCCATGCTAGGAGGCTCCTGCAGGTCACCTGAACGTGGGATCCCACCCTGCCGCTAGCCTGTGGAAAAATGGGATTCGTCATCTGGCTTCCACAGCCCCACACCAAAGTGTCTGGTGGCAGAACCACACCCTCAACTGGGCTAACCTGAGCCCATCCATGGTTCTGACTCCCACCATGGTCCTCCCTCCTCGGAAATCCACACGTGCACCTGGTTTTCATATCTCAACTTCTAAATGCAAGTTCAGTCTACGCTTTGAGGGCTCCTGACACTCTCCACCTACCACCCCCAACACATATACATCTTCAGTCTGGAACAGCTGTTGGGGCAAATCAAGCAAAATAGATTCTGCGTATCCATTCCATCTACACACCCCAAGCCTCTCTCCCTGTCTCTTTTACACACACACACACACACACACACACACACACACACAAACACACAGTTCAGGCAGGCAGGGGACCTGCCTCTTGTCGGGCACAGTTCAGCACAGTCAGAGCTGAAGCTATAATCCAGGTTAATTCCTCAGGTTATAAATGAGGAAACCGAGGCCCGGTGAGGTCACATCTGCTATGGGTCAGTAGCTCACTGGGACAGAGAGTGGACTCCGATACAGAATGAGCTTTCCTACATGCCATGTGACTTCTAGCTAGCAATGCATGAAATTCAGACAGATGACAGACAGACAGAAGGACCCAGGAGTGCAGCAGCACAAAGAACTCTCAGCAGCTGCCATGAGGGCAGTGCCCCAGGGCTAAGCTCAGAATGTCCCCATCTCGTCATGCCTCTGGCCTCACCTTAGATTGCTGGGTCCCCAAGAGTGTCCACTCTAAATTTCTCCCCTGCATAATATCTGGGTTTGAAATCTGCCAGTGGGCTATGAGATCCATGCCCTCCAGGGCTCCTCCTTCTTTGCCCTAGCCCCCAAGTCTCCTGCCCACCCCTGAAGGAAGAGAGGCATCAAAAAGAAACACAACAGCATAACCCCCCTGCACACACACACACGTGCACGCATGCGCACACACGTGGCAGGTGGCATTGCTTTTCAGGGGGGCTACATCTGCTCAGGTGGGCGGCCTGTCCTAGACAGCTGCCCAGGGGAAGAGTGGAAAGGGGACCAGGAGGCAGGGACTGGAGGGGGCCGGCAACTGGATGGCTGGGCCAGCAGGAACATCCATGAGAGCCTTCTGGGGAAGTGGCAACGGAGGGACGCTGTGCAGGACTGGCAGTGCCTCTAAGGCAGGGACCCAGGGGCCAGAGAGGGCCCATCTCCAGGCTTCTATTCAGGAGGACTGGGGACACTTCTGAAACAGGACCAGCAGAGGCAGTGGGCCACAGGTATGGCTCTTCCCACTTCCCAGGGGCCAGTGTGTAGGAATGAGGGGCGGGAGCCCCTTGTGCCCTCACCGCCAATCTCCCACCTAGACAGGTGTCTTCATTGGGATGGAAATGTATGGATGTTGATGAGGGGTGGGTGGAGCTATCTCTCAACACATCTTTCAACACTTGGGTGTCCTTGGTGTGGAGTATGGGGAGAGGACATGGGAGTTTGAGAAGAGAGGGTGAGAAGCCACTTGTCCCCACCGGTCCTCTGCCATGCTCCCGCTCCTGTCTGGGCTGGAGACTCCCCTGCAAGGCGACCCAGCCCTCCCAGCACAGGCTGCTCCCTTTGACTCTGGTTTGCTTATGCTGGGGACAGGCTGTTGGCGTTTCACAGTCACAGGGCTTCCACGGAGAGGCTCAGGGAGGAGACAGAGTCAGATACAGAAAGACACGAGGAGGAACACAGGCAGAGATAGGCACCCCCAGGAACAGTCACTCAGAGGTGAGGGACCCCAAAGCTTGGGAGAGACACCCACGGACACAAGGGGGATGGGGCAGCAGGGTTGGGCTTCCAGGAGGGGTGTTGCTGTGGAAGAGTCTCACGGGCCCAGCATCCTCACTCGGGGCATGCGGGACCACCAGGAATAGACCCTACGCCACCCAAACCAGACCTCAGGGAGCCGGGAAGGACGTACAGGACCCTTCCCCTGCCTCCCCCTCCAAGCAGAGCACCGGAGGAGCGTCTCTGATGACGCGGGGGAGAGAATGTGACTCCAGCTTTTCGGGAAGCCCCTGAAGACAGCCAGAGAGCAGGAGGGGAAGGGGTGGGGGGGGGGGGGGTCCCCGTGAAACCCACGGGCCTGGGCCTGTGGCCTCCGGGTCTCCCCCTCCCCTTCCTGGGTCTGCTCCACCGACGTCCGGACTCTCCTCTCGTGTCTGTCCCTGCGTCTCCTCTGCCTTCCTTCCTTCTGTCTCTCCTCCCCGTCCTGTCAGACGGTCCCTCGTCCGCGGCTTTCCAGGCATCTCCGTCCCTCTCTCTTTCCCGATCTCCCTCTCACCGCTCCACCAACCCCGTTTTTCTCCAGTGTCCATCTGTCCCCCATCTCCTCTTCTCTCTCCCTTATCAACAGTGGGACCGTCCCTCTTGATTCCTCCTGGTCCACGGGCCTCCTCCTCCTTCCCCGGGCCGTGCGGGCCTCCTCTCTACCCTTCCGCATCTGTCTTTTCTCCGGGCTTCCTTTTGTCTGCTCCCTCAGCGCAGCCTCTTCTGTCCGTCTGTCCCGCACCTCCCGCCCCGTCCCGGTCTCTCGGTCCGACCCTTTCCCCTTCCACCTCCTGGCGTGTCCCCCTTCGCCCGCCCCGCCCCGCGTCCCCTCTCCCGGGAAAAGCGCCCCTCTGCGCTCGGGGTCCCGCCCCTCCCTGGTCCGCACGCGGGGCCCCCGGGAACCGCCGCCTTTCTTCCTCGCTCCCGCGCTCGCGCTTCCCCTCCCGGGGCCCCGGCCCACCCGCCCCTGCTGCGGCCCCTCCGGGCTCAGGAGCCCCGGCCGCCCGGGCTGCGAGAGGGGGCGCCCCGCGCCGGCCCCAGAAGTTACTTTGCAAAGAGGCAGGGGGCGCGGGGCCGCACGGGGCGAGCTCGGGATGCGCAGGGAAGAAGCCCTCCGGGACCGCGCCTCGGCCGCCCGCGCCCCCCGCGCCCGCCGCCCCCCACCTCGGTCGGGGGCTTACCTGGGAGCCCGCTGCCCCCCACCAGCCGCCCGCGCGTGCCCAGGGCCAGCAGCACGCACAAGTGCCAGCGCAAGGCCGCCGCGCCCATGCTCAATGCGGGCCCCGCTGGGCGTGCGGGCGTGCGGGGCGCGGGGACCCGACCGACCGGCCGCTCCCGCAGTCGCTGCTAGCTGCTCACAGCTCCGCCACGGCTCGGGCTCCTGAGCAGCCCAGCCGGCCCGGCTGATGAGCTGACAGCGCGCGCTCATTGGCCCGTGGCGTGGGGGGGCGGGGCGTCGCCCATGGCCGACCAATGGGCGCCGGCCGCCGGCCCTTCGGGGGAGGGCGGGCGCGGGCGTCGTGGGGGGGCCCTTCCTCGGGGCGGGCGGCAGGTGGGGGGTGGGGGCCTGGCCGGCCTGCTCGCTAGGCTGCGGGCGCGGGGTCTCGGCCAGGCTGGGGCTGCTCCGAGGCTGCGCCCTCCCCTGCCCTCGGCGTCCCGGCCCCTGCCGTCGAGCCCGCCGTCCCTCCAGGCCCGGCGGCAGCCTCGGGGGCGGGGATCCTGCAAGCCGGGGGTCCCGCGAGGTCGCCCGCCACCCGTGTGCAGTGAAACGCGCTAGCGCGCAGAGCAGACTTGTCTGCGCCGCCGTTCGCTGGACGTTTCCTGAGCACCTACTGGGGGCTGAGCGCCGCGAGGCAGCAGCGAGCGAACCGGGCGGGGAAACCTCGTAAAGATCGCTTGAAAATTGACGTTCAAAACAAACGAACTTTTTAGCACTCGTCAAAGGACAGTGGCTCGTCAGTGTGCTTGTCACGGGGCGGCCGCAGGACCCGCGTCTGGAACGGGGCGCCCGGGGCGGACAATGCCCCTTGGCGGTCGGTGCCGCGCGAGGCCCCGCACGGGGCTGACCTCGGCCCGGGAAGTTCGCTGACCGGAATGCGAGGCCGGGGCCTCTCCCAGTGACAGACCCGGCGGGGCCAGGAGGAGGGGCGGGGCGGGCATCCCGGTCCGAAGACCCGGGAACTGCTCTGGCCTGGCCTGGGGTCTACACCTAACGCCTGGCGAGGGTCGGCCTCGGGTCTGGTCCCACCCGGCCTAGGAGGGAGGGGCGGCTGGAAATAAATGGCCCCTCTCAGCTCCAGGCAGGACGCTTTAAGGGAAGAAAGTTCAGCAAACCCCAAGGCCCATCTCCTTGACAACCACCAATAAGAGCTCCTTTTTTCTTCTGCTCTCCAGGCCCGACTCAAAGACAACTCTTTTCTCTTTTTTTGTCCACTCTGCCTGCACCAGTTTGAGCCCCTCCACACCAGCTCCCCTTCCTGCCCTCAACACACACACAGGCGCGCACACACACACACCGTCACACATGCAGACACATGCTCTCACATGCAATCACTCAGATACAGCCTCACACACTCACATCCTCCAGCACACACACAGGCACACATGCTTCTTCACGCCCTCATCCGACCTGCTGTAGATGAGCTCCTCAGCCCTGGAAGGTTAAATCTGCATCCAGCCAGCTCTCACTCACTATCTGACTTCACATCAGCTTGTGGCACGGGCCTGGTGGCCGAGGCAAGGGGTCCCCTACATGGGGATTGGGGGTGTAGGGGGTCCAGAGAGGCCCAAAGAAGGAAGCACTGCGCGAAGAAAGCACTGTGCGTTGTCTCCTCTGAGCCCCCACCCCATTGCTCCAGACATTTCAGTCTGTATGGCAGGCAGCTCCTGGCTGCTGATTTAATTTGGGAGATGCTGTTGACAGGCTTTATTTTGTCCCCGTCAATTGTGTAGCTTTGAGTTTCTGCAGGGGGTGGGGAGTTCCCTCAGAACCACAGATTATCTTGTGCATTGGGCAACAGGGCAAGCAGTGTGAGGTGGTGGAGGAGGTCCTTCCAGGGGGCTCTGACCTACTTGAAACAATGCCCTTTAACGCACCTGGTCATTACGGCCCTCCCCCCCCCCCCCCCCGGCCAGGTGCCCCTCAAGCTTGATGGCAGCAGGAGAACCTTCTTCCAGGCTCTGTCCCCACAAATCAAGGCAGGAATGGAGGCAGGTTACGCTGGGACCCCTCAGCCCAGAGGTAGCTCTCCCTTGTACCAAGTTGTAGTCCCCAGCCGGCCCCCAAGTGATTGCTCAGGTGAAGTTTGCGGGTGAATCAACACCCTCTAAGGTGTGCAGAGGGAAAGTGGTTCCTTCCAGGTGGCTGTCGTCTATGTGGAGGAGTCAGTGAGCAGAGGAAGGAAATGGAGAGAAGATACACCTGTAAGCCCCTCACAGGTGAAGGAAAGGAGGTGGCCTGTGGGGCAGAGAAAGAGGAGGTCACTTCTGCCGCAGGGCACCATCAGGGAGGCCTCTTAGGGCAGGTGACCTGGGCTGGACACAGAACATAAAGAGGAGATTTGCCTAATGGATGAGAAGAACAAATAGAGAATCTGCCAAGGTCCATGAGAGAAGGTGAGGACTGAATAAGTGAGCCAGAAAATGTTCTGGAAGCATCTTGAAAACTGCAGAGCACTGTATGCACGTGATAGTGATGTGCTGGAGGGCTGCGTGCAGAAACAGATGAGTCTCTTTTGGACTGGGGTGGGCTGGCAGGTGGGAACCCACAGCCAGGCCTCCAGCACAGGATGACTTGGAGCCTCCGGACACCAAGCTGGAATAGTGGAGGCCGAAGGCTGAATTGCGCAGTGACTTTGGCGGGGAGCATGCTATGGCTCCTGTCACCTCCAAATGACCTATGAGCTCTCTGTGTGGCAAACAAAGCACCGCTTACCCCTCTGGGATATAAGGGATGACTCAGCTTTATGTTTTCTCATCTTTCTAACAGTCCCCAGCCTCACCAAACTGCTGCAAAGGGAGCCCCACAGCTGTCCTATTTTTTCACACCCCAGAGCCTGCACCCTTTCCCCTGCCAGGAGCACCCTTGGTTTCCCTTCTTCACAGGGCCCACCCCTCCTCTTCTGCCCACACCCTGACCACTGCCTCCAACTGGATGTGGGGCCTCCTCTGGGCTCCCACAGTCCCCTGGAGTTACTTCATCAGAGCCCAGCTCGCTCTGGGTTTCACCTCTGTCTCCTCCTAGAATGGGGGTTCTTGAGGGCAGGGCTTGCAGCTGATCTTTATCTGAGACCACAGTTCCTAGTTGGGGCATAAGAAATTATTGTGAAATGAATGAATGAACGAAGAAAGAAACAGAGCAGACATCATTTACCTGATCATTCTTATTGCTCTGGGAAAAGGAGCAATAAGCTAATGGAGAATTTAAGCCAAATCTGTGGCTATTTGACAGGGCCTTGAGAGTGAATCCGAATGCCTACTCCGTCCTGCCCACCTCCACCTCTGTGCCCCAGGGTGGGTGGGAAGCTGGTCCAGCCAGCAGGATGGCAGTCCTCAGGGGCCGAGTGGCTGACCTGGGGCCCTTTGGCTCCCCCTGGTGACGCCTCACACAGGTCTTAGTGGAAGAGGAAGGAGAGGAGGTGAGCTCCCCTCTTCCTTCCTTCCAGATACACCCTCTCAGACCTGACCCCAGTGGCTGACCCCAGTCCTCAGCACTGGGAAAGCCAGAGGCCCTGGACCAGGCAGGTCTGCTCCCAGACCACATACTGTAACCTTGGCTAAATCTATTGACATCTCTGTGGGTTCTGGTTCCTCCTCTGTGTAGGTGACCTACCTCTTAGAGTAGTCGGGAAGATACAACACAGCAGAAATGATGTGGAAGCTCTCCAAACCTCAGTTTTCTTGTCAGTAAAATGAGAGTGATGGTAGCTAGTGTTTTCCACTCACCTGTGGGGAGGATTCAGTGAGATTTTGTACATAAAGCCCTTAGGACATGCGATGATTATTCTTACTACTACTATCACTACTGCTAGTACTGATACTGTTACTAATAGTAGCAGATGGTGGTAATATACAACCAGTTAGGAACACTTTACATT
Organism: Papio anubis; assembly: GCF_008728515.1. Taxonomy (NCBI): domain Eukaryota; kingdom Metazoa; phylum Chordata; class Mammalia; order Primates; family Cercopithecidae; genus Papio; species Papio anubis. The sequence continues at coordinate 7,310,942 of NC_044991.1, read as the reverse complement.
TTAAAAACTTCCTCATGAAGAATTCTCTTGCTTAATAATAGTTGTGGAAGTTCTTTCAGAAAATAAAGTTATCTGCAAGCATAAAATGTCATTACATAGATGTCAAGCCTCCATCTTGATTCCTTTAGATGTTTTTGCCATCCTTTCTCTTTTTTTTTTTTTTTGAGACCGAATCTCGCTCTGTTGCCCAGGCTGGAGTGCAGTGGCACAATCTCAGCTCATTGCAACCTCTGCCTCCCAGGTTCAAGTAATTTTTCTGCCTCAGCCTCCTAAGTAGCTGAGATTACACCAGGCACCATGCCTGGTCTTTTTTTTTTTTTAAGTAGAGACGGGGTTTCACCAAGTTGCCCAGGCTGATCTCGAACTCCTGACCTCAGGCAATCCACCCACTTCAGCCTCTCAAAGTGCTGGGATTACAGGCGTGAGCTACTGCACCCAGCCATCCTTTTTTTTTTATTATTATTATTAAAAGTGAAATGGCATAATAGCCTCCTGTGGTTGCACATGTTTTTAGACCTTCAAGGGTAGACTTTTGCAATCCCTAAATGACCTTTGGCCACACAGGCCCATTTCTTGGCTTGACCTGTCAAGTGAGGGGCTTAGTTCCCAAGAACCCAAGTTTCAGATTCTGAGACGTCCCGCCTGAGTTGCGTCACCCAGCATATTCTGACCTGTCACTGCTGCCTCTTTCTGGAGGGGTACAATAGTTGACATGTGTTGAGCATTATATGTACGAGGCACTCTGCTGAGATGTCCCAGGCATTACATCTTTTAAGCCTGTGAGCCATCTCCACTTCACACCTGCAGAGACAAGGACTCAGGGTGCCTGGCCAGTATCCCAGGACTAGCAAGTGGCAGAGGTGGGATTTGAACCCAGGCCTGTGTGACCCCTCACGGCACAGTCCTAACCATTCTTCCTTAATGAAACACACTCAGAGACTCAAAGGGTTGAGGGGCGTGGGGGTGGTAGGGGACTCCTGGCTGTAATGCTTCAAGTTTTACTTTTTTAGTTTAGATATTGAGAAAAGTGGTTTTCACATAGTGGCTGATATGGTTTGAATCTGTGTTCCCACCTGTACTAGTCTGTTTTCATCCTGCTGATAAAGACATACCTGAGACTGGGTGATTTACAAAAGAAAGAAGTTTAATTGGACTTACAATTCCATGTGGTTGGGGAAGCCTCACAATCATGGTGTAAGGCAAGGAGGAGCAAGTCTCGTCTTACATGGATGGCAGCAGGCAAAGAGAGGATGAGGAAGATGCAAAAGCGGAAACCCCTGATAAAACCATCAGATCTCGTAAGACTTATTCACTACCATGAGAACAGCATGGGGGAACTGCCCCCATGATTCAGTGATCTCCCACTGGGTCCCTCCCCCAGCACGTGGGAATTATGGGAGTACGACTCAAGATGCGATTTGGGTGGGGACACTGCCAAACCAGATCACCACCCAAATCTCATGTCCAATTGTAATCCCCAATGTAGGAAAAGGAAAGGCCTGATGGGAAGTGATTGGATCATGGGACCAGATTTCCCCCTTGCTGTTCTTGTGATAGTGAGTGAGTGAGTAACCATGAGATCTGGTGGTTTAAAAGTGTGTAGCACCTTCCCCCTTGCACTCTTCCTCCTGCTCCTGCCATGTAAGACGAGCCTGCTTCCCCTTCGCCTTTTGCCATAATTGTAAGTTTCCTGAGGTCTTCCCGGCCATGCTTCCTGTACAGCCTGCAGAATTGTGAGTCAATTAAACCTCTTTTCTTTATAAATTACCCAGTCTCAGGTAGTTCTTTCTAGTAATGCAAGAACAGACTAACACAGTGGTTAAATTGTAACTGTAAATAACTCACAGGGTTGGTTTTAGGGATGACTGAGTTTTATGTTCTCTCATCTTTCTAACAGTTCCCAAATCTGTTGGAACTGCTCTCCCACATGCTAAGGAGACACAAGAGATGACAACACCAAGAAGGACTTCCCGGAGTCTTCCAGCAGGAGCTGGAGGACTAGCTGCTTTTCCCTTGTAGCCACGCCATGTGGAGCCTTGCAGTGCACCAGGCACACCTCCAGCCATCGCCTCATGGCTGCAAGTTCATAGACACATTTACAGGAAAAGCTGCAGATGAATCTTAGAGATAGCCCAGCTTATGGTCTTCATTTGACAGCTGGGGAAACTGAGGCCCAGCCTCACAGATCTGCTGCCCCTCGGACACTTCCATTTGGAGCCCCCTCCGGCACCTAAAGTCCACCAAGTGGACCCTCAGCTCCTCCTGCCCAACCCTGCTTCTCTCAGGACTCCCAGCTGGGGTGGGGGGATGCCTCTCATCTCCTCTCTCCACTCCCCACCCTCCATCAGCACTGCGTTCGTAACCTGTCCTCTCCATCCCCTCACCCACTGGCACCAGCTCTCACCCACTGAGACTCTAACTCATAACACCAGAGTAGCTAGAGGCAGCTCTCAAAGGGCTTGCCTGACCTTGCCAGTCCTTGCCGCCTGTAGGACAAAATCCACTCAAAACCCTCGGACATGGTGCTCTGTGGGCCTCTCCATCCTCACCTGCTGTCTGGTAAACTCCCACGCTTCATCTCTACCCTATGCTGCCCCACATCTCTGAGCCACAGCTCACTGCATTCCTTCTTCTTGCGATACCCTTCCCCATCCCCTGCCCCTGGAAGACAGACTCAGGCTCAGCTCAGGGGCCCCATTTTCGGGCACCAGCCTCTGTGCTGAGCCCCATTTGTGCCCTGCGTGCCCCTCCGCCATGAGCACTGGGAGAGTGTTGAAACCTGGAACCTGTCTGCCAGTCGATGTCCTCCCGCTTAGGTAAAAATGTCGCGGTATACCCAGTGTACAGGTTAGTTAGACATCCTGGCCACCTAGTATCCCTTCCACATGGCAACCCAAGCCCTCAGGAGTGAAAAGGTGACTGGCTGAGCCATTCATTGTAATCTACCTCCCAGCCATATAGACAGGGACACACACAATGGGGCCACACCAGTGAGATGCCTTTCCTGGGATTCTCTAGGTGGAGCTGGGTGGTGGGGGGTGTCTTCATTCCTGTGTGGGCATGAAGCAGTAAGGACGGGTGGCCAGAGCTGCCTGTCACTGTGGTCCTACCATTGTGTGGACAGCTTGCCTGGAGGAATGTGTCCACCCTCAGAGAGAAGCAGAGAGGAGAGCAGGAGAGGAAAAGAGGAGAGAGAGAAAGTAGAGAAGGAAGGGAAAGGAGGAATGCGACATTGTTTGAGGCCCTCGTTGAGTCATCTCTTCTGCTCTTAAGACAGTTATGTTGGTTTCTGCCTCTTGCAGCCAAAAAAGTCCTGCTCAATCATTGCACGGGGGTGTGGGGGTTGCCTCTGTGAAATGACACCATTGACAAATAACACACATGCCAGCCCTTGTCCTCAACACTTCACATATATTACAACCCTACAGGTACTAGATGAGGTAGGTGATATTATCCCCATTTACAGGTATGGAATGTGGCACAGAGAGGTCACACAGCAGAACCAGGAGTCAAACCTAGGTACTACGGCTCCAGAGTACATACTCTCTGCCACTCCAACAGGTATAACCGTAATAGTCGATAAAAATGCTCCTACTTGGCTGGGTGTGGTGGCTCATGCCTGTAATCCCAGCACTTTGGGAGGCCGAGGCGGGCCGATTACTTGAGGTCAGGAGTTTGTGACCAGCCTGGCTAACATGGTGAAACCCCGTCTCTACTAAAAATACAAAAATTAGCCAGGCCTGGTGGTGCAGGCCTGTAGTCCCAGCTACTTGGGAGGCTGAGACAGGAGAATTGCTTGAACCTGGGAGGTGGAGGTTGCAGTAAGCTGAGATCATGCCACTGCACTCCAGCCTGGGTGACAGAGTAAGACACTGTCTCACAAAAAAAAAAAAAAAGTGCATAGTTTGATGGATTTAAAACAATTTTTTCTTTTTTTATGCCAGGTGTGGTGGCTTATGCCTATAATGCCAGTGCTTTGGGTGGGTGAGGTGGATAAATCGCTTGAGGCTAGGAGTTCCAGACCAGTTGGGCAACATAAGACTCTCGTCTTTACAAAAAATTTAAAAATTAGCTGGGCCTGGTTGCGTGTGCCTGTAGTTTCACAGGAGGCTGAGATGGGAGGATCTCTAGAACTTTGGAGTTTGACGCTGCAGTGAGCTATGATAGCACCATTGCATTCCAGCCTGGGTGACAGAGACCGTGTTTCTGAAAAAAAATTATCGTGGTAAAATATATATAACATACAATTTACCATTTTAACCATTTTAAGTGTACAGTTTAGTGGTATTAAGTATGTTCGCATTGTGCAACTGTTACTACCATTCATCTTCAGAATTTTAATCTTCCCAAACTGAAACTCTGTACCTATTAAACAGTAACTTCCCATTCCCCCTCCCTCTGCCCTGGTAATCACTATTCTGCTTTTTGGATCTATGAATTTGGAACCTCATGTAAGTGGAATCATGTGATATTGGTCCTCTCATATCTGGCTTATTTCACATAGCATAATGATTTGAAGGCCCATCCATGATGTAGCATGTATCAGGGTTTTATCTGTTTTTTTTTTTTTGAGATGGAATTTCTCTCTGACATCCAGGCTGGAGTGTAGTGTCATGATCTCGGCTCACTGCAACCTCGACCTCCCAGGTTCAAGTGATTCTCCTGCCTCAGCTTCCCTAGTAGCTGGGACTACAGGCACACCACACCACGCTTGGCTAATTTTTGCATTTTTAGTAGAGATGGGGTTTCACCGTGCAGGCCAGGCTGGTCTTGAACTCCTGACCTCAGGTGATCCGACTGTCTTGGCCTCCCAAAGTGCTTGAATTACGGGTGTGAGCCACCCCACCTGGCTAATATTATCTCTATTTTTTATTTTTATTTTTCGAGATGGTATCTTGCTCTGTCACCCAGGCTGGAGTGCAGTGGCGCTATCTCGGCTCACTGCAAGCTCCGCCTCCCAGGTTCACGCCATTCTCCCGCCTCGGCCTCCTGAGTAGCTGGGATTACAGGCGCCCGCCACCACACCCGGCTAGTTTTTTGTTGTTGTATTTTTAGTAGAGATGGGGTTTCACTGTGTTAGCCAGAATGGTCTTGATCTCCTGACCTTGTGATCTGCCTGCCTCAGCCTCCCAAAGTGTTGAGATTACAGGCGTGAGCCACCCCGCCTGGAGGATTTTATCTCTTTTTAAGGCTGAGTCATATTCCATCATATGTCTATGCCACATTTTGCTTATCCATTTATCTGCAGATGGACATTTGGGGTGTTCCACCTGTTGACTATTGCAAATAATGCTGCTATGAACATTGCTGTACAAATATTGGTTTGAATCCCTGCTGCCAACTCTTTTGGGTATAACTAGAAGTAGAATTGCTGGGCCATGTAGTAATTCCATGTTTAAGTTTCGGAGAAACTGCCACTCTCGCTTCCACGGTGGTGGCCCCACTCAACGGGTTTTGACAAATGCATACTCCTGTATAATTTCCACCACAGTCAAGATAGAAAACATTTTCAGCACTCCCAAAACTTCCACCTGCCCTTCCCAGTCAATTGCCCCAATCCCTCCAACCCAAGCAACCACTGATCTGATGTCTTCGAGTGTGCATTGATTTTGCCTGTTCCAGAACTTTATGCATGAGTGGAATCATACATAGTGATTCACCCTTTTCTTCCTGGCTTCTTTTGTTCAGTGTGCTTTTCGAGTTTCATTCAACAGACGCATTTCTGCAACCTGTTTTCTCTCACGTCATTCAGAATTGTAAGCACAAAATCTTTTAAAATGTGGTTTTTGGCCAGACACAGCGGCTCATGTCTGTAATCCCAGTACTTTAGGAGGCTGAGACAGGAAGACTGTTTGAGCCCAGGAGTTGAAGATCAGCCTGGGCAACATGGTGAGACCCTGTCTCTAAAAAAATACAAAATAAAAAAAAATCAGCGTGGTGGTATGTGCCTGTAGTCCCAGCTTCTGGGAGACTGAAGTGGGAGGATCCCATGAACCCAGGAAGTCGAGGCTGCAGTGAACTGTGATCACGCCGCTACACTCCAGCCTCAGCAACAGAGCGACACTCTGTCTCAAAATAAAATAAACATTTTAAACAGGCTATAATAGTATTCCATTGTAAGGATACTACACCATAATTTACTTAACCAGTCTAGTTTGATTCCAACTTTTTGCTGTTATAAGCAACACTGAGTGGAACATCCTTGTACTTGAATCTTTGCCCACCTCTCTTATGTCTTTAAATTGAATCTGTGGAGGTGGAATAACTGGGTAGAAGGAAATCAGGTGTTAGTCTCCTTGGACCTATTGTCAACTTGCTTCTCAGAAACATGTTACCAACTGAGCACGGTCGCACAGTCCTGTAATCCCAGCACTTTGGGAGGCCGAGGCAGGTGGGTCACCTGAGGTCAGGAGTTCGAGACCAGCCTGGTCAACATGGTGAAACCCCACAAAAATTAGCCGGGTGTGGTGGCAGGTGCCTGTAATCCCAGCTACCCAGGAAGCTGAGGCACAGGAATCACTGGAACCTGGGAGGCGGAGCTTGCCGTAAGCCGAGATTGTGCCACCGCACTCTAGCCTGGGTGACAAGAACAAAACTCTGTCTCAAAAAAAAAAAAAAAAGACATTATCAAGTCCTGTCAATTTTACCTCTAAAGCGACTCTCAAATCATGGAGCCCTCCTCACCTTCTCAGTTTCCTCTGCCCTTTGGAGTCATTCCCTGGCACTCTTCCTGGGGCTCCGACCCAAGGATGCTACCCGCCTGGGCTGCAAGCAGCTCTCTAAACCCAAGACCAACACTGTCCTCCAAGGAGGTGAAGGGAAGCCAGGTAGGGCCTTTGAGGCTGCAGATGGGGGCAGGAGCCTTGATTCTAGGCACAAAGAGGGGACCTCATGAATTTGGGGGCATCAATACATTAGGGGGTCACTAGTCCCATTCCTTCTTTTCTTCCTCCAGTGCCCAGCAAGTGGTCCAACAGAGAAGGTACTGAGAACAGGCATAGCAGAGGAGACATTTGCCTGGATTCCCCGTAAACGTGTTTCCCTAAGGTTAATTTGTGGAAGTGACCATATAGAAATAGGAAGCAATGCTGCTGCTCAGTGACATCCCAGGGTGGGTCTCCCAGGATCCAGGAAGAACTTAAAGGCTCTCAGCCCAGCGATCCGCAGCTTTGCCATCCTCTGGAGCCTTGCCCCAGTTGGCTATTTTGAATGGAAGATGCGAACCCTTCTCTGGTCCCAGGTCAGGTCTAGTTCAATTCTTTTTTTTTGTTTGTTTGTTTGAGATGGAGTCTCACTCTGTCACCCAGGCTGGAGTGCAGTGGCATGATCTCGGCTCACTGCAACCTCCGCCTCCCAGGTTCAAGCAATCCTCCTGCCTCAGCCTCCCGAGTAGCTGGGACTACAAGCATGCGCCACCATGCCCGGTTAATTTTTGTATTCTTAGCAGAGACAGGATTTCACCATGTAGGCCAGGCTTGTTTCGAACTCTTGACCTCGTGATCCACCCACCTCAGTATCCCATAGCGCTGGCATTATAGGCGTGAGCCACTTCACCTGGCCAGGCCTAGTTCAATTCTAGTCTGTGCCCAGCACAAGGGGAGGAGGGTGCAAATACCACCATGATAAAAGTCTCCCCACAGCTGCCCATGCTGGGCTGCCTGCAGACATAGCACCCCACGCACAGTTAGCCGTTAAGCGTCTTGCCTGACAGCCTTATCTCCGAGGAATGCCGGGGGAGTCAAGGCCAGCCAGGGAGAGCTTGACCAAGAGGCTTCAGCTCTTCTGCCCCCAGGGCCAGCTATACTCTTTGATAACTAGCTTGGTGCTTATGGTGTAGCTGGGGCAGGTCATGGTGACAGTGACAATGGGCTTTATGCAGGACTTCACAGTTTGCCAGACTCAGTCACACCCATTAGCTTGTTTGATCCTCACAGTCAAAGGGTGAGGTTGGAGATCTCATATCCTTTTTTTTTGCAGATGGAGAAACTGAGGCCAAGAAAAGTTAAGTCCCCCTCACCCAAGGCTGTGCTGGTCACACCTAAGTTGTTAGAGAAAGAAAAAGAACTATTCAGTTGTTGGATAATACCCAGCAGAAATGGAAAAGAATTCATTTCATTTAGAAAGAAATTGACTAAGCAGAAACTCTAGGCCGTGTGGCAGACACCAGAGGCACAGGAAGAGACCTGGCCCCTGCCCATGATCAGCTTGAGGCTGGAGAAGGAGGCTCCAGCAATGAGTTCTGTAGCAGCAGTCAAGATTCCAGCCGGAGGGGCCTGGTTCGTGGTTTTGTTTTTTTTTTTTTTTTTTTTTTTTTTGAGATGGAGTTTCACTCTTGTCGCCCAGGCTGGAGTGCAATGGTATGATCTTGGCTCACTGCAACCTCCGCCTCCCAGGTTCAAACAATTCTCCAGCCTCAGCCTCCTGAGTAGCTGCGATTACAGGTATGCGCCACCACACCTGGCTAATTTTGTATTTTTAGTAGAGACAGGGTTTCTCCATGTTGGTCAGGCTGGTCTTGAACTCCTGACCTCAGGTGATCCACCCACCTCGGCCTCCCAAAATACTGGGATTACAGGTATGAGCCACCACATCCAGTCTTTGTTTCTTTTCCTTTCTTTCTTTCTTTTTTTTTTTTTCTGGAGACGGAGTCTCACTCTGTCACCCAGGCTGGAGTCCAATGGAGCTATCTCAGCTCACTGCAACCTCCTGGGTTCAGGTGAGTCCCCTCCCTCAGCCTCCTGAGTAGCTGGGACTACAGGCGCGTGCCACCATACCCGGCTAATTTTTTGTCTTTTTAGTAGAGACGGGGTTTCGCTGTGTTAGCCAGGATGGTCTTGATCTCCTGACCTCATGATCCTCCCGCCTTGGCCTCCCAAAGTGCTGGGATTACAGGCGTGAGCCACTGCGCCCGGCCTGGTTCCTCTTTTCTAGACTGCAAGTCTCCCACAGCTGACCACATGCCCTAGTTTTGGACCTGAATGGACACAACCACTTAACCAGCTGTGTGTCCTCAGGAAAGTTACTTAGCCTCTCTGAGCTTGGGCTTCCTCATATATAAAATGATAGTAAAAAACTCTCATCACTGGGACTCATGAAGGAGAGATGAGATAACACATGTAGAGTTCCTGGCATGGTGGCTGGCATACAGCTGGCACTCAACAAATACTGGTATAAACTTTCTAGACAGGATAGAGCAAGTCCAGAGATACACATGTAAGGAAGAGCGTACGTAGCGAGTGCTAGCCTGGGTGACATGAGCCAGTGGCTCAGAGGTCGTTGGTTGTGACTCTGGATAACTGAAGCAACACAAAATCTGCTGGAAGGCGGTACACACCTCAGTGATTAAAGGACAGCTTGTTTGAGAGACCGAGGCAGGCAGATCACTTGAGGTCAGGAGTTCGAGACCAGCCTGGCCAACTTGCAGAAAGCCTGACTCTACTAAAAACACAAAAACTAGCCAAGTGTGATGGCGGGCGCCTGTAATCCCAGCTAGTCTGGAGGCTGAGGCAGGAAAATCACTTGAGCCCGGGAGGCAGAGATTGCAGTGAGCTGACAGCGTGCCACTGCACTCCAGCCTGGGTGACAGAGCAAGACTCCGTCCCAGAATTAAAAAAAAAAAAAAAAAGCACAGCATGAAGCTTGGGCCTCAGAAGGGACAGACTCAAGGCAGCTCAGGTATTCATGCAGCAGGAACCAGGGGCCCTGCTCTCCAGGGCCAGGGTACATCAGCTCGAGTGAGTCCCTGGGTCAAGATGAGGACTCCTAGGAAGGAGTCTAGTGGGTAGAGCTACACCTGTGGGCCCACTTTGGCCAGGGTGGTTTGGGGCCTTGCCTGATGAGCGCACTGGACTGCAGGCTGTGGAGGTGCCATGGCCAGAAGGGGCATTGTAGGCCAAGCTGTAGGTACAGAAGGGACCCACTCTGCGGAAAAAGGAAAGAAAAAAGGGGCCCGGCACGGTGGCTCACACCTATAATCTCAATACTTTGGGAGGCCAAGGCAGGCAGATTACTTGAGGTCAAGAGTTCAAGACCAGCCTGGCCAACATGGTAAAACTCTGTCTCTACTAAAGATATACAAATTAGCTGGGCATGGTGGTAGGCGACTGTAATTCCAGCTACTTAGGAGGCTGACAGAGGAGAATCCCTTGAACCTGGGAGGCGGAGGTTGCAGTGAGCTGAGATCGCGCCACTGCACTCCAGCAAGGGCGACAGAGCGAGATCCATCTCAAAAAGAAAAACAAAACAAAAAAAAAAAAAAAAAGGAAAAAGGAAGCCTGTTGAGAGCCTGCCGTGTGCCTCCTAGAGGGCTTCCTGGAGAAGGTGGCATTGGCTCTGGGCCTTGCAGGGAGAATGTCACACCCCCAAGGGTATGGGGAATGGGGGAAGGGATGCTGTCCTCTGCCATCATGACCTACCCAGGAAGGCCTTGCTGAAGGATGCCACCTAACCAGCAGCTAATGGACACGGCATTTTTGGCAATGCCTTCTTTGACAAATCAGTGACCAAGCTTTAACTTTCTCTTTGGGTTTCTGGTCCTGGATAATCGATTCCACAGAACTCAGTGCAAAGAAAGTAATGATCATCAAACCTCTGTGCTTTTCTTTGGGTGACATTCTTTTAGAGAAATATTCATTTTGTCATTCAACAAACATTTAACCAAGCACCCACTGTATGCCAAGCACTGTTCTGGGCACAGCTTCTGCTCTCCAGGAGCTCAGAGTCTACTAGGGGATAGAAATGAGCAGATAGTCACCTCTTGGAGACATAGGGGCTGGATTTGAGGTCCACACCATGTGCTGTTTTGTGATAAAGGAGAGAGGCGTCCACTCAGCAGGGCAGGCATGGTGGGGAGGAGCACATGTTAGAAGACAAAGTTTCACCAGAGGGTTAAGTGGGATTTTGTGGGATCAGTAGGAGTTCGACAGGTGCCTTGGAGACTAAGAACATTCCAAGGAGAGGAATAGACATGAAACATCCTGGGAAGTGAGCAAATGGCAAATAGTGTGTTGAGCCTGGAGGCAAAGCCGTGATGGGGAGTGAGGTGGGGTTCCCACTCTATCCTGGCAGTGGTGAGGAGCCACAGGAGGGCTCGGGGCAAGGGTCTGACATAGCAGATTTGTGTTCTAGGCTCACGCCTGTGATCCCAGCACTTTGGGAGGCCGAACAGGGTGGATCACTTGAGGTCAGGAGTTTGAGACCAGCCTGGCCAACAGAATGAGACTCCGTCTCAAAAAAAAAAATTCCTTCTGGCCTGGGTGGGGATCCTGCAAATAGGGTTAAGGTGTTTGTTTAGCTCCACCCAACTCTTCTTTGAAGGTAGCTTTCTGAGAGCAGACACCCAAGCTGTTTCTTCCACTGCTCTGGGAACCCAGGGTCGCATCCACTTCGGAACTACTCCACGTACACCCCGCCCTTTTGGAGACAGCCCTGGCTGTTGGCTTACTAAGGGCTCTGGGCGATCCTGCAGCGGAGATATCCTATGTCTACTTGGCCCTGTGTGCCCCGTGTTGGTTTGACCACCCCCGCCCCCTTTCTTTCAATCATGCAGCTGCTGTTTAGTCTATTTGGAACACTCTTTGAGGGGCAGTAGAGACCCTGTTGATCTAAGGTTGAGAAGATGCCAGGGTTTGGAAAGAACCGCTTGGATGTAAACCTTAGGACCCTCACCATGGTGGACCTGGAGCCTCTAAACTCCTAACCTTTCCTTGCCTTTTGGCAACAGGAATCCAATTCCAGGGGCTCCTCATTTTGGAACCCAAGAAAAGACTGGGAAAGTAAGTTCTTAATACAAGCCAGCTGTTCACAATCTCACTTTGTTTGCAAAACACTCTTGCCATGAAGGTGTGAGTCCCCCCAACTTTGTAGATGCAGAAACTGAGACTCAGAGACGTTCAGCGACTTGTCCCAGGTGTTCCAGGGTAAAAATGGCCAGAAAGATGGGTGTCCAGAAGTCAACAAAGGAGAATCTTTAAATTCTTCCTTAACTAACAAGGTGAGGAGTTTGGAAGTATGAGGGAAGAAGATAATTAATCCAAACTTAATCCAAGATAATTATTTTTTTGAGATGGAGTCTTACTCTGTTGCCCAGGCTGGAGTGCAGTGGTGGAATATCGGCTCACTGCAACCTCTGCCTCCTGACTTCAAGTGATTCTCTGGCCTCAGCTTCCTGAGTAGCTGGGATTACAGGTGCACACCACCATGCCCGGCTATTTTTTGTATTTTTAGTAGAGACTGGGTTTCTCCATGTTGGCCAGGCTGGTCTTGAACTCCTGACCTCAAGTGATCTGTCCAACTTGGCCTCCCAAAGTACTGGGATAACAGGCATGAGCCACTGTGCCTGGCCCAAAATAATTAATTCTTAAGGGACTAAAGCAAATGGACAAAGGATGTGAACTGGCAATTTGCAGAGGAGGAATTAATAAAAGGTGGAGTATTGCTGGAAACAAAAGTTTAGCTTCATTCTCATTCAAGGGCTCAACTAGGTCAACATGAGACACACATTTCCCTGCAGAACTGGCAAAAAAGATAAGTATCAGCAACAGCCAGTGCTGGAGAGGCTGTTGGGAGATGGGCATTCTTGGACACTGTGGGCAGGATTTAAGATGGAGCAGCCTTTATGGAGGGCTTATCTATCAAAATGGAAAATCCATTTTCCTTACCTCCAGGGAGGGGGACTGTCAGGGAGGACACCCAAAGGGGCATTCCGGGGCTGAGGAAAGTGTTCTTTGTCTCAGTCTGGGTAGGATTACCCAGATATATCCACGTGCAAAATGTATTGAGCTAAATACTTAAGATGAGTGCATAATGCAGCATACTGTATGTATTAGATAAAAATAAAAGTGAAACGAAATGCAGCTACCTTTGAGTCAACAGTTTCCCATCCAGAAATCTACAGAAATACTTACTCATGGACAGAAATATCTGTTCAAGGCTGTTTAGGACACCAACACTAATAACAAGAAGAACTTGAAAACAACCTAAATATATTCCAGTAGGGAAAAGGCTCAGTAAATTATGGCACAAACACAACAGAATTTTTTTTTTTTTTGATGGAGTCTTGCTGTGTCGCGCAGGCTGTAGTGCAATGGCGTGATTTCAGCTCACTGCAACTTCCGCCTCCCGGGTTCAAGCGATTCTCCTGCCTCAGCCTCCCCAGTAGCTGGGATTACAGGCACTCACCACCACGCCCAACTAATTTTTGTAGTTTTAGTTCAGACGGGGTTTCACCCTGTTGGCCAGGCTGGTCTTGAACTCCTGACCTCAGGTGATCTACCAGCCTCGGCCTCCCAAAGTGCTGGGCCACTGTGCCTGGCCACAATAGAATATTAATGTGCAACCATTAAAGAGTGTCTTGAAAAAATGGTCCTGCTACATTGTGACAAAAGCAAGTTTTGAAATAGGATTTGTCTGTGATCCTGTGTTTGCAAAAACACAACAAACTCAAAAACCCTGCTTGTCTGATGTGAGTGTACATGTGTATTTTTATAAAGAAACTCTCAAAAAGTGACACATCTGAATGTTAATAGTGGTTTTCTCCTGGGAGTGAGATTAAGATCCCTAATAGGGGCTGGGAGTGGTCGCTCATGCCTGTCATCCCAGCATTTTTGGGAGAATAAAAGGTGAAAGCGGATCTATCGGGACTTCAAGATTAGCCTAACCATATGCCCTAGTAAACCCCGTTTCTACTAAAAAATACAAAAATTAGCGGTGGCTGAGCCTATAGTCCCAGCCGCCGGAGGCTGAGGCAGAATTGTGAACTCGGAGAGGCAGAGCTTACGTGAGCCGAGATCACCTCACTGCACTCCAACCCGGGCAACAGGGTGAACTCAAAAATTGTGGGTGCAGTGGCAGGCACTTCTGATACCAGCTTCTTTCGGGTGTGAGGCAGAATCTCTGGCCCCAGGAGGTGGAGGTTGCAGTGAGCCGAGACTGTGTCACTTCACTCCAGCCTGGGCGACAGAGCAGGACTCTTAAAGAAAGGAAAAGAAAAGTCCCTAATAGGGTCTTTGACTTTTTACTGTGTACCCCATGGTGTCATGGAATGGCTTTGTAATTGGCATTCACTGCTTTTGCAATTCAAATAAATTTTTTAAAAAACCGTAAAAGTAAAATTAATCTGTAGAGCTCCCTGGCACACAGTAGGTGCTCACTTAATATTCATGGCAGGCGGGGGTCCCACGGTCTGTGTGCCCCCTCACACTGTGCCTGAGGGATGTTGCTGGAACAGATGTTAGAGCAGCCTAAAGCTGGTGGCTATATTTCCCTGGGGGGACTGTTTAGCTGGCCAAAAGTTTTATTTGTGGGGAGATTAAGAAAAAATAAAATAAAAAATTTAAAGCAATCCAGCTCTCCTTCCCTTCCACTGTGGGTGAATGGGGAGGCTTCAGGCAGGCCTGTCCCTGCGCCTGCAGAATCACCGGCCCACAAAACAAACAAATGGATTGTGGATTTGGATTTTGGATCACGAGGAAAGAAACAGACATTATGCATGCCTGCCCCAGCCAGGCTGTCACTCACCAGGCTCAGCTTCCCCCAGCGGTGCCCTGGGAGACCCTCCCCCCGCTCCACTCTATCCCAACCACCTCCTCCCTCTCCCACCTCCAGCCCCACTAAAAGACTTTTTGAAGTTGATCAATGAAACATGTAAAGGGCCCTATTCCTGAGCAGGGACTCTGCAAGGCCTTCATTAGTTCCACATAATGAAAGAATGGGCCGATTCAAGGAGACTGGGGAGAGAAAAGAGGGAAAATTAGAGTTCAGTCTGCTCACTTAAAAAAAAAAAAAAACAAGAGGAGGGGGTGGGGTAGAAACTGTGGATTTGCTAAATAAAGTTCCTGGCTGCATTCAGAGCTTGGGGAAGGGTCCCCCACTCAATCCTCTTAGGCCTGACAAAGTCGGACCTGGAGATGGTCTGTCCGAGCGGCGGCATTCTACGTCTGGATGGAAGGGCAATGGGCTGTTTAAATTGCTACTTAGGTTTCCAGCTGTTTTACCAGTGATTTGCCCAACTTAATAGCTCTTTAAGGCTTTAAGCAAGAAAATAGCTCTTCTCACGACTCAAAGAAGCGGCTCTGGTTAGTTCAGACGGCGCCCATTGTCCAGGGCTTAAATCCTTCTCCGCAGCCGAATTCCCCTGCCCCCTCTGGTCCGCCCAGACTTCGTCCAGCTACAGAGAGCCTTTATTTATCTTTTTAACATTCCGGTTTTCCGAGCCTGCGTCCAGAGGGCTTCTTCACAAGAGCTTATTTTGGGGGGAATGTCTGCCTGCTGCCTCTAAGCATTCCTCCAACGCATTAACCACAAATGATGACGATGATGAGGATAGCACCTGGGTACTGAGGGCCTACTACGTGCCAGGCCTTTTCTTAACTCATCCTGTTTCCTTCTCACCCAGGTCTACAAAGGAGGTGGCTTCTGCCATGATGGCCATTTTACAGATGGGGAAACTGAGGCACAGAGGAAGGGGCCACTTGGCCAAGTTCACACAGGGGCATACAGCAGGGTCAGGGATGGTCTGACTTCTAGAGTCTGGGCTCTTGACCACTACCCTGCTGCCGGGTGGCTGTGGGAGCTTGGGTCACCTAAAACAGGTCAGGGGAGGGGACTCTGGGATCTGGGGTTCTAGCTTCATTCTTCTGACGATGTGTATGAGAGCCAGCTGCTGGGCCCAGTTTTCAGGAAGACTGCAGGGGTATAGGAAGGGGGCAGCAGAGGAGGGGGGTCAAGAAACTTAGGAACCTCATCTGGAAGGTGGGAGGAGTCTGACCTTAGCCATCTGTATCTAGAACCCACCTTTCATTGCACAAAAATAATTCTCCATCCATCACGATTTAACTCGAATACGCTCAAAAGCAACACATTTTTCTTATGACAAAAGTTAAACACGTAAATTACAGAGAGCTTGAAATATATAAAATTAGGTAAAGAGAGCATATACAATGTTTGGCGTTCTCCTTGGCATGGTGTGTTTAACATGAGTAAGCTATCATCATCACAATTATCAATGTTTTTTTGAGTCGGAGTTTCTCTCTTATTGCCCAGGCTGGAGTGCAATGGCGCAATCTCGGCTCATTGCAACCTCCGCCTCCTGGGTTCAAGCAATTCTCCTGCCTCAGCATCCTGAGGAGCTGGGATTATAGGCATGCGTCACCATGCCTGGCTAATTTTGTATTTTTAGTAGAGACGGGGTTTCACCATGTTGGTCAGGCCGGTCTTGAACTCCTGACCTTAATGGATCCACCTGCCTCGGTCTCCCAAAGTCCTGGGATTATAGGGGTGAGGCACAGTGCCCCACCTATCAATGTATTATCTGGAAGATACTCAAAACCTGGGGCATTTTGGTGTATTATATTTCCTTCCAGTCTTTTTCTTTATCCATGCATACCTACCCAAACTTAATTGTAATTATACTTGCTCTATTTTGAATATGCTTGCTTTTTTTCCTCTTAGATTCTTTAAGATTCACCAAGCTGGAAAGCTTTGATGAAGGCTTATAGATTTCCCTGTTATAACCTTATGGCCTCTGATTCCTACACCTCATTACACACTGTAGATTACGCACAAGGGCACACATAATTGGTGGTAAAGGAAGTCATTAGAGATGGGCGGGAGACCTTGTGGGTGAACAAAGGCCTGCAGGAGGGGGAGCCCCTGGATAAGGTATGTGATCAAGGCTTGGTTTGCAGGAGATAGAAACTGGGTGTCTGGCCAGACCATGGAGAGAGAGGCTGGAGCCAGAATCTGGAGCCTCAAGGCCACAATCAATGAAGCCAGTCAGCCTTAATTCCCTAGGCAATGGGGAGCCACAGATGGTTCAGGGCAAATTGGTGTTTGAATGGCTCACACCTAAGACAACAGGAAAGGCAGGCCTGGGGTCCAACGTTACTTATGGCAGGAAAGCAACCATCTTTGCGACAGAATTGGCTTCCCAACCTTCCTCAGCTGCAGCTTGGGGATGAGACTGGAGTCCTGAATGCTTGGGCTGGGCCAGGCTGGAGCCCCTGATGTGTGGTTGCTTCTCTGGTATGTTGGAGGGAAGAGTGGGCAGGGGTGACCTCCCACCCACCCCAGACACACAGAGGTAAGATCACCTCACTCAGCTTTGTCATTTGGTGAATAAGTTTGAAAAATGTCAATTTATTTCATTCTCCTGTTTCACAGATGGGGAAACTGAGGCCCAGGGAGGGAAGGGGATAAGCTGAGGAGCTCACAGAAGGTAAGTGGCAAAGGTGAAGAAAGGAAAATGTCTTACATTTGGACCACAAGTTGCAATTTCCTGGCAATCCCCCTACTCACCCCACTCTACTCCACCCCACTGCCCTTTTAAAAAATAAACAATGAAAATAAAACAATATTAATGCTATAATTTTTGCTGCTGGAGAAGGCATAGGAACACAGCTCACATACAATTGGTCAAAGTGTAAACGACTGTAACCTCACGGGAGGCAGTTTGGAAACATCTTTCGAAATTTTCATAGCAAACCAGCATTCACTGCAAAATTCCATTGTCAAGAATTTCTACTACAAATGTATTTACATATGGATGCAAAGATGTGTGTACAAGGATGTTCATCATGGTACCACTTTTCATTCTAAAGTGGAAGGAAAAAAACCCTTCATGTCCATAAACAGGAACTGGTTGAATAAATGTTGCTACATCCACACATGGAGTATTATACAGCCATTAAAAGGAGTAGAAAAGACCAATTTATACTCCCACTACAGTGTTTGAGAATAGTTATTTTTCCATATATTTAGGGTATTTTCAAACTTAAAAATCTTGGCCAATTTGATAGGTTTTTAACCTATCCCCAAAGGGCATTGTATTGTTTCTTGGTGATGAGTGAGCTTGAACATTTTTCATATGGCTACCATTCACTTGAATTTGTTTTTCTGGGAGTTGCCTTTTCATATTCAGATTTTGTCAATTATCTGTTAGGTTTTAATTCTTTCTTTCATTTACTTGTATGAATATGTTCTAAATTAAAGCAATTAATTCTGTAAATGTCAGTACCTGTTCAGCTCTGTCTTGACTTGGTATATTCCTTTTTTGTTCACCTAGAAATGAAAAAATGTTATGTAGTTAAAATTGTTGCACTTTGATAGTTTGATATAGAAGGTCTTTTCTAAATAGCTGAATCAGTTCCCCTTTTCCTTTACGATTTCCTAAATCATTTTAAAGCTTGCAAGGTTCTCATTCCTTCAGAGTCCTGTTCAATATTCCTTTACAGTTTTGGCCAGCCTAATATTTGATTTGCTTTATAAATAATTTATTCTTTAGTATATGTGGAAAATGGACTTAAACTTATGTTTCTTTTCATGATGTCCCAACTTCACAGTTTCTCATCTCCCCATTAATCATGTATTTTAATATCAGAGAGGGCTTATTCCCCATTTTTTCAAAATATTCTTGGGGCTTCTGACCCATCGATTTCCCCAAATGAATTTTATTGTGGCTTCTGGGTTCTGTATCCTGCTTATAAAGATCTTTCTTTTCTAAAGATTGTAAATTCACCTATGTTTCTTTTAGAATTTTTATGGTTCAATTTTTTGGTTTAAATTTTTGACCCATCTGGAACTGATCTGGGTGTAGGGGGTGAGGTAGGGATTCCATTTTATTTTTTCCAGATGGCCGACTACCCACTTATCTCCATACCTTACTTTGAACAACACACCTCTCCCCTCTGATGTGAAATTCCTTCTCATTCACATGCTGAAATCCTACATATTTCCACCATTTCTGCACTCGCGTCTGGATGGAACTGTCTACTTCTTTTCCAGGGCTAAACTTTAAAAGTTATTGTACTTTCCTAAGATGTTTTAACATCTGGTAAAGCCAGCCCTCCTCCACTACTTTTGTTTTTCCTCAGAATTTCCCTGGCTGGTCTCACATGTTTATTTTTCCAGATGAAATTTGGTATCATTTTGTCAAGTTCCAAAAAATAAAAGAAAATAAAAACCCTGTTGGTTTAAGGCTTTTCTTACCAGCCAGTGTAATGTTTTCACAGATTACCGATATTAACCCTTTGCCATTCATTTGATTGTCAATCTAGTTCCCTTCTACCCCCGTTATTTTTTCTGTGGTATGGGAGATTTTTTTTTTTGTTTTTATATAGTCGTCAATCACTTCTCCTTCCCTTAAAAAAAATCTCCTTAATGATTTTAAAGCTCGAAGACTTCCCATTCCTCCTGGGATCTGGTCAATATTCACTTATATTTTTGGCCAGCCCTCCTAGGGTTTGCTTTGCTTGATAAATAATTCCTTTTTTCAGCATCTGTGAAAGATGTGAAGAAGGTATCCAAGCTTTTTTTTTTTTTTTTTTTTTTTTTGAGATGGAGTTTTGCTCTTTTTGCCCAGGCTGGAGTGCAGTGGCATGATCCTGGCTCACTGCAACCTCCGCCTCCCAGGTTCAAGCAATTCTCCTGCCTCAGCCTCCCGAGGTGCTGGGATTACAGGCACGCGCCACCACACCTGGCTAATTTTGTATTTTTTGTAGAGAATCCATGTCGGTCAGGCTAGTCTCAAACTCCTGATCTCAGGTGATCCATCCGCCTTGGCCTCCCAAAGTGCTGGGTTTACAGGTGTGAGCCACTGCGCCCAGCCCCCAAGCTGCTTTTGTATTGGCTACTCCTTCCACTGTTCTTTGCCCACTGAAGACAGCTTGGTCATGTACTAAATTCATGTACGTGAGAACATTTCTCTCCTCTCTGGTCAGTTCCATTCATGCCGGCTCTGCTGTTTAATCAGGGACTTAATCATCTATTTGGAACATCTGAAAGGGCTGATTGCTCGCATTTCTCAAAATATTCTTTGGATTTCTCACCCTTTTATTTCCCAAAATACCCCAGCCTGCATGATTCATTTGGCCCTCGAAGGAACCCTGAGAAGTAGGCAAGAAGTATTAATTCCACTAGCTGGATGTGCTGGGGTTCAAAAATTGCTAAGGGCCAGATGAGACGACACAGTTATCATAGCTATGAGGAAAAACTGGGCCTCTCCGCATCTGAAATTCCCAGAGGAAGGAGATTGTCTCCATTACTGAGTTTGACCGGAAGAGAAAAAGAGGGGGGAGGTGGGTATGCAGTGGTGTCTAATACTCAGCCTCAGAAGATCTGTTGTGGGGGCCATCACCTGGGACTCTTACCTAAAAGCTGCCACCCACAGTGAGTCAGTGTCGGGGACATCAGGGAAGGAGGCAGGGAGTCCCATCTGGACTGGGGAGTGGGGACCAGGGCGGGATTAGAGGTGGGATGAGGGTCCCCTGCCTCCCTGGGGCACCACGGCTCTGTGGATTCTACTTTGTCTCTGTGACCTCAGGTGCTGGGTGTGTCTCTTGGGGGCCTCTTATGTCCGTGCCCATGTCATTAGCGTGTGAGGTGACAGCCCTCTGCCGCCCCAGCTTCTTTTATGGAGCACGGGTCTCAGATGAGGGGCCGGCTGAGCAGCTGTGGGAGGACCCCTCGTTTGCAATTGACATGGATATGTCAATCCCAGGAGCCCCTGAATGAGCAGGAAGGTTGGTGCAGCTGGGGTCTTCCACAGGCGGGCGATTCCCTCCCTGCTGGGATTGTCAACCAATCCGGGGCCATAACTCACACGGGGAAACCATCACCCCCCGCCCCCCTATCTTCCCCCCACTCCCTCATCCCCCCCATCACCCTGCTTGGTGCTGGAGGGCCAGAGGTTGTCTCCCAGGTCAAAGACAAAGTCTCCAGGGCAAACAGGGAAAGCCACGGCTACCCCAGCCCTGGGGCCCCACCTGGCAGCCCTGGCTTGCAGGCTCTGTCTAGGATCAGGGAACAGTGTTTATTTCTTCTCTTTATTTTTAGCTTTTATTTTTATCAAACTTATACAGGCAAATAGTTCTACAAGGTTTGTTAACAGCAACAGCAGTTCCCTGTTCCTGTCCTTCACCCCACCCCCCGCCGTCCCCTCCCCAGAGGCAACTATTTCACCTTCTTTAACCAAGTATTTTGTTTTTACCCTGTGTCATTTGCCTCTGAGACTGCATCTTTTTCTTTTTTGAGACAGAGTTTTGCTCTGTTGCCCAGACTGGAGTGCAGTGGCATGAGCTCGGCTTACTGTAATCTCTGCCTCCCAGGTTCAAGTGATTTTCCTGCCTCAGCCTCCTGAGTAGCTGGGATTACAGATGCCTGCCACCACACCTGGCTAATTTTTGTATTTTTAGTACAGGTGGGGTTTTGCCATGTTGCTCAGGCAGGTCTCGAATTCCTGACCTCAGGTGATCCATCTGCCTTGGCCTCCCAAAGTGCTGGGGTTACAGGCGTGAGCCACTCTGCCTGGCCTCTGAGATGCCATCTCGAGTTGTTTTTAGTTGTCAGCCTCATTGGTTGACCTTTCTTTCTGGAAGGTGAGGATATCACTGCCTCCTGGCCCCTACTCACTGTGCGCCCCTGAGCCCCACCCTCAGACCTGTTCTTAGGACACCAGCATTGTCAGTGGTGAAGGGCAAGGAGTCCTGAGCCACTTTCCTGGGTTCTAGTCCTCCTCCTGCCACTTAGCTGTGTGATCCCAGACAAATTCTTCAGCCTCTTGGTTGATTGCCTTCGACCTTGCCTTGCTTTCAATGAGTCAATTCATGTAAACGGCTTCCAGCAGCAAAGAAATGGCCGTCCTCTTTGTCAACCTTTCCCGCACAGTCGTACTCCCTACCCTCACCCCAGCAAATCGTTTTCTTGGTTTCTCCTTTGCATCGTTCTCTAGACAATTGTTGCTAATTCGGTCCTGCACTTTCCTTGCAGGGCTTCTTGAAGCACCGGGGTCTTCAGGCCCATCTGCCCAGGGAAGCCAGAGCCTGGTGCCTCAGGCCTATAGGGTTCCCGCCCCCAGCAGCCTGGGATCCCCCTTGCCTTTCTCTTTTTTCCGTATCCCATATTTTCCTCTTTCTTGATTTAGCCCTTATTCTAGTGAAGTATCTTCTCTAGTAACCTCCAAAGAAAGCATGTAAGGAAAGCACAGTCTATTCTCATTCACACCAGTTACAGTCTATAAAGTCACCAAAAATGCTGAATTACCCAAAACTAAGCCATTGCTCTAAGAGAGAAATACAGGGTTCCATTCCTATGAGTCTGGGGTCACAGTGTTGTCACCAACTGATCAACACATAACTTCGTTTTGTATATGTTTCTGTTTAAAGATACCCTATTTAATATATATTGACTCATTAACACGGAGCTCGTGGCCAACAGCACTCTAACTCCTGCCTGAACGAAGCTTCTCTAACGTGGGCTTTCCCCGTAAGGCATACCCCAGACTTCCTGTGCTTAGGAACACTAGACAGCTGTATTAGTCCATATTCATGCTGCTGATAAAGACTTACCTGAGACCGGGCAATTTACAACAGAAAGAGGTTTAATTGGATTTACAGTTCCACGTGGCTGGGGAGGCCTCATAATTATGGCAGAAGGCAAGGAGGAGCAAGTCCCATCTTACGTGGATGGTCGCAGACAAAGAGGAAAGGAAAATTCCCCCTTATAATAACCATCAGATCTCGTGAGACTTACCATCACCAGAGCAACACGGGAAAGACCTGACCCCATGATTCAATTACCTCCCACGGGTCCCTCCCACGACACGTGGGGATTCAAGATGAGATTTGGGTGGAGACACAGCCAAACCATATCAACAGCCCTTCAGCACTGCGCTTGGAGGGGGCCATTTAAAACAGCGAAATCAGCTGGGCACAGTGGCTCAAGACCAGCCTGGCCAACATGGTGAAACCCCCGTCTCTAGTAAAAATACAAAAATTAGCCACATGTGGTGGCGCATGCCTGTGACTCTAGCTACTAGGGAGGCTGAGGCAAGAGAATTGCTTGAACCTGGGAGGTGGAGGTTACAGTGAGCGGAGATCATGCTGCTGCACTCCAACCTGGGTGACAGCGTCAGACGCTGTCTCAAAACAAAACAAAACAAAACAACAACAACAATGACAACAACAAAATCCAGGCCGGGCACGGTAGCTCACACCTCTAATCCCAGCACTTTGGGAAGCTGAGGCAGGTGGATCACATGAGGTCAGCAGTTCAAGACCAGCCTGGCCAACATGATGAAACCCCATCCCTACTAAAAATACAAAAATTAGTTGGGTGTGGTGACACATGTTTGTAATCCCAGCTACTCGGGAGGCTGAGGCATGAGAATCATTTGAACCTGGGAGGCGGAAGTTGCAGCGAGCTGAGATCGCGCCACTGCACTCCAGCCTGGGTGATAGAGCAAGACTCCATTAAAAAAAAAAAAAAGCCAAAAGCAAAACCAAACCAAAATGAAAAACAACCCAGCAAAATCATCAACAAAAAGCACAAAAAATGTGAAAAACATGGCACTAACCAGACTGCAAAAAGGAAACTTGTTTACACCATCAGAGTCAAAACAAGAAGGCAGAGGGTCGCCTTGTTCAACCTTAGCTGGAAACATGCACATCGAGTGACTCAAATTTTTGCTGCTGTAGGCATGTCTGCAGATGACTGCAAAAGCCGTGTGAATACGGGTTTGGGGGTTACACTTACATTTTATTGATTAAGTGAATTCAAAAATATGGAATCCAAGAATAATGAGGACTGACTGTATGTGTTTCAAGACCTTGTATGTCTAAAACTTTCTTTATTCTATCCTCTCATTTGACTGATAGCTTGGATGAGTAAAGAAATATAGGTTGGGGCCCGGCACGGTGGTTCATGCCTGTAATCCTAGCACTTTGGGAGGCCGAGGTGGGCAGATTGCCTGAGGTCAGCAGTTCGAGACAAGCCTGGGCAACATGGTAAAACCCTGTCTCTACTAAAAATACAAAAAATTAGCCAGGCGTGGTGGCACGTGCCTGTAGTCCCAGCTACTTGGGAGACTGAGGTGGGAGAATAGCTTGAACCCATGAAGTGGAGGTTGCAGTGGGCTAGAGATTGTGCCACTGCACTCCAGCCTGGGCGACAAGAGGGAGACTCTGTCTCAAAACAACAATGACAACAACAACAACAACAACCCAAAGAAACCTAGGTTGGAAACACTTTTCCTTCAGCACTTCATAGCATTGCTCCTACACCTGCTGACTGTCAATGTTGCTCTCAAGAAGTCCAGAGCTATTCCTGCCGTTTCTTCTTCCTGGAAGCTTGTGGGATCTTCTCTTTGTCCCCGAGGCTCATGTTTCATGATGATGTGTCATATTAGGGCTCCCTTTTTATAGCTTGCCTGAAGAAGTACTTGGTGGATCCTTGCACTTTTTAAAATTTGGGCCCTTTAATTTTGAAAAACTCCCCAAATTATTTATTAATCTCTTCCCCCACTTTCTCTGGTCTGTTTTTCTGAACCTTCTGTTAACTGGATGTAGGCTGGGTGCAGTGGCTCGTGCCTGTAATCCTAGCACTTTGGGAGGCTGAGGTGGGAAGATTGCTTGAGCCCAGGAGTTTGAGACCAGCCTGGGCAACATGGTGAAACCCCGTTTCTACAAAAATAAAATAAAATAAAAGTCTTGAACTGCTCCATTGTTTTTTCCCCCACTTCTTTATGAAGTCTCTCCAGAGAAACAGAACCAACCGTGTGTGTGTGTGTGTGTGTGTGTGTGTGTGTGTGTGTGTGTGTGTGTAATGTGAGAAGACCCACAATCTGCTATCTGAAAGCTGGAGACTCAGGAAAGCCGGCGGTATAGTTCTGAGAACCCAAGGGCTGATGGGGTTCCCATCAGTCTTAGTCTGAGGGCAGAAAAAGACTAACATCCAGCTCAAGCAGTCAGGCAGACAGCAAATTTGCCCTTCCTCCACCTTTCTGTTCTATTCAGGGCCTCAAGGTTTGGGTGGTGCCTGCCCACACTAGGGAGGGCCGTCTGCTTTACTCAGGCTACCGAGTCAAATGTGGATCTCCTCAGGGAGGACCCTCAACAGACACATTCTGGAATAATGTTTAGCAAAACATCTGGGCACCCCATGATCCAGCCAAATTGATGCATAAAATTAATCATCGTACCTTCTATTTTCCATCTCTGTCCTTTTGGTATATTTCCTCAAATTTATATTCCAACTCTTCTACTAATTGTTTAAAATCTCTGCTGTTTTTAGTTTCTAAGAGCTCTTTTTAGACTCTCAGAATATTCATTTTTTACAGTGCCCTGTTCTTGTTTCATGAGTATAATATCTTCTCTTCTTTCTCTAAGAATGTCAATGGCAGTTTTAAAAATTTTTTCCTAGGGCGTATGTGGTGGCTCACGCCTATAATCCCAGGGCTTTGGGTGGCCAAAGCAGGAAGATTGCTTGAGGCCAGGAGTTCAAGACCAGCCTGGGCAACATGGAGAGACTCCATCTGTACAAAAAAAAAATTGTTTTTAAAATTAGCTGGGCATGGTGGTGCATGCCTGTTGTGCTAGATTCTAGGAAGGCTGAGACGAGAGGATTGCTTGAGCCCAGGAGTTCCAGGTTACAGTGAGCTTTGAACATGCCACCGTACTCCAGCCTGGGCAACAGAGTGAGATTCCATCTCTAAAAAAAGAAAGAGGAAGTTTTCCTCCCCTAAAATAGTTCTATTTCTTCCAGGTTACTTTTACCTGAGTCATTTGTTTCTTCTGTGCTGCTTTCCTCCCATGTCTAACAATCCTTGGTTGCCTATTCATGGGATTGGTCCTTCTGAGTGTGTGAGTGGGGCTTGGTGATAAGAGCTTTCCTGAAGGTCATTTGACTGGGAGGATTGGTTTGGAAAATGTCTCTATGTAAAGACCTTTTCTCTGGGCTGGTAAGATTCCCTGGAGAAACCTCTTCCAATCTCTTGCCTGACAGTGAAGGACTGGCTGCTAGTGTTCTAGGACAGGGGTGGGAGGAAAGTCCGAGGATTCTCAGCATTCCATATACACCTGTCCAGAGGATCTCTCTCACCCTTTCCAGAGTATAAACCTCTAGGCCCTGCCAGGGAGTAGTTGAGAGGTGTGTTGTATGGCTTCCTGGAGTTGGGGAGAAGACTCTGGGGCTTTAACATCCTTGAAGAGATGTTCAATTAGTTCTATCCTCATTTTATTTTATTTTATTTTATTTTTTCTTTTTTTTTTTTTGGTTATTTAATTATTTTCTTTGAGACAGAGTCTTACTCTGTCACCCAGGCTGGAGTGCAGTGACATGATCTCGACTCACTGCAACCTCCGCCTCCCAGGTTCAAGTGATTCTCCTGCCTCAACCTTCCAAGTAGCTGGGATTACAGGCACGTGCCACTATGCTCAGCTAATTGTTGTATTTTTAGTAGAGATGGGGTTTCACCATGTTGGCTGGGCTGGTCTCGAACTCCTGACCTCAGGTGATCCACCCGCCTTGGCCTCCCAAAGTGCTGCGATTACAGGTGTGAACCACCATGCTGGGGCTTCCAGCCCCTATTTATTTCTTTTAATGTCTGTCTGGCCCATTAGTCTGTGAGCATCCTCAGGACAAGGAACGGTTCCAAATCCTGTCCAAGTCCCCTGAGTTAGCAGAGGACCCAGCCTTAATCAATACTAGTTTGATGTTTTAGAAGACAAAACCAGGGTTGACCTTCCCCCAAGAGATTCGAGTTCAGACCCCAGTTCTGCTATTGGCTTACTGGAACTGGACAAATCATTTTATTTCTCTGTCTCAATTTCTTCATCTGCAAAATGGGTGTCTCCAGATTTCCTCACAAAGTTGACATAAAACAGTGCCAAGAAGATGTGTGTGGGAGCACTGAGTGAGCAAGAGACCCATTTAGAACTGTCGTTGGTTAATAGTAATACTAAAAGAATGACTGCAATGTTAGTAGTGGTAGAAAGAACACAGGACTGGAAGTCAGGAGAGCCAGGCTATAATCCTGTGTCTACCACTGACTGTTTTTTAAAATCACATTATTTTTTATTTTTGGAGACAGGATCTCACTGTGTTGTCCAGGCTGGAGTGACACGGTGTAATCGCAGCTTACTGCAACCTTTACCTCCTGGACTTAAGCAATCCTCCCACCTCAGCCTCCTGAGTAGCTGGGACCACAGGTGCACACCAACAGGCCCTGATAATTTTTGTATTTTTTGTAGAGACGGGGTTTTGCCACGTTACCCAGGGTGGTCTTGAACTCCTGGTTCCAGCGATCCTCCCACCTCACCTCCCAAAATGCTGGGATTACAGGCATGAATCACTGTTCCTGGCCTAAAATGACTTTAATCATGTCTCTCTCTCTTTCTCTCAGATTCAATTTCTTCTACTCCTCCTCCTTTATCATCATCAACCTCATCATTGTTATCATCATCATCTACTAAGCATCAATACAACAATAAAAATGCGGCATTTGCCATCGTGAGCACTTAGTAAGCACTAGCACTGTCTAAGCACTGTGAGTATGTATGATTGCCTATATGATTTTATCTGATTGCTGTGTTGACCTCACGAGGTGGGTTTATCAGCATCAGTTTTACAGTTCAGCAAATGAAGGTTCAGGTCAAATGCATTGCCCAGGAGCACCCAGCTAAGAGGTGAAGAAGGCATCAACTCCAGTGTGATGAGGTTCATAAGCTTGTCTGTCAACTCCAAACTTCGCTGTCACCAGGGGCCTCTGGGACCTGCTGAGCTGCAGCGCTTTGTGGTTCTTCTGATGTCCTCGGAAGGGGTGTGTGAGGCAACATGTTCAGGGGCTGGGGGGCTGCCTCCCATGATAACTCATGAGAGTTCCTTTCTGACCCTCATTTTAAGTTCGTTTTACATCACGAGTGTTTTAAGGTTTTTGGTGTTTTTTCTTTTCTTTTCTTTTCTTTTTTTTTGTAGAGTTAAAACACACTTTCCCAAGGTTGGCGGCTCAGATGCAGACTTTTAGACACTGTTTGGCTTGGCACAGCTTCCAAACGTCTCCCAGCCACTGTTGCTCTATATTTCTTTTTGCCAGGACATAGATCAGAAATAACTCAGCTGTGAAAAAAAATTATAAGCTTGCCGGCAGCCCGTGAAGAAGATGAATTGCTAGAGGGCTATTTTTCCCCCTTGAGTCAGAAGTGTGAAGGTAGGTGGGAGAAGGAGCAAGGTTTTGAAAGACCCATGTATATTTAGGGACCGGGATTGCTTCCATTTTAAGAAAGATGAGGGTTGAAGCATGCACGCTCCATCAGACAGTCCAGTGCTTTCCCTGCCAGGCTCTTGACGCCCGTCGGTTGGGCCTTCTGGTTAGGGCTGCTAAGATCCACAGGCCTAGCTTTGGTTGGTGTGATTCCAACTGGCAAGAAGTATTTTCATTTTGTGGCATGAAAACTTTTTTTTTGCAGGTCAGTTTTGAAGCTTTCTGTGACCATATCCTGGTTGAAATGCATTCCACGGTACAGAGGGGAAGCTGTGATTAACAACGGGTGACGTGCAAATATGCTGCACACATATAACAGCCATCATTCCGTTATTCAACTTTCTCCAGACATTTCTCCAGAGCCTTCGTTGTTTCATGTCCACATCAAGGTTGAGAACCCCGAACTTGCCCTTCCTCCTGGCCCTTGAGAAGCCCACGTAAGGGGACACACCGCGACAACAGCAACAGCAACCCACGATACATCTGTGAATATGCTCTTGTGTGTGTTAAAAAGCAAAGTACGGGCTCACGGCCAAGGCACGCTCTGGAAAGTTCTCAGAGAGAGAGCTTCTGTTTCTGGCACTCTGCCAGATTCGATACCTTTAATCACTCCCCTGATTATAACCAAAATGCTGGATAAAATGTTGTTTTAATCTTTTTTTTTTTTTTTTTTAACATATTGCTGAGTTAGCATGAATGCAAGAAAGTTACGGATCTCCAACATGAAGCAAAGGTAGACGCCTTGGAGACTCGGAGCCTGTGTTTCCATAGCTGTGTGAGGTGCAAGGGACAGGAGATAAAGTCTGGGCTTCCCCCAAGGTGGGCTGTAATAGGAGACCTCTTCAAAGCCTGAGTCCAAAAGGTCTATGTCTAGAGTGTCAGAAAGAATGAAAAGCAAATCTCACCCCGCAGAGGAGAACAGAAAGGAAGCCTGCCTGCCCTGACCTTGACATTGGGTTGAGAGAAAAATATCTCCACTGAGAATCTGTAACCACAAGCTGGCCCTCACGTGATTTTCAGTTTGAATTCCTGCTACTTGTGTGGTTCAAAAAAACTCAAGTTGAAAATTGAAACTGGCCCCTGTTTGATAGTACCCGCAGTCAGCTTGCAGAAGTAAACCTTAAACCTTCCTTGAGGAATTCAGCTACAATCTGAGCCTTATAGAAATGTTCACAAAGTTCCCAAGAAAATGAGCAACTCCGAGTGAAAACTAATAAACTTCGCAAGGAAGATAAGAGAACCAGCAGAAACAAGAGACAGTACAAGTGGAACCTTAGAGCTTTCAGGTTTGAAATGATCACAGGCAGAATATACACTTAAAATAACTATTTTTATGCTTTCAAAGAATTGAAAGAGAAGTTCAGGGAATAAGAGAGTATAAGGAACAACCAGGGCTGAGCGCAGTGGCTTAAGGCTGTAACCCCAGCACTTCGGGAGGCTGAGGTGGGTGGATCACTTGAGCTCAGGAGTTTGAGACCAGCCTGGCCAACATGGTGAAACTCTGTCTCTACTAAAAATACAAAAATTAGCCAGGTGTGGTGGCATATGCCTGTAATCCCAGCTACTCGGGAGGCTGAGGCAGGAGAATGGCTTGAACCCGGAAGGCAGAGGTTGCAATGAGCCTAGATCATGCCATTTGCACTCCAGCCTGGGCGACAGACGAAGACTCCATCAAAAAAAAAAAAAAAAAAAAAAAAACACACACACAAAACCAAAAAAACCAGATTTGAAAAAGAATCAAATAAAATGTACAGAAGTGAAAAATACAACATTTGAAATTTGAAATGAGCAGACTGAGCAGCAGATTACACACAGCCAAAGAGAGGTTTAATAAGCTAATAGAACCAAAGAAATTATCCAGAAAAATTAAGTGGCAGGGCCTAATGTACATGTATTTAGAGTTCTAGAAGAAGCTAACAGGAGAATAGGCAATGTACAAAGAGGTAATGGCTGATACTTTTGTGAAATTGTTGTACATAACAAATCTGAGATCCAGGAAGCCCAGTGAATCCCAAGCAAGATAAATAAAAAGAAATTCACATCTACATACATCCCAAGAAAACTATGGAACGTCAGAGAAAAAGAGACGTTGAAAGCATCTGGCTAGGCGCCGTGGCTCACGCCTGTAATCCCAGCACTCTGGGAGGCCAAGGTGGGCGGATCACCTGAGGTCAGGAGTCCAAAGCCATCCTGGCCAACATGGTGAAACACTGTCTCTACTAAAAACACAAAAATTAGCCTGGCATGGTGGCGGGCACTTATAATCCCAGCTACTGGGAAGGCTGAGGCAGAAGAATCACTTGAACCCAGGTGGCGGAGGTGGCAGTGAGCTGAGATCACCCCATTGCACTCCAGCCTGGGCAACAAGAGTGAAACTGTCTAAAAAAAAAAAAAAAAAACAAACACCCAAAACCAAAAAACAAAAAACAAAACACAACAAAACAAAAACAAAAAAAAAACTCTAAAGGATCATTTATAGCCGATGTGTCACTATCATCAATGGAAACCCGAGGACAGTGGAATTATATCTTTCATGTGCTGAGAAAAAAACAACGGTCACCTTAGAACTCTTTACTATCCTTATGAACTGAGGGTGGAATGAAGACATATTCAAATAGAAACTGTGAGATTTTACCTCCAAAAGATCTTCACTAAGGACACATTTAAATGTAATGTAGTTCAGACAGAATCAAAATTATTCCAGAGAAAAGGCCAGGCATACGAGAAGGAACAACGGGCACATATGTTGGAAACATTTGGTGGAAAACTGAACAACAATGGAGTATAGGACTCCACAATAGTAAGGCCTAATTTATGATAGGAAAAACGGGCTAGTATTAAAATACTGGACAATACCATATAATATGGGATGGATGCTCAAAATTCAAGTTGTGAATGTCTTTCCATTATTTGGGGAGAAAGCAAATATATTGAGTTTAGACTTTGTTAAGTGCTCAGTGTTAAGATAGCTAGAGTAAGCACTAAACACTAGTCGTAGAGCTTATAACTTCCAAATGATTAGAAAGAAAAAATAGGATAAGAAAAAGCAGATAAAAATCTCAAATGATTCAAAGGAAGATTAGAAAGGGGGCTGAGGGTAGGAAAAATAGAATGAATAGAAAACACATTATGAGACCATGGAAATTAATCTACATTTATGTTATCAGTAATTCATATTAAAGCACTAAACACTTCAGTTAAAAGATGACTGTCAGAACAAATTTTAAAAACATAGAGATTATGTTCTGTTTATAAGAGAACATAATCCCATACCTCAAACATAGGAACCAAGAACTGTTGAAAGTCCAAGTATAGAAAAAAGTATGTGGCTGGGCGCAGTGGCTCATGCCTGTAATCCCAGCATTTTGGGAGATTGAGGCGGGCAGATCACCTGAGGTCGGGAGTTTGAGACCAGCTTGAACAACATGGAGAAACTCGGTCTCTACTAAAAATACAAAAAATTAGCCAAGTGTGATGGCGCACACCTGTAATCCCAGCTACTCGGGAGGCTGAGGCAGGAGAATTGCTTGAACCTGGGAGGTGGAGGTTGCAGTGAGCCGAGATCGTGCCATTGCAATCTATTACAGTGATCCAGAGTCACTAGATAATGGTGGAAGGCTCAATTCACCAGGAAGCTATACCAGTTCTCAATTTATATATAATAGCATCATAGCTGCAAAAAATATAAAGCAAAAAGGGAAGGGACAAGAATAGATATCTCCACCTTCAGGATGGGATATTTTTAGGCCATTTTGGTGAAGAAACCGAAGATTTGAGGAACACAATGAAAAGTTTCATATAATCAACACGTAGCATGTGAAACCCCCAAATGGGGTAAAACACATTCTTTTCAAGCATGCATGGGACATTTTGAAAGTATCATAGACTATAAAGCTAACCTCAATGCACGTCCAAGATCAGGGTGGCATGTTGGATCTCCTGGGAGTCAGGCTCTGAGATGGAGATTGGGGTGCAGGAATTTTATTCGAGAACACTCCTGGGACCAGCACCTGTGGAATGGATGGGATGAGGCAGGTCTGCACAGATGGAGAGGTGGAGCGGCAATGCAATACCCACGGAAACCTCTGCCAGCTCTGCGGAGAGTGCTGGAGCTGGGTGGTCCTTCAGAGGGGTCTTGAGTTGGTTAAGGAACCAGGCCTTTACATTCCCACCCTGAGCAGCCATTGCATGCAGGCTGCTCATTGAAGGAGGCGTGGTCTTAACTGGGCAAGTCAATTTCCTAATCCCACTTAACTTCCTAAGAGAGCAGACAGCTGGGGGCCGTCCTCCAGCAGCTCTCCCAGCAGCTGGAGGACTAAGTCCTTTGTTCCGGAAGAGGAAGCTGTGCTGTAGTCATAGCTTCCACCACAATGTGTACACAGACTATATTCTCTGATCACAATCTAAACAAGTTAGATGTTAATAACCAAAAAGACAACAAGCAAATGCCTGTACTTTAGGAAAAACAGTACATCCAAACAACTTGTGGTCCAAAAACGAAATCACAACTCAAATTAGAAAATACTTAGAACTGAGTATTCACAAAAATGTTCCGCATCAAGACTTGTGAGATCCAACCAAAGCAGTATTTAGAGGAGTGTTTATAATCTTAAATGTTTGTATTGGCAAATAAGAAATGCTTCATGGCCCAGGTGTGGTGGCTCACGCCTATAATCCCAGCACTTTGAGA
Organism: Papio anubis; assembly: GCF_008728515.1. NCBI lineage: Eukaryota > Metazoa > Chordata > Mammalia > Primates > Cercopithecidae > Papio > Papio anubis. Next base: position 7,278,222 of record NC_044991.1, on the reverse strand, counting down.
GGCCGAGGTGGGTGGATTGCTTGAGCCCAGGTGTTTGAGACCAAGCTGGGCAACCTGGCAAAACCATGTCTCTACAAAAAATACAAGAATTAGCTGGGCGTGGTGGTGCACACCTGTAGTCCCAGTTACTTCGGAGGCTGAAGCAGGAGGATTGCTTGAGCCCAGGAGGTAAAAGTTACAGTGAACTGAGATGGTGCCACTGCACTCTAGCTTGGGCAAAAGAGAAAGACTGTCTCAAAAATAAAATAAAATAAAAGAAGAAGAAAAAAGAAATGCTTCAAATGAATGAACTAAGCATCTGACTTAAAAGTTAAAATAAGAACAGCAGAATAAACTCCAAGATAGTAAAAGGAATCAAATGTTAAGAACAGAAATTAGGGCCGGGTGCGATGGCTCACGCCTGTAAGCCCAGCACTTTGGGAGGCCGAGGCGGGAGGATCACGAGGCCAGGAGATTGAGACCATCCTGGCTAACACAGGTGAAACCCCGTCTCTACTAAAAATACAAAAAAATTAGCCGGATGTGGTGGTGGGCACCTGTAGTCCCAACTACTCGGGAGGCTGAGGCAGGAGAATTGCGTGAACCTGGGAGGTGGAACTTCCCTGTGAGTCGAGATCATGCCACTGCACTCCAGCCTGGGCAACAGAGTGAGACTCCGTCTCAAAAACAAAAAAACAAAAAAACAAAAAACCAAAAAAAACCCCACCAACTAACCAAACAAAACCCAGAAATTAATGACATAGGAAACAAACCTAAATGGTAGGGCATGGTGGCTCACACCTGCAATCCCAGCACTTTGAGAGGCCGAGGCAGGTGGATCACTGGAGACCAGGAATTCAAGACCAGCTTGGCCAACATGGCAAAATCCTGTCTCTACTAAAAAACACAAAAATTAGCCAGGCGTGGTGGTGGGCACCTGTAGTCCCAGCTACTCAGGAGACTGAGGCAGAGAATCACTCGAACCCAGGAGCTGCGAGGCTGCAGTGAGCCGAGATCACACCAGGGAAAAAAAGGTGGGGCAACAGAATGAGGAAAAAAAAAAAAAAAAAAAAAGGAAACAAACCTAAGTAGGGAAAAGAATCAAAGACAAAAGATTATTTTTTGAAAGGATTGAAAATATTACAAAAATCTCTTACAAGTTTAAGACATAAGAGAGAGCACAAATGAACAATACTAGGGATGAAAGAAGGGACATAATTCTAGATTCTTCAGAGAGTAAATGAATAATATTAAATATCACGAGACTATTATGTGACTGTATGCCAATACATGAGAAGTCTTAAACAAAATTGTCGAATTCTTAGAAAAATACAGTTTATTAAAGTTGACTCAAGGAAAAACAGAAAGCCTGAAAGGTCCTGTGATCGCTGAATACATTAATTTAGTAGTTTAAAATCTTCCTATAAAGAAAACATCTGAGGCCGGGCGCAGTGGCTCAAGCCTGTAATCCCAGCACTTTGGGAGGCCGAGACGGGCGGATCACGAGGTCAGGAGACCGAGACCATCCTGGCGAACACCGTGAAACCCCCTCTCTACTAAAAAATTCAAAAAACTAGCCGGGCGAGGTGGCGCGCGCCTGTAGTCCCAGCTACTCGGGAGGCTGAGGCAGGAGAATGGCGTGAACCCGGGAGGCGGAGCTTGCAGTGAGCTGAGATCCGGCCACTGCACTCCAGCCTGGGCGACAGTGAGACTCCGTCTCAAAAAAAAAAAAAAAAAAAAAAAAAAAAAAAAAAAAAAGAAAACATCTGTCCCAGATGACAATTCCAGATATGTGAATTTGGAATTCACCAAATTAATAGCCCAGCTCTCTCTGGAAGATGGTGGGATGAACCAAATCCTAATTTGGCTAAACATTCAAAGAACGAATAAGTTCAAGCTTACCCAAATTTCTACTCCACAAGTGGAGAAACACAGTCAACCCTTAACCAGTTCACCTTACTCGGTTAGCATAAGCTTGCTAATCAGATGATGACAATACAATAAAGAAAACTTTCAGGTCAATTTTACCCACGAACATAGATTCCAAGGAGTCTTGAAAATTATTAGCACAGTGAATTCAGCAATAATAATAATTTAAAAAATACAGTAGAGGCCGGGTGCAGTGGCTCACGCCTATAATCCCAGCACTTCGGGAGGCCGAGGCAGGTGAACTGCCTGAGCTCAGGAGATTGAGACCACCCTGGGCAACATGGTGAAACCCTGTCTCTATTAAAAATACAAAAAATTAGCCAGGCATGGTGGTGGGCACCTGTAGTCCCAGCTACTTGGGAGGCTGAGGCAGGAGAATTGCTTGGACCCGGGAGGCAGAGGTTGTAGTGAGCTGAGATCACGCCACTGCACTCTAGCTTGGGCTACAGAGTAAGGCTCCATCTAAAAAAAAAAAAAAAAAAAGAAAAGAAAATTACAATATATTATGATAAAGTTGTGTTTTTCTTATGAATGCAAAGTTGGTTTATTATTAAGAAATTAATTAATATAATTCATTCCATTAACAGTTTAAAGAAAAAACATATAATCATTTCAATAGGACCTCGGTGACATCAGGCACCATCGTTCAGCTGGTTGAGGCTTGGGAGACAGCTCAAGGCTTTGCAACTTACACTGTGGGCAGGAGACAGTGGAGAGGCCCAGTCTATGGGAATTGGGTGGGAAGCTGAGAGAGGGGGTGCATGGAAGTGGCAATGATTATGAATCTGATAGGAGGTAGTACCTACACACCCCCTTCCTGTCTTTTGGAGACTGGAGAGGAAACCTAAGTTATCTAAATGGCTAGACTCTTCCTCTCCCTCTGCCCACACCCACCCCCATCTCACTGTAAGCCTCTTCTGTGATTACTCTAACCTGGAGGTTGCAACCTCCAAAGCCTACAGTGGCCAGACAGGTAGCAAAAATGTATAACGTGGGCCAGGTGTAAAAAAATTAGATATTACACACTTTACATATAACGCATTTTGGTTGCATGATCCTTAGAAATTGTCTTCTCTCCCATGAAGAAAACTGTCTCTGATTTTTTTTTCTTCAAATAGGCAGACTTCTCTGCCCAGCTTTCTTTCCTGCACACTTGATGGGGCAAGGAGATGTCTCCTCACTATAAAAAGCACATCAGTGAAGCCCAGTACTCGACAGTGGCTGACCTGAGCCCCCAGAACTGGGGATGCAGCAGGGAGCGGTGAAGCTTGTGGCAAACTGAAGAGTGTGTGCCCCAATCCGAAGGCACAGCCCAGATGTAGTTCAAGCCAATTTTTGTCATCTTAAAAAATGGGCCTGGGGAGAATCCACAGGGTTTGGTGACGAATTGGATGGGGGATGTGGGGTTAAGGGGCTCAGAGAAGTTTTGGGAGACACCAGGTTTCAGGCTGGGGGGTTCTGTGCAGTGGTGCCACCCACTGACAGGGGACAGAGAGGGAAGGGCAATGGCTTTGGACAAATTGAGTTTGCAACTGGCTGTAGGACATCCTGGGGGCTGTCGTGGGTGTGTCAGGGCTCCAGCAGGCAGCCTACTCTTTCTGGAAAACGGTGGGACGAACCAATACAGCCTCTGAGTCTGACTCTGCGTCTACCTCAGACAAATTGCGTCAGTCTCTGGAGTCTCCTTTTCATCTGCACGGAGGTAGTGATACCATGAAGCCTCCACTTCTGTGAAATGGAGACTTGGACCCGGTCAGTGGTTCCATGCTCCCTTTGACTATTCGCCACACCCCAGCCTGGCAGAGGCACTCGATGTTATCCGGAGCCTGGGCTGCCTGGGTAGGGACACAGGCCCCAGGCCTGCCAGGCTTTATGATCTACTGAGACTGACCCAAGGGAATCCCTCCTATGACTCAGGGACCAGAGGATGCGGCGTGTCCTGATGCCCTCCTGCTCTACAATCCCAGAGTCTGTGTTTAGCCCGCGCTTTGGTGCTTGGTTCTGGATGGGGAGGGGAGAGACGGGGAGAGGAGGTCTGGGGATCTGGGGCATCTCATGGTGGGAATGGAGGACTCTACTGATGTGATTACACATTATTAGTTTGTGCTGGGCCCTGTGACAAGTATTTTTTTTATATATATATATACACACACACACATATATAGCCTCAAACTTCACGACCACTCTGGGTTATATCCATTTTCACAGAAGAGAAAAAGTGAGGTCCCTGCCAAAAGTGATCTGTTGTAATCCATACCTGAGGTTGGGCAGGGGACCGCCGCCCTGGACCCTGGTGGTGTTCCTGAGGGCGGGCAGGTGGTTGGCTGGGTGGGGGCCTTGTCTGCCCCTCCTGGAAGGCTGTTTCTCCAGCCTGGTTCACGGGGGACTGATGGCTTTGTTTCCTGGTGTCTCCAGAAGGCGGGGTGGCTTGACAAACTCTGGCCTTGATCAGGTACGTCAGGGGCGTAAGTTCACGGAGTCTGCCCCTGGGCACAGGCGGAGGCCGGCAAAGGAGGCCACATGGCCCACCGGCCTGGCCAGGCCACTCCAGAGAAGCCGTCAACCAATTATAATGTTTGAAAAACCCCGTGTAGGTTGAACAAAAATTGCAGACTGTCATTTTACCATCCCTGACTCGAACCAACTCTACGTTTGATGGGGAAACTGAGGCCTGAGCAGGGCAGGGACTTGCCCGGATCACACAGCAAGACAGACACAGGACTGGGGCTAGAATACGGCCGTCTTCCTTGCACCAAGGCAGCGGAGGCGGCAGGACCCAGCCTGGCCCCCTGGTAGACCCTAGAGGTCGCCCACGTGGCCCCTTCTTGCTCTGAGTCTTGCCGGCGGCAGCCGCCAGGCGTTCTCAGCAGGGATGGGAGACGCCCCGGTGCGAGGCCCGGCGATGGCTGGGGAGCTGCTGCCCCCGTGTGGCCGAGATGGAGAGGTGCCGGTTGTGATGAGAAGGAAGTGATTTTCTGGCGAAACGCGGCCACACGCCTCAGGCTGTTCATCTGACTGTTGACCGGGGTTTGATTCTAGCACGGCCCAGCTGGAACCCAGCACTGCGTGACACTGGGAATGTCTTTCCCTTTTCTGGGCCTCAGTTTCCCCAGCTGGAAAATGATGGAAGCAGGGGTTTTGTGGGGGCTAAGTGAAGTCACAGATGTGAGAGTACCAAGCATTGTGCAAGGTGGTTGGTGGGTGCATGGTCCAAGTTTGCCCATCCAGTCTGTCTTTTTCTCTTTCTTTCTTTCTCTTTCTTTCTTTCTTTCTTTCTTTCTTTCTTTCTTTCTTTCTTTCTTTTCTTTCTTTCTTTCTTTCTTTCTTTTTCTTCCTTTCTTTCTTTCTTTTCTTTCTTTCTTTCCTTTCTTTCCTTCTTTCTTTCTCTTTCTTTCTCTCTTTTTCTCTTTCTTTCTTTTTCTTTATTTTCTTTCTCTCTCTTTCTTTCTTTTTCTTTCTTTTCTTTCTCTCTTTCTTTCTTTCTCTCTCTCCCTCCCTCCCTTCCTTCCTTCCTTCTTTTCTTCCTTCCTTCTTTTCTTTTCTTTTTTCTTTTGAGTTTCGCTCTTGTTGCCCAGGCTGGAGTTCAATGGCGCTATCTCAGCTCAGTGCAACCTCTGCCTCCCTGGCTCAAGCGATTCTCCTGCCTCAGTCTTCCAAGTAGCTGGGATTACAGGCGCACACCACCACGCCCAGCTAATTTTTTGTATTTAGTAGAGACAGGGTTTCAGCATGTTGGTCAGGCTGGTCTCGAACTCCTCACTTCAGGTGATCCACCTGCCTCAGCCTCCCAAAGTGCTGGGATTACAGGTGTGAGCCACCACGCCCGGCCTGCCCATCCCTTATTCATCCATCATCTGGGGAGGCTGACACGGGCCAGCCTGGGCAGCCATCTCCATCAGGGCTAACTCTGTGAGCACCAATGCCCTCAAGACACTCTGCCTTCTGCTGACAGGATCATCTCGTCTTACCTGCCACCACCTGGGAGGCAGGTGTCATCGACATCCACATGGGAATGAGATAGGACAGCAGGAGGTGAGTGAGGTGACCTGCCCAAGGGCACAAGGCTTTGAAAACAGCAGTGGCAGGTTGGGAGCTGGACTTGAACCTGGCCTGTCTTTTCCATCACTTTTAGAGAAGTGCAGGATTCACCCACAGAAGGACTTTTGATTCCAGCTCAAGGAGGGTCTGCAGGTTACCATGAGGTCCTGAAACTCAGGCAGGGAGGGGTCCTGCCCAGGGGTCTGGCCGACGGAGCCCTCCCAGCTGTCCGCAGATTGTATCACTGTCCCAAAGGGAGGCAGGGCTGTCCCGCAGGCTGCCTCCTTGAGTCACCATGGGGCCAGGGAGTCCTGTTGGCCTCCACAGTCACCGCCAAACCCTTTTGGCCTTGGTCTCCCAAAATCAGGTCATTTTGGGGAAGCTGAGGGCATCCAGCACAATGGAGGGGCGTGTGTGTCTCTGCATTGGCTGGTGAAGGGAGGTGGGCGGGGAGGGTTAGAGCGCTTAGATCAACCTTGACCTTTAGACCATCTGGTCTGAACTCTCATTTTATAGACAGGCAGGGAAACTGAGGCCAGGGAGGAGATGGCAATCTGTAGGGGACCCAGGCGTGCTACATTTTCCTGCAGGGCCCTCTTCTGTCATGAAGGATGGTGGGATAGTTTGCTGAAAAGGGAGGTGAACAGAGGGAGAGGAAGGTGGTCTCTTGGGGACAGTGTCTGAGGGCTCCATTCTGTCTGCTTATCCTTTTAGACAGAGGAGACTGCAGCTCTTGCAGGGGGCCTGGTGTAACCCCTAGCAGTGGTTGCAACCAGCTGAAACCAGCCTCTGGGGAAACAGCTGTTCCCTGGGCCCTTGTGAGGGAGGGGGTTGGAGGCTGTTTCTGCAAACTGCCAGTGGGTCTACCGGGGACCCTGCACCTTCCCAGACTCCTGGGGCCTGGATGACCCGGGTCCCTATCTGAGCCCCACCTTCTCTTGCTGTGTGATGTTAGGGAAGTCACTCCACCTCTCTGAGCCTCCTCTGTAATATAGCAATTAATCCTAGCTTGCAGAACTGGTGAGGAGATCATCTTAAACCATGCTCCGTTCTCTCCTTCCCCATTAAGCGTGATTGTGCTTGTAATTAAATGGTCCTTTGTGTACTAAGTTGTTTAATCTCAGTCTCCAGTCCTCAGAGCCTGCAGGGACCATGAATGTTTTGTTGGTCACCATGTCACTGGGCTGACCCGCTGCACATTTGGGGAGTAAATGGAGATGTTTAGTCCGACACACCTCCAACATGTAAAAATGTCACGTCTGGGAAAAACACCTGAAACAGGTGTTGGGAGAAACTTGTGGGGAGGAGGATGTCGTGCCCCCGGCGGCAGCCCAGGACACATTGCCCAGGGCTGCAGACCCCTGTGCCCGTCTCAGTCTGGAAGGACCAAGGAAAAGAGTGGGCACCAGCATGCACTTCTCGCTGGCGTCCAGCAGGTGGCGCCCGCCAGTTGGGCCTGCAAGGAGGGTGGCTAGGCAGGAGGGCGCTGGGTGTTGTCAAGGGCGCCCCATCCCAGTGCATTCATGTTTGGGGATGTGTCTGCTCACAGCTCCCTGAAAGGAGCAGCACACTTTTGCTCTTCCCTCTAGAGCCAGCTCCAGGTCGACAGCTTCAAGGGGGGTCCAGGTGGAAGTGACAGCCCCTGGTTGGAGCCCAGCCCCGGGTCTGGCTGGGGCAGGTGCTGGAACGTGGGGGTCTGAATGATGGCCTGAGGCAGGGGAGGCCAGGAAGCTAGGGGTCCAGGGTCGGGGGAAGGAGGGAGAAGCCGTGGGTCACATGTTTCATTTGTTAAAACTGAATAAATGTATAAAAGTATAAAAGAATGCTTTTGAGAGATAATTGAGTGCATCTGATGGGAAGGAAGGAGGAAAGACATCTAAGCCATACAAAAAGCATTCAGTAAAAACTAGGTCTCTTTGCCCCCTCCCTTCCCACCTCCCCACCCCAGAGGTCCCCAGAGGTCCCTTGGCTTCTGAAACATTCTTCCAGAGACATCTACCCAGGGGTGTGTGTGTTTGCGTGTGTGTGTGTCTGTGTATGTGTGCAGGGGGTGCCGAAAAGAGCCCGTTTGCTATAATTGTGTAGGAAGAAATAGTATCATCTTGAAAACCCCTTAGCCAGAAAGATTCGGGTCCTTCTAGAGAAAAACCTTCTAGGGAGTTTGTAGGCTGGGAGACACTGAGTGAGTGCTTTACGGTCCGGGTCCCAATGCTAGCGCCCTCCACCAGGGGACGGTGCTTTGTAGTTTGTGAAGTCCCCTTTTGTGTTTTACACTTGAAATTGGCTTTGGTCCTCCCAGCAGCTCAGGCTGGGGAGTGTTACGTTTCCCCATTGCACAGATGGAGACCAGGGCCAGAGAGATTAAGGACAGCTACGTGCCACACAGCTGGTGACAGAGGCTGGAGTGTGGATCACGGCATCCTGACCCCTCCCCCTGCCATGGTGATTTTCCAGATGGTTGGGGGAGGGCCAGAGGAGTTGTCAAGTTGGAGGGGGCGGGGTCTGGCCTGTGTTCCCAGGGAGCTGACCAACCAGCTGACCCTGCTTAAGCCCTTCAAACTCATGGGTTCCTAAAGCCACTTGGAACCAGCCTTCAAAAAACTCTCTTGTTCTCCCTCCTTCTCCTTCTCCCTCCTGCCTCCTCCCCGCTTGTCAGGAATCTGTAAGAAGAGTGGAGAGTGGATTATAATTGCCCCCCATGGAACTCACCTGCCATGAAAGGGTGTTAAATAACACGCAATTTACATGTCTTCCCTGTAGGAAATTATAGAATCAGAGCTTTCAAATTAGCAATAGATTTTTCTAATTGAATCTCTTTCCCGTACGGCAGGTGAAGTGAGAAATGATCAGGTAGTTCAGTTTCCCCTGCAAATGGACCACCAGACAATTGAAGGAATTAAATGCTTACTAAAAGTACAGGTAAAATTGATGTTATGTTTCTGGGAAGTTTGTCTGCCTAAAGATATTGCAGGTGTGTTTGTGTCCATGTGATCACCGTGAGACAAGATGAAGGGTGTCTGCACCCAAAGAGGAGCACGATATGGATGAGAATGGATCTGGAAAACAGAAACTGGGGTGGGTGATCCTGGGCCACCTCCTGCCTCTCCCAGTAGCCCTTAGCTCAGACCCAGGCTCTGGGCTTTCCTCTGGAGCCTCCCAGTCATTTTGACCTTTCTGAGCCTCACTTTCTTCATCTGTAAAAGGTGACCATAGCATGGACATGGTTCATATGAGGAATGAATAAGACAAAGCCTGTGCAGTACTTAACACAGTGCCTGGCACATAGTAGGTGTTCAATATACAAACATATCTCTATACTACCACTACTAATTCTTCTTCTTGTTATTGCTATTTGTTTGCCTGGTGGATTCATTGTCCACTGGTGCAAAATAAATTAACACAACACTTGGAGGCTTACAGTAAAACACATTTATGATCTCCTGGTCTCTGTGGGGCAGGAGGCTCCACCGTGTCATTGCGTCCTTTGCTCTGGGGTCTTTTTTTTTGAGACAGAGTCTCACTCTGTCACCCAGGCTGGAGTGGAGTGGTGTGATCTCAGCTCACTGCAACCTCCGCCTCCTGGGTTCAAGCGATTCTCCTGTCTCATCCTCCTGAGTGACTGGGATTACAGGTGCACCACCTTGCCTGGCTAATTTTTGTATTTGTAGTAGAGACGGGGTTTCACCATGTTGGCCATGCTGGTCTTGAACTCCTGACCTCATGTGATCTGCCCACCTTAGCCTCCCAAAGTGCTGGAATTACAGGCGTGAGCCACTGCACCCAGCCAAGCTCTAGGGTCTTTGACAAGGCTACAATCAGGGTGTGAGAACGGGGTCTGCAGTCTCACTTGAAAGCACCACTGGGGAAGGATCTGCTTCCTAACTCACATGGTTCTGGTGGAATTCAGCTCCCTGCAGGCTGTTGGACTGGAGGACCTCAGCTCCTGGCCCCATGGGCCTCTCCACAATGGCAGCTTGCTTCATCACTGCTGGCAAGATGGAGGCCATACGCTTACATCACCTCACAGCAGAAGTGACATTGTCCCATCACTTTTGGTGTACCCCATTGACTAGAACCGAATGCCCTCACTCCAGAGGAAGCGCATGACTGCTGGGAGGCAGAGATTGCTGAGGGCCTCTTAGACCTGGCCCACCACCGTAATCATCAGGGGCCCAAGGCAGAAGTTTTGTTAGAAGAGAAGGTGGTACCTGAGCCGGTCATGGTTCCTTGCCAGGTGGGGTGACCCAAACCTTCATTCCTAAAGAGTCTGGGCTCTTAGTCCTGCCTTAACTGGGTTGTGGCAGTTTCTGTTGACTTTTTTCCAGTCCTGATTCTGCCGTCAAGGACCTGGGCCCTCTTCAGACTCAGGGCACGTTGACCCTGGGGATGTCACTTTGATCCAAGCCCTGATAGGTTGCTCTATGCCTGTGATGATGCTCCTTGCTGCGGTGACTCAGCAGGACTCCTGGTCCTTTAGTGCAGGAGAAATCTCACTGGGAGAATCATCTATCTTAAACCAAATCTGCACCCAGGTTTGTTAGAATCAAACCTTCCTAACCAAATTTAGCGCTTATGACATCTGTCTCGGAAACATTGACCTCGGCAGAAAACTATGGCTAGCAAAGGAAACCCATGGTGGCAAAAGCTAACTTGGGATGTGGCTGAAAACTGTTCGGGCGATGAAATCTTCAGTGGAAACATCACAGGGGGAAATACGGATGCCAATGAAACTAAGTTCAGTGAAATGGAAATGAACATAAAAATAATAAGTTAGAAACTGTTTGAAACACACTCGATAGAAGACCAGCCAAAGAACTAAATTCACGTAAGGAGCTTCCATCTGCAAAATATTTGCTCATGAAAATGATACAATGCTGAAAAAATTCTGATTAAAATTAAATGTGGCCAGGCACGATGGCTCAAGCCTATAATCTCAGCACTTTGTGAGGCCAAGGCGGGTGGATCACCTGAAGTCAGGAGTTCAAGACCAGCCTGGCCAACATGGTGAAACCCCGTCTACACTAAAAATACAAAAATTAGCAGATATGGCGATGGGTGCCTGTAATCCCAGCTACTCAGGAGGCTGAGGCAGGAGAATTGCTTGAACCCAGGAGGCGGAGGTTGCAGTGAGCCGAGATTGCGCCACTGCACTCCAGCCTGGGCAACAGAGTGAGACTCCGTCTCACAAAAAAAAAAAAAAAAAAAAAAAGTAATGTGATTCACTGGCAAGGAGGAAGGCCTGGCCAGGCCCCCCACTCTTCCTCGAGCCCACGTGCTGCCCCCACCAAGCCCCGCTCTGTTCCCTCCAGTGCATGGGGCTCCCTGGGATCTGGCAGCTGTCCTGACCCAGGGATTGTCCTCTTTCCAGGGAGAGGGACTTGATGGCAAACCTAGGGCTCCCCGGGCATCATGGGGGCAGATGCTCTCTCCACAAGGCCCCTCAGGTAGGGGGATAGGGAGTGGGGTGCTCAGGGCTGGAGCAATAACCAGGGGCGTTGGGCGGAAATCCAGGCGCAGACAACAGGTGGCCTTGCTGGGGGCTCACATATGAGGATGCAAGTGCGGGAGTCCAGAGCAGGAGACAGCAGGTGCTCAGGCTCAGCCGGAGGTCACTGCAGGAGGGACCTTGCCAAACTGTGGGCAGCTTGAGGCAGCAAGGAACGAGTAAAGTCTGTAAAAGGGGAGGAGAGAGAGAAAACGAGAACGCACGTTGAGTGTGTGCCGGAGTCCGTGGGTGGGGAGGTATGACCAGCAAGCCTTTACCGTGTCCTTCCCTGGCCTCTGTGATCTACTAGAGACCCCAGGACATTCCCAGGTGGAAGGTATCATTGTTTGCCATTTTACAGACGAAGATCCAGGCTCAGGGAGTCTCTGCTTCAAGCCTTCTTGACGGGCAGGTCCTAGGCCTAGGTCTGTCTGTCTTTCTGTGTCTTCAAAACCCCCTCAAGAACATGGCCGTCTGGCCCAGGCTTCTCTCGGGATCCTTTCTTGGGATGAAATCTTTCCTCCCTCAAGTATTCCTCTAATGAAAAGCACCCTTGTCTTACCCCTGGAAACTCTCTCTCTCTCTCTCCATTTCTTCCTGTACCCCCCACCCTTGGCTTCACCCCCCTCTCCGGTGGCCCTTTGTCCCAGGCCTCAGCCTCCGGGCCTTTCCCAACCTAGGCCGGGCCACTGCCACCCCTCTATTCCCCACTCTCTTTTCCCCTGCTGGGCCCCTCTCAGGAGGCCCCCAGTGAGGTCATCCCTGTGTCAACAGGAGCTGCACAATGGGGCCGGCCTCCGTCTTTCTGCTGAAGAGGGAGAATTGGGGTGGGGGAGAAAAAGGCAGGAGACTGCAATTACAGGGTCCACAATGGGGCCGCAGTCGAGGGGCTGCACTGGGTAGGGGGGACCTCTGCTAATTAGAGCCGCTGCATGGGAAGTTTGTGGCGGGGGAGGGGCTGTGGGCCAGGCGGGGCCTGGGAAGTTCAGCCCAGGTGGGTCCTGACATTCCTTATTCAATTGTTCATTCATTCATCTGTGCCGTAAATATTGCCTGAGCACCTACTATGTGTCAGGCACTGTGCAAAACACCAAGGACACAGCAGGGACCTCGGGGATGGGGCCCTGCCCTGATGGAGCCAATCCCATAGTGGGTAAGACAGAAAGTAAACAGATAAACACACATAACAGATAAATGTGTGTCAGACTTTCAAGACAAGTTGAGTGCCATGAAGGAAATAAAATATCATGAGATCACAGAGCAGTAGGGGTGTGTGTGGGGTGGGGAAGCAATATTAGCAAGGTGATCAAGGTGGGCTTCTTGGAGGAGGTGAGATCTGGAAAGCAAGACATGACAGCCATGTCACAACCAGGGGAGAAATGTTCTGGGTAGAGGACACAGCAGTTCAGTGCAAAGGCCCTGAGGCAGGAACACCTGGCATGTGTGGGACCAGAAACATGGTGTGTGTGGCAGAAGAGCAGTGGGTTGGGAAGAGGGGTGCATGATGGAGAAGGGGAGCTGTGGACTGCTGTGGTGTCTTGGAGCTGGCTCTTATCATGCATGACAGTCGTCTGTGCACAGCTATTCCCAACGCTGCTTAGGTTGGTAGCTTGAAATCGATCATAGTGGGAGTATTTACACCATGGAAATTGGCAGATGATACAAATCAGGTTTTTTAAAAAAATTTATTTCTGAGACAGAGTCTTGCTCTGTCACCCAGGCTGGAGTGCAGTGGCATGATCTCAGCTCACTGCAACCTCCGCCTCCTAGGTTCAAGTGATTCTCCTGCCTCAGCCTCCTGAGTAGCTGGGATTACAGGCATGCACTACCACACCTGGCTAATAGTTGTATTTTTAGTAGAGATGGGGATTTCACCATGTTGGCCTGGCTGGTCTCGGACTGCTGACCTCAGGTGATCCACCCACCCTGGCCTCCCAAAGTTCTGGGATTGCAGGCATGAGCCACTGTGCCCGGCCAAATCAGGGTTTTGAGTGAGATGGAGGGAGACGGAGAATGCATAGGTGTGTAAGAGCATCTTTTCTCTATTATTCACAAATCCAAGGAGGGAAGGGCTAATGAGATTGACATTAATGAAGCTTCTACTGTGTGCTGGCACCTCCTAGACCCCTTCATGCACCTTTCCCCATTTAATCCTTGCAAAGAGGTCCAGAGAGGTTAAACAGCATAACCAAGGTGGCCCAGCTCTCACCTCAGGGAGTCAACTCTTGAATTCAGGTGTGCCTGATCCCTCGCCAGGCTCTTCCCACTTTGCCAGGCCTTTTTGCCCCCACATCCACCCTTCTTCATAACCCAGCTGCATGGCTACAACACTCTATAAAGCCTTTCTCATGTAAGAGCTGGTGTCGGGGACCTGGACGGGGCAATGATACAGGCACAGCTAATTTCCATTGAGCGCTTACCACCTGCTTGCTGCTGCTTGGAACTCCATCTTGGGTACTTTTGCCACAGTCCCGTGGCACAGGGCCTGATGTTATCAGCCTCATTTTACAGATGAGGAAACTGAAGCTCAGGGAGGATGCCAGGCCTCCCCTAGGTGCCATGGGTCTCACCACACAGATGAGGGAATGAGGCTGGATCCCAGCTGCTCCTGAATCGCAGGCAGCCTTGGCCAGCAGGCTCCTGGGCTTTCTCCGCCTGCCTTCTTCTTTCTGCTTGTTCCAAGATATGCCATCCTGCTGAGTGCTGGGGCTCAAGGCAGTCGAGATGAGAGATGGGTCTTGGGGAAATTCGGGGCAGGAGAATGCGGGGAGGGGGCTCTGAGAGCAGAGGGGGCTCCTCGTGGCTGCTTCCCACCCTAGCTGCTCAGTGTGGATGGTAGAGGTGACCTTGGTACAGACATGGAATTTCACCAGTCTGGAAGGGAGGGCCTGGATGCCAAGGGCTGGTGAGTGATGTCCCTGTTTCCAGCTCTGCCCAGCATAGCTCCAGCCCAGTGTGGGGGGTCCGATTGGGCCGGAGCCTTGGGAAACTCAAAGGCCTCTCAGTGGGGGCACAGCTGGGCCAGACATGTGGACCAGGGGGAGGGATGGCTGTCCTGGCTCTGCCTGAGATGGGACCCCAGGGCTGCCAGCCTCCTAAAGGACAGGGACATTGGGATTGGTGCTGGTGAGCCCTGGGCAGGTCCTCGGGAAGCCACCTGCCTACCACAGTAAAGCACTGTGCCCTCCTCCTTTTGCCTGGGTTTGGTGGGTCAAATCCAGGCTCTACCCGGCCTGGTGGCTCAGGTAAGATTTTCTCTTGTATTCCAGGGGTCTGGCAACTGTCATCACTCAGAGTTTGTGAGGATGAAGGCAGGTGTGTAAGGCACCCTCACCCTCCTCTGAGCCCACAGTTCCTGGGACCTCCGTTAGTCCCAGCACAGTGATGACAATGAGGTACCAGCAACTGTCACCTGCGGAGCTCACAGGCTGTGCTGGGCGCTTTTCTTTCTTTCTTTCTTCTTCTTCTTCTTTTTTTTTTTCTTTTTTTTGAGACAGAGTCTTGCTCTGTCGCCCAGGCTGGAGTGCAGCAGCACGATCTCGGCTCACTGCAAGCTCTGCCTCCCTGGTTCACGCCATTCTCCTGCCTCAGCCTCCTGAGTAGCTGGGACTACAGGCGCCCGCCACCACGCCCAGCTAATTTTTTTTTTTTTTTGTATTTTTAGTAGAGACGGGGTTTCACTGTGTTAGCCAGGATGGTCTCGATCTCCTGACCTCGTGATCCGCCCGTCTCAGCCTCCCAAAGTGCTGGGATTACAGGCGTGAGCCACCCCGGCTGGGTGCTTTTCTAAATGCTCTACTGCCCTGGCTTATTTAATCCTCACACTGGCCCTGCAAGATGGAGACTGGGATTGGCATCTTCCCATTTCACAGATGCAGGGGAAAGGGGGCCCGGAGCTGCACCGTGATTGCCCGAGGTCAGCACCCGGCCGCTGAGTGGTGGCGCTGGGCGCCTGGCTCAGAGTCTGCAGTCCTGGCCTCTCTTCCAGGCTTCCGTTTCTCCCCCTGGGCAGGAGCTGCTCCTTCGCCTGCACCACTGGCAGGAGCACAGAGGCCCAAACCAGGGCTGCTTGTCAAAGGGATGAGGGAGGGCTGGAATGGCCTTTGCCAGGGTGGCGCTCACAGTGATTAGTCTGGGGTGAGGCGGAAGGCAGGGAGGTGACGCCAGAGAGAGTGGGGAGCTGATGAGGCTGGGGGTGGCGGGTCCTTGGCTGGGGCAGGGCCTGGGGCAGGAAGCAGGGTCGGTCCTGCATCTCTGTTCAGAGCCAAGCTACTCAGCAGCAGGCGCCATGGCGGCCGAATCCCAGGCAGGAGGAAGCAGCCTGCGGAGGGTGAGCAGGCGCCAGCGACTACCCTGTAGCCAGCACACTCCTCCGCCACCGCACACAGCACAGGCTGAGCGCCGAGGGCAAATCCAGCTCAGCAATGCTCCGCGCTGCGGGTGGCAGCAACAGCCCCCGGGGCTGGGGGCAAACACCAGGCCTGGCACCTGGGCGTCTGCACCTCCCTGAAGCTGAATCCACGGCACAATCTCTGCTCAGCCTCTGTTTGCAGTGTAAACACCCGCTTTCCTGTGCGGGCCGCCCAGTCCTGCCCGCCCTCCCTCACTGCCAGGGGTGCAAGGGGAGGGGCATCCACTTGGCTTCTGCAGCCTCCTGAGCCCGTGGGTGGCTGGCTGTTTGAACGTGAGCTTCAGATGGGCTGTCTGTGTGGCACCAATGACTGCCGCCAAAGAGAAGGAGAAGGCTGGGACCACGTTAGGACAGGTCAGCCCGGAGGGTGCAGGAACAGGCCAAGGGCCAGCGACAGCCTGGAAAACTGGCATAGTGTGGGCACAGTAAGCAGAGGGCACGGCGCAGATGAAGGCAGGGAGCCAGGAACTCAATCCTGGATCACACTGATAGGAAGTATCAGGACCCTGGAGTGAGCGATGTGAGGCTGGGCTCTGCACTGCCTCTTTTGCTGGTGCTGAGCTCAGTACCCGACGTAAATAGGGGCCCTCGCTCTTCAGGCAACTATCCAAAGGGGTCCCCCTTAATCCTCATCTTCCTGGGAGATGCGCATAGAAAGCCCATTTTGCAGATGAGGAAACCGAGGTTCTGACGTGGTGTCCAGACTTGCCCAAGGTTGTGCAGGGGGCAGGTGGCAGGTGGCAAAGTCAGAACGGGAATCAGGGTAACAAGCACCAAAGCTCCTGTGGGCTCCAAAAAGCCACAATAGTCCTGGAATTGCCCTCGTTGAGAACTCAAATGTCCACTGCCTCCTTCCTGAGTTGCGGTGTCTGAGGTTGCGGTGCGGGTTGCCGGTGTCTTGAGGGTTGCGGTGTCGCAGGGGAGTTACCCGGTGCGGGAGCTGGTCTATGCAGCGGGGCTACCGGTGTCGCGAGTTTGCCGGTGTCGCGGGGCTGCGGTGTGGGGAGCTGCCGGTGTGCGGGGTTGCGGTGTGCGGGGTTGCGGTGTATAGCGAGTTGCCGGTGTCTTGGGGCTGCGGTGTGCGGGGCTGCGGTGTGCGGGGTTGCTGGTGTCGGGGCTAATGCGGTGTGCGGGGAGTTGCTGGTGTAGGCTGTCGGTTATGCGGGGCTGCTGGTGCAAAGTTGCTGGTGTCGCGGGATTGCCATTAGTGCTTGAAGGGTTGCCGTGTCGCGGGGAGCTGCCGGTGTCTGAGGTTGCTGGTTTAATGGGAAGGCTACTGAATTATGCCGGGGATTTACTAGTGTCTGGGGTTGCTGGTGTGGGGAGCTACCTGTGTCTTGGGAGCTGCTGGTGTCTGGGAGTTGCTGGTGTGCGGGGCTGCTGGTGTGAGGAGTTGCTGGTGTGGGGCTGTCGGTATGCAGGGTTGCTGGTGTCGGGGTTGCTGGTATGCAGGGTTGCTGGTGTCTTGAGAGCTACTGGTATCTTGAGTTAGCACTGGTGTCACCAGAGGCTACTGGTATGCGGAGGTTGCTGGTGTCGCGGGGAGCTGCTGGTGTCTTGAGGCTGCTGGTGTCTGAGTTGCTGGTGTCTTGAGGCTGCTGAATTCTTGAGGTTGCTGGTGTGTTGGGGCTGTCGGTATGCAGGGTTGCTGGTGTGCGGGGCTGCCGGTGTGCGGGGTTGCTGGTGTGCAGGGTTGCTGGTATGTGGTTTGCTGGTGTCGGCTTGCTAGTGAGTGTGGTTGCTGTTCTCTGGAGTTCGTTTGCTGGTGGTGACCTGAGTGGGCATTTGCCCAGGACATCTGGGGCTTGGCAGGGACTGACCCCACCTGAGGCCTCTATGTAAGAGCTGGATCACCTGCAGGCTGGGCTCTTCCTGGTCTCCCCAGGCCAGGCTAAAGAGGGCATCATGGTCAAGCAGAGGTCTGGCTCAGGAACCTGGAAGGAGGGCCAAGGCCTGAGGAGAGGAAATCTAACCAGTCTTCCCCACTATTGCCATGACATTCACTGGAAGTAGCACTTGGGACGTGGTCAGGGCCAGGAAGAGAGGCTGGACACCAAGGTCCCAATCCTGGTCCCAGCTCTGCCAGGGGTGTGCTCCTTGGATGAGCTGCTTCCCTTCATTTTCCATCTGTCAAATGTGGATGACCTTGGCTTTGCTAGGTGGCCCTGGGAACACAGTGCAGACATTTCCCAACACATCTCAGACACTGGTCCCTTCTAGCCAAGGAAACCTCTGCCCCTGATGGACACTGAGGTCATTGTTCTCAACATAATGGAGGACCGCTCCCGAGTGCTGGAGACTCCGAGGCATAGAGAGATGCCTCGTTTTCGGGGGGATGTCTCCCCTTCTCACCACCCCATGGGGACCCTCTCCGCAAGGTCCCCTATGACCTCCCATTGCTAAGTCCAAGTTCTCCTACAGGACCTGGTCTCACCCCTCTCTGCTCTCCCCGCACTCCTCTGCACCCTTCTCCCGTATTTTGGGTTCCTCAGGACCCAGCCCTGGCCCCCTCTTCTAGCCATTTCCTATAAGATTTTGACTACTCCCGTGGCCTCCTGGGCCACCTGTGTCACTTGCCAGTCACCCATAAGTTCCCGATCAAAGCTCGGGGCTCTTTCCCTGTGGCCCCTACCCTCCAGCCAGCTCTCCGGTGTACCCCACAGAACCTTATGCTGAAATGTTTCCAACTGAACTCTTCATCCTCCCCCAGCTGGCTTCCTGCCCTCGATCCCCCCATCTCACCCAGCGAGCCCCACTGGGTATCCTGGAGCCCAGACCGGCGGCTCCTCTCCCTCCACCTGCCCTCACTGGCCTGGGTCCAGCTGTTCACCCTCTCTCTCTCCCTGTCCACTCCCTCCCTCCTCCCAGTCACCTCCTGGGCTCCTATTACCAGTGTCATTGTTGGAAACAGGGGCCTCTCATGTCTGTCTTGCTGCATGGACTGAAGTCCGTTGGCCGCCTCGGGGGTCCTCTCCATTGGGACATCACCCTACCTCTCCTCCTTCCTCTCCACCAGGGCACACCTGGTACACACCTCCATTGGGGACCTACCCCACCTCTTCTTCCTCCTCTTCACCAGGGCACACCTGGCTCCCTTCCACTGCAGGGCCTTTGTCTGGGCTGATCCAGAAACGCAAGGACACAGTGCCCAGGGATTTTCCCTTGGGGGCCTATCCACCTCCCGCCTGTAAAATGGGAAGCTGCCTGTCGGTGACTGCCCCGCCCACAGACTCTTTCTTCTCTGGGACTGGCCAGACTCCCTCTGGATGGCCCCACCCTGCCATGGCTGATTGTTCCAGGCTGGACACGTGACCCAAGTGAAACCCAATGGGATTCTCTCCTGTGATTCTGAACCCGGGGAGGAGACCTGGACCCTGTAGGTGGCAACGATTTGTGTGCCTCTCTGCTCCACATGCTGCCTTCCTGCCCCTTCCTTCAACCTACGGACCCCTCAGAGGACAACCTTTTCCCTTAAACTCCTCGGACGAGGTTCCTGTGGCAGCCGAGAGAGACACCCAGCCGGGGGTGCCTTCCCTGCCTGTGGGGGAGCCCCAGGCCACCCCTCACAGTCTCGTGGTGGCCGGGCCTGGCCACGTGTGCTCCTCAGTCCCCGTGTGGCCCCAGCACGGCGCCCGCATCCCTCCCGGGGGTTTCCTCCCCCAGAAGGGATAGCAGGAGGGTGGGCAAGGACAGGGCCAGAGTCCACACCTCGTCCGCCCTCACCTGCCTCATCAGGAGGAAGGGGAGGAGACAGGACTGATTCCACGGAGGCCACCTGGGAGCTGGGGCTAGGTGACCCCAGGGCTGGATGACCTCAGGGCTGGATGACCTCAGGGCTGGGTGATCCCAGGGCTGGGTGACCTCAGGGCTGAATGACCTCAGGGCTGGGTGACCCTAGGGCTGACTTTTGGCGGGGCCCCTGGAGTGGGTGCCAAGGGCACCTGAGAGGGAGCTTTGATCTGAGCAGAGGTCAGAACCCTCCTCTGAGGAAGTGCTCCACCCCGCTGAGCTCCCAGAGACTGGTGGCAGGCTGAACAGGGGACGATGCCAGCAGAGGGACTGCCTTCCAGAGACTTCGGATCCTCACTACCATGGGTTGATTTTACAAATTTAGCCACTGTCACTGGAGGCATAGCTGAACCTCAGTTTCCTCTCCAGCATCAGTTTCTTGGTTTGTAATGGGGAAGGCTGGATCCCCTCTCACTGATGCTCCCACGGCATGACTGTGGGAGGGGCGCCCACCCTGCTGGCCTGGTGGCTGTGGAGCGGCCGGAGGTGGCCTGTGCCAAAGCTGCTGCTGCTGCTCCCTCTGGCTGCCTTGGGGCGATGACAGGAGCTGACGGCTTGGCAGCAGCTCCCAGGGAGGCAGCAGCCGAGTTGGCGGCGGGTGGTGGCGGTGGTGGGAGGGGGCTTCTGGGGAGAACAAAGCACTGAGGATGCTGGGCTCCAGGGGCAACAGAGGAGTGGGGGATGGGGGCAGGGTTCTGGAGTGTGTGGCCCACAGAGAGGCCATGGCATGAGTGTGTGTGTGGGTGTAGGATTTGGAACCCACCTCGTGGTTATGTGAGCCCAGGCAGGTCACTTAGCCTCTCTGGGCCTCAGTTTCTACAGTTGTGCAATTGGAACAATACCATCATTACACTATTTTATCCCCAGTGCTGAGAGTAGTGAGTGGCACACAGTAGGCATTCAATGAATTTTTCTGGAGTCAACAAATCAATAGTTTTGATGGAAGATGGAACTGGCTAATTCTTGCTCAGCTCAGTGATTGGTACATGTTTGTTCTAGAAAAGCAATATCTTTGTTATTGTTGCTGTGATTGTTTATCAAGGGTGCAGAGGACTGAGCCAGCATGGAGTCCCAGGGCAGGAGAAGAAAGTTGGTCAGTGCATCTGGATGAGGCTGGACCAGACCATGGAGACTTAAGGGCCACAGCCAGGAGGCTGAGAGTGGGGGTGGGGCCCATATGCCAGGAGTGAGCAGGATGAGGTCTAACCAAGACCACGTTAGACACCAAGGAGAATGTTGGTGGCCCTGGCCTGGCCTGAGGAGGCAGGGAAGCAGAGAGGACACCTGCGATGGCTGTTTAAGGAAACTCAGTTGAGGAGGTGGATGAGATGGGGTAGGAGTGGGAGGGACAGAGGCCTGTTTCTTAGGTCAGGTGATGTGAGCAAATATGAATGCAGATGGAGAGGGGTGGGTGCACTGGGGTACCTGAAGATGTGGAGAAGTGGGGTACCAAGTAGAGGGCTATTGAGGGAGGCAGAAGCTGGAGGGGAGAGAGGAGCTTCAGGAAGGGCTGCAGCTTAGGGTTTAGGCTGTGAGGGTTTCCTTGGTTCAGTGAGATACAAAGTATGCTTGTCTTCCAGGCAGAGAACTGGAGACCCCAGGAGCTGTAAGGAGAGGAAGATCTGGGGAGAGAGGGCAGTGTGGAAGTGGCAGAGCCCTGCTGGACCACAGTGTGGTCCTGGTCAGCTCCAGATCCAGCCCTTCAGGGATGTAATTGCCTCTGGGAGCCCAGTGGGTCTTTCACATTGAGATACCAGCTTCTGTGGCAAGCTTTGAGATAATCATCCAACCTTCCAGTTGCCATTTTGCCTGTGGGGCACAGGCTCTGGGGGCACCCTGCAAGGCAGGTAGTCCCCAGGGCTCCATTGCATTTTGGGGAAACTGAGTGGTGGACAGTGGGGTGGGGACAGGGAGGAGGAACTCCAGGCCTGGCCTGCTGCAGAGGCTGCTCTACCAGTTTGCTGTATGCATAGGTCAGTTCACCTCTTTCTTCACTTATATGCCCAAAGATTGCCAACAAGTCCTTCCAGTCTAATACTGTGGGATTCTGGGCCAGTTTCTGGTCAGTCACAGCTGAATAAGAGCACAGGGGCAGGCATGGAATGTTCAGATTGCTCCAAAAGGACCTTGGCCCAGGTAGGAGTGGCAAGTGGATATTGTTTCTAGGGCCAAGCCCTCCGAGTGGCTGCCTGGAGCCCTGTGCAAGGATTCTAGTTTAATAGGAAAGAGTTCTGTGATTGATGAGTGATATCTGCTGCATCCTGGTTTAATAGGAAAGAGTTCTGTGATTGATTAGTGATGTCTGCTGTGGACACACACTGGGAGGTATAGAGCTTGAGTAGTTTCTGCACTGCCCCTGCCTGGGCTCTTTCTTCTGCTAGTGGTGCTAGAACTAGGTGCCACTCCAGCCCTACCAGAGACTCAAGGTGTGATCTTGGGTAAGTCCATTCTTCCAGTGCAATTTTGTCATCTGTAAACTGGAGATAATACTGCCATCTTTCCTGGTGGTTTTGAGGATTAAATGCATAATTTGTGCAGAGTGACCAACTCAAGGGGGATGCTCAAACATCGCAGCTTTGATCTCTGTGAGTGGTTTGCAGAGGCAGGGTGGTCAGAGGAGTATAGGGATGGGAGTCAGGAGGGAGGCCAAGTGCTGTTGCATTGGATGATGGCCTGGGGACTGCACATGCAAGCACACCTTTCTCCTCCCCTCTGCTGCCTGCAGAGCGGTGTCAGGGAGTGGAAGTATATGGAGGTTGGGGTCATGCAGATCTGGGCAGGGTTGCAATGCACCCTTGGCCAAGTCACTCAGTGGCTCTGACCTCCCTTGACTCATTGGCAAAATAGATGCTTTCCTGATGAATTAGATAGTAAAGTTTATCAGCAACCTCTGCAGTCTCAGGTAATAGGCGTTAACAATCCTGGACAGAAAACATAAAAGTTTCTTTTTAGTCTTGCCCTCACACCTTGACCTCCTCTTCAGGAGCCATTTATACTTTCCTTGAATCTGAGGAGAGAGTATTTTCTCTCCTAAACTTTTTCTTCAGCATGGGTCTCAGTTTCCTATTTGTACAGTGGAGGAATAGAGTGGGTTTGGAGAAGGGCACTGAGGTCCCCACCAGGTCTAACTTTGATGATTCCTTTTTTTTTTGTCACTCAGGCTGGAGTGACAGTGATGTGATCTCGGCTCACTGTAACCTCTGCCTCCTGGGTTCAAGTGATTTTTGTGCCTAAGCCTCCTGAGTAGCTGGGATTACAGGCACCCGCCACCACACCTGGCTAATTTTTGTATTTTTAGTAGAGACAGGGTTTCACCATGTTGGCCAGGCTGGTCTCGAACTCCTGACCTCAGGTGATCCACCCACCTCAGTCTCCCAAAGTGCTGGGATCACAGGCGTGAGCCACCGCACCTTAATTCACATATGCTGTTAGAAAAGCGCTGGAAATATTTGGAGCAGGATGTGAGTGACTGCCATGGCAGACGCATCACGCTGCCTAGCTGGGTTCTGCATCATCCACACCCTGCTAAGAGCTGCATTTGGCCTCAGCTGGTCTGACTTCCTCACCTTGAGGGGAAAGAGAGACTGGGGCTCATCCAGAGAAGGGTGGGGATGTGCAGCCAGGTGAGCCAAGACAGCTGCAGGGCGGGCTGTGGAGCATGGGGAAGAAGAGGCTCAGGGAGTTCCACTGATGGCTCCAGGGCTCCCTGGGGAACCCAGGAGGGAGCTGAGGGTGCTGTGCAGCCCTGGAGGCGGGGTGAGACGCAAAGGGAGAAGTTCCAAGCTCAACAGAAGAAGAAAGTTCTGACAGGTAGAAGTTCTATGCCAAAGATAGAACAGGTCCAGGTAGGGGAAAAGCAGTGGGCACAGGGAGCATGTGGACCCTTGCAGGAATGCAGGGGAGAGGCCTATTTTCTGAGGGCAGCAGGGGGCAGCTGCAAGGTTTGTCCGGCGCTATTTCCCCAGCACTGCTCCTCCTACCCAGCTCTACTGTCCCTCCCCCACCACCTCTTCTGTCCCTCCCCCACCTCTACTGTCCCTCCCCAGCTCTTCTGTCCCTCCTCCAGTCCTACCGTCCCTCCCAGGCTCTTCTGTCCCTTCCCCACTTCTACTATCCATCCCCAGCTCTCCTGTCCTTCCTCCAGTCCTACTGTCCCTCCCCCAGCTCTACTGTCCCTCCCCAACTTCTTCTGTCCCTCCCCAGCTTCTCTATCCTTTCCCTACCTCTATTGTCCCTCCCCCAGCTCTCCTGTCCCTCCCCAGCTCTCCTGTTCCTCCCCACCTCAATTGTCCCTCCCCTAGCTCTCTTGTCCTCCCCAGCTTCTCTGTCCCTCCCCAACCTCAACTGCCCTTCCCCAGCTCTCCTTACCCTCCTCACTTCAATTGTCCCTCCCCCAGCTCTCCTGTCCCTCCCCAGCTTCTCTGTCCCTCCCCAACCTCGACTGCCCTTCCCCAGCTCTCCTGACCCTCCCCCAGCTCCACTGTCCCTCCCCAGCTCTCCTGACCCTCTTCACCTCAGTTGTCCCTCCCCCACCTCTCCTGTTCCTCCCCAGCTCCTCTGTGCCTCCCCCAGCTCCGCGAACCCTCCCCAGCTCTCCTGCATTGTCTCCTTGGGAAATCACTTCTCACCATTGGATAACGGCTCCCCTTTTAGGGTGCTGTCCCAGGTTCCTCTGTCTGATGCATCCTGGTGCGTGCTGTGTTGACTGAGTGTCTTCTGCGTAGTAGGAATGGAGATGGGGGTCCCGCAGTGTATAGCATGGGACCTGTTGTGGTTGGGGAGGCTGGGGCAGGCGCCTGCTGGCTGTCCCGGGGACCACCGCTGATTGGTACTTGCTGGAATCAGAGCTGGCACTAACCAGTTCACAGTGCAAATTCCATGCCGTTGGCACAGCCTTGCAGGTCAGCGTCTTTTCCTTCATGTTACAGGTGAGGCAGCAGGTCCGGCACCCTGCCCACAACCACATAGCGGGCCCAGGCCTGTCTGATGCCTTAGGCCATGCTCTCCCCAGCTCACTGTGCTGCCTCTCCCAGGTGAGGGGTACTGGGAGGGGGACTTCTGGCAGGAGAGGAATGAGGCGGGGCTCTGGGTGGCGCTAGTATGGGCTCCCAGAAGGCGCCTGCGTGTCAGAAAGCTCCAGTTGTGTGCTGCTGGACCTCAGGCCCATCCAGCTGCCCCCTTTGCTCTTGATTCCACCCAAGGTTCACAGGCCCAGGCCCTGCCACTGGCTGTGGGCCAAGGTTGAGGACAGAGCAGCCACAGCCCATGGTGGCCAGGAGGGGGAGGTTGCCTGGGTGAGTGTATCTTTGGCAGGACAGGCAGGAACCCCTCCCCAAACAGGGTGCTGGGCAAGGTGAGCTGGGAGCTCAGTGAGGCCTGAGCGTGGGGAGGGCCAGAGGGACTGCAGGTGGATTCAGGAGCAGGTGGACAGGACCTGGGTACTGCCTGATGCAGGAGTAAGGGACAGGGGACAGGGCATGGGGATGCACAGATTTCAGGTCTCACTGCCCTGGAAGGACCTGCCTGCTCTGAGCTGCTGTCTGCTGCCTTCATCTTCCATCCCTCTGCACCCCTGAACATTCGCTCCAGGGTCTGCTTGGTCCTGGCCAGGACACTCGTGTCAAGACTCAGGCCCATACCCGGAGCCCCTTCTTGTCCAAGCCACCCATGGACCTGTCTGGGGTGGGTGGGTGTGGTGTTTGGGGCTGGGGGTGGGCAGAGATCTGGGTCTGGGCTTTCATGGTCAGAGCCAGGACCTCCCTCACTCATCCTTTCCCTGGGTCCCAAGAGCGAACCCTATTTTGCTCCTTCCTTCCCCACATTTGACTCTGGCACCACTGTTGACCTGGCTCTGGGGTCAGACTATTGGACTTGAACCCAGGGTTCCTGCTACTGGCCCCCGCACCTGAGCCTTCTGTGGGTGGTATGGGCAAATGAGCCTGCGGTGGGGGCAGCTTTGGAGATGGCCGTCCCAGAGAGAAGAGGACACAGGGGACCTGCCATGAGCTGGTGAGCTCACCCAAACTCCCGCAGTAGAGAAAAATATCCCCAGTGATAAGGGCCTGGTTTTCAGAGCCTGTTGCCTCAGGCTCTGCAACTTACTCTCCGGGTGGGGATACTGAGCTCGGGGACGTTAGACAATTCAGAAGCTCAGCT
This sequence comes from Papio anubis, assembly GCF_008728515.1. Lineage (NCBI taxonomy): Eukaryota > Metazoa > Chordata > Mammalia > Primates > Cercopithecidae > Papio > Papio anubis. The sequence goes on along the minus strand of NC_044991.1, from coordinate 7,252,435 downwards.
GGAGGGGGTGACTGGAAACCTGTGGACCTCACAGTGTCCCAGTTCATGCCACCGTTGCTACCACTCCACAGTGAACAGGTTGGGTGGTCGTGAGGATTGAATGAGGAGCCCAGCACAGCCCCTGGGCTGAGCAAATGCTTAGCAAGAGTCAGCTGTTGTTGTGGACTCTGATGCCACAAGCCATGTAGCTCTGGCCTTTCTACCTCCTGGGGACCCCTGTTCGCCATCCCTCTGCCCCTGCCCCACACTTTCCCTTGGATTGCTGCCTCTGCTTTGCACTTGGCTTTCAGTCTTCAGCCTCCGCCCACTGCCTGAGGAATCTCCCCAGGACGGGTCCTGGCCCCAACCACCTTCCCTGGTGTTCTTCTCTGTGGCCACTGACGGTGCAGGGAAGAGGGGCCACCTCTGCTTCCCGGGCACTCTCTGAGCCAGGCTCCCCTTTGGTTCCTGCCTCTAGGCCTTTGCTTCTGCTCCCTCTGACCATTATGCCCTCTCTGCCCTTGTCAAGGGCACTCTCCAAGCCCCTCTCCTCTCTGCCCTCCAGGAGGGATGGGAGGCCCCACTGTGCTCCCCAGCCCGTGTGCCCCTCGGCCTGGCAGGGCATGGTCATTGTGTTCTCAAGCCTCACAGCCTCTGGACCTCTTGCTCAAGGGCAGGGCTGAGTCCGAATGCCTCTGAGTCTCTGACTTTTCTTGGCCCAGAGGAGGAGGTAGAGACATCTGCAGAGGTGTGCTGAGTCTGAACCACCTCCTGGCTTGCCCCACACTGCGCCCATTTTTCAGAAAAGGAAACTTGTGTCCATGGGCACACAGGCAGCGTAGGACCGGAAGCCCTGGGCCAGGCCCGGCATCACATAGTGATGAGCAGGTGTAGTCATTCTTTTTTCTTTTCTTTTCTTTTCTTTTTTTTTAGATGGAGTCTCACTCTGTCGCCCAGGCTGGAGTGCAATGGCACGATCTCAGCTCACTGCAACCTCTGCCTCCCGGGTTCAAGCGATTCTCCTGTCTCAGCCTCCTGAGTAGCTGGGACTACGGGCATGCACAACCATGCCCAGCTAATTTTTGTATTTTTAGTAGAGACGGGGTTTCACCACGTTGGTCAGGCTGGTCTCAAACTCCTGATCTCAGGCTATCTGCCGATCTCGGCCTCCCAAAGTGCTGGGATTACAAGCGTGAGCCACCAAGCCTGGCCACATGTTCCCACTTTTTGTTGCTATCCAGGAAGTCAGAGAGGTGGCAGCCAGGGAAGGCCATGGGGCAGGGCTGAGCGTGGCCAGGACCCTGGACAGCTCAGCAGAGCCCATCTGGCTGTGGCAGTGCTGGGATGGTAGCCGAGAATGTGTTGGGGGCAGTGCTGGGATGGTAGCCGAGAATGTGTTGGGGGCAGTGCTGGGATGGTAGCCGAGATGTGTTGGGGCCTCAGCAGGGTCTGAAGGAGTTAGTCTGGCGTCAAGTGGGGGGCAGGGGAGCTGGGTGGAGGGAAGAGCGGGTGTCTTGGAGTCTGATGATGGGCCTTGTCATCTCAACTTTATAGCAGCTGGGCAGGTCTCGAAACCTCTTGGAGCCTCAGTTTTTTCATCTATAAAATGGGGTTTGTAATCTCCCTTTACAGGGAGGGTTGCCCCTCACTGAGGTCCCAACCAGGCTGTTGTGAGAAATAAACCAGCTAGAAGGCATCTGGAGAAGTTCTCTCAAACAGCAAAGGGCTCCCAGGCAGCATGTGAGGGGCCAAGAGCCATAGGTACCGTCAGCTCAGGCCACCCACAGGGGAGGCTCGGAAGCAGTGACCGGAGGACCAGGAGTGGCACCAGGAGCAGCCTCCACCTTGGGAGCATGGCCTCCTGCCTCTTGCAGACTGCACAGGAGCCTGGTTCTGCCTGGGCTTGGCCTCCATCCAGCTCCTGCCTGGCTTTCCGGGTGATGGCCTGGAGTCATGTGGCGTGCTGCAGAGTGGGGTGGGCATCTCACGTGAACAGTGGTCCAACTGGAACTCTTGCTGGGGGTAGGAGGAGGGAGCTCCTGGGGTCTTTCCATAGCTTATTATTTCATCTATGCGCAAGCTCAGGAGTGAGCCATCCCATCCCCTTTCTCCTCAAGCTGAGGAAACTGAGGCTTAGAGAAACATGAGAATGTCCCAAGGTCCCAAGCAAGTTGGTAACGGAACTGCGTTTTACAATCCAGATGCCCAAATCAGGTACTGTCATGGAACTGTGACAGTGTGAGCTGCCACCCCTTGCTGAATGTTTACTGTGCACCCCACACTCTGCATGTGCACGGCTCTTGAGGTAGGGATTATTGCATCAGCTTTACAGAGGAAGACACTGAGATTCAGACTCACGAGCTGTTAAGTGGTAAAAGCAGAATTTGCTTAGGGCATGGTTTAAGAGTAGGTGCAGTCATTGCAGGCTGTACCTGAGCCTGCTGGAGGTGAGCAGGGCCCAGGGTCCCTGATAAGGTGTGGCTTTTCCACCTTGGGCTCTAGGCCTAGAGGAAGGCCCAGGATGAGGACCATGCCAGATAGCTGGACTGAAATTGACCCCGCTCTGGGCTGTGTCAGGATCCACACAGACCTGGCTGGCAGGTAGAGACCTTGCTGGGGTCTAATGGAGCCGAGGTGGAGATATGAAACTAGGGCTCCATCCCTTAAGACCCAAGTTGAGTCACCTCCTCTTGGGAGCCTCTCCCAAACCCCAGCCCACGATGACTTTCATGTCCTCCGAAGTCCTCTGCCCTTCTCTGCCAGAGTGATTCCTGGGGCCTAACACAGTGCATGTGGATATTTGCTGATTAATAACCTTTCTGGCATGCTGGCTGTGAGCCAGTCACCATGAAGGACCCGAGGAAAGGCATGACAGAAGGCATTCTGTCAACAAAGCTGCCTAGGGCTCCAGCTCATCCCAGCCCCTGCCCTGCAAGGACCCCACACACCCCACACCCCTCCTTGAATGCCCCACACTCACCGTCCTTCGTGACATCCTGATGATCGCAGGAAAGTAGGAGACAAAAAATTCCCATAAATAAAGTAGACTCCCTCCTCCCCTGCCCAGAATCTTATCATCATTTTGCTATATTTACTTCCGGCCTTCTTTCTCCTCTTTCCCTCTATTTTTTCATTTTTCAAAACATGGAATCGGGCACACTCTGGTGTAACCCGCTTCGCTTGTTCACGGGATGGGTGGTGAGCATGCAGCCCATTTTCCCACCACACGGCATTTCAGCAACATGACTTGGCTACTTGAAATTCCCCAGACATAGCATAATTAAAAAACGTATCCCCTCTGGCTGGGCATGTAGGTTGCCTTCACTTCTGGGCTGCAATAAGCAACCTGCAGCTACTGCCTCAGGACACCTTTCTGGAAGGTGAGTGTCTTGGCCAGGGGATATCACACATGCACTTTGGAGCCTCTGAGCCTTTGCACAGGCTGGTCCCTCCGCCCAGCTACCCCTCTCCCATTGATCCCTAGATTCTCCTGCAGCACACACGCTGCCTCCTCTGGAGTGTCCTGGCTGCATATGCTGCTCTCCTTGCCCTGGGCTGCCCTCTTCTCCCCAGTGTCATGAGTATCTGCTGACCTTCTGCTTCTCCCAGGTCAGAGTGCCTTCCTTCTCTTCCTCCTCTGCCTGGGCCTCCAGCACGTAGTAGGCGCCTAGGAAATGCTTTCCAGAAGAACGAGCCATCTCCTGGCTGGTTTAGCAGTGTGGGATTGTGTGGTGTTTCTATTAGTCTCCATGAACAAGTGCCACTGTGTTATTAAATTTTTCCAAAAGCAGAATGTGTGCTGTGTTTGCCAGAATGGTTGCTCTTTTAGGAGTGGCTCTATCCTGCCCATCCCACACTCCTCATTCCCTCATCTTTTAGGGACCATTCCCTGGGAAGCTACAGAGTGCCAGGCCCTGTGGAATGCAGCACTAGGCTCCGGGGAGGCTGACCTCTGGGGTGCAGCCTGACCCAGGGGAGGCATGAGGGCTACGTGAGACGGTGTGGGTCAAGCTGAGAGCTCCGTGCCTGGGCCTGGGTGGTGCAGGTAGCACCAGGCCCCTCTGGTGGAGAGCTCATGCTAGGCTTCAAAGGAAGTGCCGAGTGCCAGGCATATGGTAGGTGTTCATTAAATGTGTACCCTGGGAAGGTAGGAGATGATGTTCTGGGAGATGAGGGTAGTTCTGGTAGGACTGGAAGTGGTGAGGAAGCTGGCCTTGGAGGACAAATGTCACAGGAACCTCTGCTCTCGACCCAAGGACCAGGAAGGCACATTTGTCACTGTCCTTTGTAATCTCCGGAGGCCACAGCCAAGCTGTGGCTTTGTCCCGGGCAGGCGACAGGTGGGGTCTGCTGAGACACTGAGTCCAAGCCGCCTTCCCAGGCAGGCATGACAGTTTTCTCCTTCACCTCCCTCAAAGTTACTGTGCTCAGGAAGCTTGCAGCCTAGGAGGAGAAAGAGGCTCCCGGGTGGAGTTTGGGATTCCCCGAGAGAATTAGGGTCTAAAGACAAGGAAGCAGGAGCGGGTGACTGCCTGAGGACCCCTCGGCCAGCCCCTGCCCCCCATCTCTGGCCTCAGGGCCCCAGGCCTCCATCCTCGCCCTCCACACCCCAGCCTCTCCCTCTCTACCTCTGTCTTTAGAGGTGCCAGAACAAGCTCTAAAAAGATAAATCTGACCAAGTCACAGCCCTGCTCAAAAACCCTCTATGGCCCCCACTGCCCCTGATAAAGTCTGTCCAAGGCTCTTCCTGATCTGGCTTCTGTTCCCTCACTCCCAACCTTGCCACCTCATCTCCCTCCTCTTGCTTTTCCTTTGTCTCTAGCCCTACTGAACTCACATGCCAAGGCCTTTGCATGCTCCATTCCCTCGGCCTGGATGTCTTTTCCAGGCCTTCTCCCCTGGCATACACTCATTCAACTGGGCTGTCCCCACCTCCAGGAAGCCACACCGGATAGCTGTCCTCAAGGGCAGAACAGGCCTGAGGGGCCCACAGAGGCTGTCCTTGGGGATGATGTGATGTGTGTGTTGGCCAAGGAGACTCACAAGCATTTGTGGAGGGGCCTTGAGCCCCTGAGGAGCCACAGCCCCTTTTCATCTTCCTCTCGGTCTGGGAGGCCCAGGCCGGAGTGATCTGCACCCTAGCTATACAAGGTCCTGGGACCCCTGTCCCACTCGCGGCGGGGGGCTGGAAGCCACAGGGCCTCAAACTCCCCAGGGTGACCCCTGACACTGAGGGTGATGCTCTCCGCTCTTCCCAGCAAGGCAGGGCCTCTTTACAACGGGTGTCGCGCCCTCTGAGGTCCTGACTTGTTTACCCGTCCCGTTGGGGCTCAGGCTGCCGCAGGCTACCTGCTGTGCCCGGGTTTGGGGACCTGGGACTCTCCAGGGGAAGAGATGGTGGCCCGGGAGGAGGACCCCAATCTATTCAGACTGGGAGCTGCGGTCAGAGTGTCTCCGTCTCCGGAGGGGGACCTTTCAGATCCCGGGCGGGAGGGGCCCGGAGCAGGGTGCCCTGGCGGCCCCAGGAGGGGGTCCCGGCCTCGGGTGAGGGCTGCAGCGCCCCGGAAGGAGCCGCGCACGCCCCTGCACGCGGTGCCCGCCGCGGCGGCCGCGGATCCGGAGGTGAGAGCGCCCCGGCCCCGCTACCCGCCCAGCCCCTGCGCGGCCCGGCCTGGGGCTGGGGGGCGGGCGCGGATAGGGGCGCGTGGGGCGGCCCCCTCCCTTTTCCGCAGCGCGGGCCCCGCTCCTCCTCCCGCGTCCAGGCCAGCGGCCGCGCTCCCTGTTCCTCAGCAGCGGGATGCGGGCTCCGGGCCCGGGCGGGGGCCGAGGGCCGAGGCCTGGCGGGCCTGGCTGGAACTGGCAGTCTGGCAGTGCAAGGGGCAGGACAGACTAGAGCGCGCCTCCCGGCGGCCGGGCACCAGAGGAGGCTGGGGAGGGGCAGGCGGGGGGCGCGGGCGGCAGCGGGCGAGGGGGCCAGGGAGGCTCGGAGCCTCGCGGCGCGCGGGCGGGCGGAGGGGCGCAGGGAGCCGCCCCCGAAGGGGAGGTCTGGCGCCACTGCAGCCTCGGACGCGCGGCAAGGCGGCCGCCGCCGGAGGAGCCCCGGCCCCTGCGCGCCTCCCTCCCGGGAGCCCCTGCCTCCCTCGGTGCGCGCTGCTGCTCGCGGCCGCCGCGGCCGCCGAAGAGGAGCCCGGGGCCAGGTAGGACCGGGGACCGGCGGGGCGCGGCGGGCGCGGGCGGGGGGCCGGGCGCGGGGCGCGGCCGGGACCCTCTCCAGGCGCTGGGCAACGCCCGCGGCGCTGCGCAGGGGCGCCCGCAAAGTTACTTTGGCCGCCTTTGCCGGGTGCGGGAAGCGGTCTGGGCACCCCAGCTGCCCCGCCTGCCGAGCAGGCGCCGGCGGGAGGGGGCTCGGCCAGGGCGCGGGACTCCGGCTGGGGCCGCGGGGTCAGCGAAACTTTTCCTTTGCTCGCCAGTCGCTGCTGGCTGCTGGCGGAGTAGCCGGTGGAAGCAGCGGGCTGGTGGGGTGCCAGTGATGATGATGGTGGTAACAATAGCAGCCTCTGCTTGTGGAGAGCCTACTGTGTGCTCAGCCAAGCCGCTGCTGGCACCTGGGGGGAAGAAAGGGGGGACTAACGCTGGCCGAGTGGCCACTTTTGCTAGGTATTGCTGGAAACTTCATCCATTTCCTTCCATTCATTCATCCCTCCCTCCCCTCCATCCATCCATCCATCCATCCACTCACTCAACACATATTTATTCCTGTCTGCTATGTGCCCGGCCAGGGGATTCAGTGGCTACCTAGACAGGTCCCAGCCCTCAAAGGGAATGTTGATCATGGAATGCCCAAGCTAAGGAGCGGTTCTGTCTCCTGTGTGTTTGTTCTGGGACATGTTACAGGAGCGTGAATTCGTGCACAGTCTCCCTTCACCCAGGTAGGGCCAGAGGTGTGTCATTCAGAGCACTGATGTGCCCAGGAGTCTGGCAGGCCCCGGCTTGACCTTTGGGACTCACCCTTCTCCTTTCCCTCCCACCTCTCCAGGCTCGAGCTGGGTGGCCCAGTTGGTGTCAGGAGGCTCCACTCCGGAACTGGCCCCCACTCCTGTCCAGCTGACCTCTCCGGGATGTCTCTTCCCCAGTGCTGGGCTGGCCTGGCTCCCAGCTCCCCTCCCTGAGTTTCTTTGCCTTCCCCCTCCCCATTTCCCGGGCTCCATTGAATGGCCCAGAGGAGAGCTTGTTAAGTGGCAAACAATTATGAAATTAAACTGGGGGAACAAAAGTGGGCTGGCTGTTGAATGGTGGAGCTGGCTCACGGGAGTTGAATGGCAGTGGGAGACTTGTTAGCAGGGATCTGAGGCGCTGGGGGGTGGGGGCGGGTCAGGCAGACAGGCACTGTCAATAGTCTGACTGGACTTTTCAAAAAAAAAATTAAACCAACTTGGTGAGAAACCTGGCACAGGGCTAACCATGCTTTAGGGGATGTTGGAGAGGCCACCAGCTGACTGCCACGTCCAGTTGGCAAGAGACTATTTGGGGAGAGTGCTGATGGATTCGGCCGTCCGAGGCAGGGGAGAATCTCAGGGCGTTTGAGCTGGTGGAGCTAGGCAGGCATTCTGGAGTCAGGCGCGGTCTACAGGGGCCCACTGTGTGGGAACCATGCATGATAAACTGCACTTCACCGTGCTGGGCTCCTTGCAAATTGGCTTTCCGAGTGGCAGCCCCACAACACTTACAAAATCTTTTTCTCGAGATGGATGTCGGTGGAATGGTTCCATTGATTCTAGTGCGCGCTGGTTGGAGGTACATTAATTGGGCGATGACTAGTCAAAAGGCGATAATCCAGTCACGGAGGCTTAATGGTGTGTTCGGAAGTGTTTCAACGTGGGACTGCCTTCCTGTTTATTTCTCGGCCCCAGGAATTTCGGAAGACCTGGATTGAATGAGGTCCCTGTATTGGTGATGTGGATGGGTTCAGAGAGTCACCTACATGGCCAAGGAGGTACCTCTGATGTAACCACCCCATGGCACGCTTAGAATCACTCACATCCACCCTGGCTGATGCCCTGTGGGCTGTGCCTGTGGACACATAGGACAGGTTTAGATCTAGGTGAACAATAAGAATTTTAGGGTGTTTTACTTGAGCCCCAACTGTCAGGAATACACAGACTGATGTAGGGAATCATTGTTCTTGAAAAACCTGCTTTTAATAAATTCCCAGCTCACCCGTGAGACTCTTAAATCTTCATCCAATGAATGTGGCTTAAGTTCATTTGTTCTTCTTTGAACTTGCTACCTTCCCACCTAGGCAGTACGGGCCTTGGTGTGCTCACTTTATACAGGACACATCTCTCTGTACTTGTTTGAGGAATTAGGGTGGTCGCTGGGTTTCCCTGAAGGGTAGCATTCAAGGAGAAAAACCAGCATTCTGGGTGCAGGTTTGGACTTCTGGAAAAAAAAGAAAGCCCTCCCCAAAGTGCAATCATTTTTTAATCTATCAAAATGACTTCATTTTCCCAATTTCAGGCCTGTGAACTGATCATGAATACCAGGGCAGAGGAAATTAATCAGCCAGGCAAAGACTTTTAACAAGTAAATATTATGCACAGAAAAACATGCAATTAGTGGAGGTTAGTTAATGCCTTTCAAGTTGCATCGAGCTGCAGTTAAGGGTGGAATTTCTGCGTTATCCCTGAATTGTCTGTCAAAGTCTTTAATGTGACAATGTGACATGTCTCTCCCATCGCCCCTCCCTCACCGGGAACAAAAAAGGGTCTTTTCACGAATTCCCCCTTTCCATTCTTCTTCTCCCTGAGATCTTTCCGTTCAGCAATAAGTACCTTTGTCTGCCTGCCCCTCTGGAGCAAGGGTCCTGGGCAAAGGGCTCCCCAGGTGCAGAGGCCTGGGAATAGCTTCTCAGGCTCGCTCCATACCCACGGATCAAAGTCGATGGCACCTCCGATAAGAGGTAGGGGCCTGCCTTCTGGCCTGGGCGCCTCACCCTCTAGGACCAGAAGTTTCCAACACTTGGGGGTGGCAGGGAGAAGAGGGGGTGAAGGGACTGTTTCCCACAGCAAGAACCGTTTAGTGTAGCCTGGGGCAGTCTGAAAGCCATTCCCTGCAGCCCTCGTTCCTGCTGTGTGGATGTCCCCATGTAGTGAGACTGAAGTTGTCTGACTTGAGTTTGAAGAGGTCAAAAAAATGAAAAAAGCAAAAAAAAAAAAAAAAAAAAAAAAAAAAATTGAAAGAAACAAAAACCCCCAGGGGAAAAAAATAAGAGACCCCTTTTTGGGGGCGGTATTGGAGGAAAGGTATAAATTGCTTCTCAGTTAATTTGATTCACCATGGCTCTCCTCAGTGACCTGACGGGTCTGCTACCAACACAAATATTTTACTTTATTTTGACTTTTTTCCCCTAATGAGACAAGACTTAGTTATGCTTTATTTCCACTTAAAATATCTGTGACCAATGAGGACAGCCCAATTCCATGAAAAAATCATAACAAATTGAGATTATAGGTATTATTTTTGAAATCAAATTGTGATTTGAGGTGTTCATTGGCCTTTTCAGGCCTTTTTGTGAATCACTCTGTGGGGGATTTTCTTGGACCTGAACTTGGCCAGCTTAATGTCAGAACCAGGTCGTCATCATAAATAGAAGCAGCTGCAGGAAAAAAAAAAAACATACATAAAATTCTCCTTTCTGATTGACTCTGCTCTGCATCCAGTTCAAAGCCAGGGATGAGTAGGCTCCTCTTTCCACCACCCCAGTCTACACCTGAAAGTTTGTTTCTGTAAAATGTGACTTGTCTGTTGCCCACCTTCGCATTCCCATCTCCTCCTTCCAAGAAGGATGTGAGGCTCAGCGCTGATGCACAAGAAGAGACTTTTGGCATCGCCCATGCTAATTTCATCACTTCAAGGAGAAAATGATGCCTGCTTCCAATTTCTAACGCTCTCATCGTTTCCTCTTCATTTCATTCTTTTGCATTTTACGGACAGTACTGCAGTCTGCAAGCCTGCATAATATATTGCATTGGTTACCTGAGAAATGTAATCCCTTCCTTCAACCTGCCTTTCCCTTCTTCCTGACAAAGCGCTTTTTAGTGTCTCAGTGTTCACAGAAAAGGCAAAGGTTCTCTTCCCCAACCCTTTTTCTGCCCTGGGCTCCCCGCACAGCGCGGGTGCTGAGGGGCTGGTGAGAATGGAGTTTTGCTTTTGTTAAGTTTGTCATTCAGACACATTAGTGAATTGATCATACTTGGGAGGTTTAATCCTTAATTGCAAATTCCCGCACGATCACAAAACATACACTTGAACTGATCATAAAAATGGCAAAACCCCAATATCAGACTTAAGTGTAGAATTGCCATAGTGCTGATTTGATTATGCTTCAGTGACATCTGTTTAATAGATTTCCACAAGAACTGTAAATCCACATTTACTTTCTTTGCAAATTGTATTTGAATGCTGAGCAACCACAGCCCTCTAGCATCTTCCCCTCCCTAGCCATGTATGTGCTCAACCCCCATTCCTGTGGAGGGTGACTTGATGTATAAGTGGGAAGGGGACACAATGCTGAGTTTTACACATTTACCTCCTATTTCCTTTTGTGTGTGGGTATGTCTGTGTGCATGTTTGAAACAGATCTGAACAGCTTACCATTTCAACTCCATAGATACGTGACTCTCCAAGTGCTTTATTTTGAAAACTAGGACGTAGCACTTTGCAGAAGAAAAATCAGTCCACTTGCTATTGTTTATGTGATCGCTGATCTGCTAGATGGATATAGAAAGCACCAAGAATTATAATAATTTATGGAGTGGAGCACTGGTTTACAAACATATTTCTCTGCCCGAGCTTTGTGGGTTTCTTTGCGTCTCGGGGCTCGTTCCGTGCAATGGGAACGGAGAATATTCAGAATCTGAAGACAAGCCCGGCGAGCCGACTGCATTCATAGCTAAAATTAAAGGAATAAGTGAGCAGCTATTTGTGGCAGACAGGACATGATCCAGTAAGTAGCACTCTTCATATTCCGAAATAAAAGTACATAATTGGAAAATGAAGCGGCAGAGACTGCTGGGGGGTGGCGGTGGTGAGGAATTAGAAAGTGTAATTTAAAATCATGTAGTCATAATTCAAAATGGGCCCAGCTAAAAGGTTTTTAAGTGGTAAATGCTTTAAAGTCACTGTGGTTGATCCTTTTTCAAGGAATAGGGGCTAATTTTCACTTTATTTGTGGATTCCTTCATCTACTGAGCTCATCAGCTTATTCAACTTAGATGCTAATACCAGCTGCTGGTCAGTGTTGCTTTTCCTTGGGATCCCACACTTGATTGGGAAGGAGATCAAACACAAAGGTCTGTCATTTTAGGACATGGTGGGACGAGGTCTGATTTTTTTTTCTCCCATTAGGGTATTTGCTTCTTTTCCTTTGAGTTGCTCTGCTTTTTTTTTTTTTCTTTTATGGCATTGTCAACTATCAGCTCATCAATTGCATATTTTCAAGCAGAGGCAAAACAAGGAAAGAAAATATGATTTTAAAAGTGATTTTTGGGCTTGTGTAGGAATCGTCGCTTGTAAAACAATTCTCCCCAGATCCCTACATCTTGGTACTTTTCTGTTAAATATTATCTCCTGCATTTTGCTTGGGGGGACCACTTAGGAAGTGTTAGCGTGGTTTCTCTGTGACATTTTGCCACATTGCGACAAAAGCCCTAGTAAGCACTGCCTTCGCTGAGCCGAGCCGGCTTTTCCTCTGCATCGCCCTGAGCCACCGGCCTGAAGACAGGCAGCTGCACTTGGAGCTGGCCCGTTGGAGAGGCTGGGGCTATTCAGTCGCTCCTGCTCTCAGTTAAAGGCCCCAAGAGGAGACGGAGCCAAGGTGCGTCTAGGATCCTGCGAAAGCTTTCCAAGGTGGGGTTCCTCAGAATGCCGCAGCGGGGACGGCTGTTGGGGGAGATGTTTCTCTGGAAGCTTCTCATGCTTAATAAGACAGTGGTTTCTGTGTGCTCATTGACTGTCATTGAGTTTTGGACCCAGGACAGCACCATACTGTCCTAGCCCCCCCGTGATTGTTAAAGAGCTGCCGACAGAATGGAAGAGAAACACAGGTGGCTTCTGGGGATGGCTGCCTTACCGGCCTGGCACTGGCTTTGATCAGAGCGACCTTTACCTTCCAAACGAGAGCACTTTCGAGAGCCAAAGAGGATGCTGGTAACAGTGGCACCGGGACAGTCGATGTGAACCGGGGCTGTCCCGGGCCCGTGCTGACTTTGAGGAGCCTGTGTTGGCTGGGAGCGATGCTTCAAGTCACATGGTGAAGCGAAATCTATCTTTGGTCTGCAGGGCAGCAGCTCCTCTGGTAGTGTAATGCTCCAAGATCTTCCTCACACATCTTCGGACAGATAGGGGCCACCAGAATGATCCAAGAATCTCTTTTGCAAAAATCCATCTGCTGTTGAGATGCTCTGTGTGAGCCAAGGCCTCGCTCACTCTCTCTCCTTCCTGGACCTTCAGCACACACTGGCTGGCCTTGCTGTTTGGTGGGGGCCTTGTTAGGGGCCCACAGACCCCCTCCACTGCAACTCCTCGAAACAGAGTTCTGAGGAGGTCTGTTGTCTGCCTGGCTGCTTCGTCAGGTCTGAGCCCTTGGAGGGCTAGTTTCGTGTCTGGGTCCTGTGACTCCCAGAACAGGACCTGGCCCAGAAAAGGATCTGGCCCAGAGCAGGAGCAGCAGCGGGTGCGCTGGGGCTGACCAGTGCCCTGCAGTATCCAGATGGGGGTGGTGGTGAAGAATTTGCCTAGAAAAACGAGTCGAGGGCGGGTCGTAGTGGATGTGTCCAGCCACAACTCCCTGGGAAGTCAAAGCCCCAAAGACTTACTCAGTAGGGCGAGAGGGAAGGGGTCAGGCACCCTGGGCTTTCAGGCAGGAGAGGACGGGTTGCTTGAAAATCCCTTCTGTGGCTGGGCGCGGTGGCTCACGCCTGTAATCCCAGCACTTTGGGAGGCCGAGGCGGGTGGATCACAAGGTCAGGAGATGGAGACCATCCTGGCTAACACGGTGAAACCCCGTCTCTACTAAAAATACAAAAAATTAGCCGGGCGTGGTGGCACACGCCTGTAGTCCCAGCTCCTTGGGAGGCTGAGGGGCAGGCGAATGGCGTGAACCCAGGAGGCGGAGCTTGCAGTGAGCCGAGGTCGCACCACTGCACTCCAGCCTGGGCGATGAGCGAGACTCTGTCTCAGAAAAAAAAAAAAGGAAAGTCCCATCTGCATTCTTGAAATTTCCCTGGGGAGCTTCTGAGTTCATCAGAACATTCTAACTGGAGGAGAAGAGACATGGAGTGAGCACCTCCTGCGTGTTGGGCCCTGGCAGGGGGCTTTTGGATCTCCTGTGTCCTTCAGTGCTCCAGCAGCCGTACGTTTGTAGATGAAAAACTAAGATTAAGGGGGGCAAAGCTGCTTTGGAGTCCTGCTGTCAGACTCAAAGCCCTGTGTAGTTTCTCTCATTCATTCATTCATTCATTCATTCATTCACATACCAGTTTATTCTTTGGCGTTTCATTCAGCTCAGATAAAAAGCCGACTGTGTGTTGGGAGCTTTGATACAGGAAGCCTTGGGGGCTGTGGGTGGAGGCTCCTGACCCAGCCAGGGGAGGTCAGGGAAGGTGTTTTCGAGGTTCTGAACCTTCCTGAGACTGAGTGGGCATGTGTCAGGAAACGAGGGTGAACGCAGGGATGGGGCTGGGTGCAGGGCCTTCTGGGCAGAGGGAATAGCATTCATGGAGGCTTCAAGACAGGACCCCCTCTGTGCCAGGGAAAGCCTGCATGACTGAGCTGGGCCTGAGAAGTGGGAGTGGGACTGGGGCCAGGTGCAGCCTCCTCAGCTGACCTGAGGCACTGAGCTTCACCTGAGTGCGCCAGCGGCTCTGGAGGGGCTGGGTGTGCCAGAAGGAACGGCACGGGCAGAGGTGAGTTCTAGGATATTCCTTCTGGAGGCTGGTGTGGTGTGGCCATGGTGATGAGGGGTCAATACGGCCAGGAGACCAGACAAGTTTGGGGGTGGAGGGGCGGTCAGAGAGAGGCACAGAGAGGTGGGGCCTGGAGTCTGACCTCTTTCCTAGACACCAGCTTTCCATACAGTTGGCGTCGAATGGGACCTGCTCCTTGGTGTCTTGGCTAACACCCAGGTTCTCCTTGGAGCACCCTGGCCTCACTGAACTCACAGTACCCGAGGAACAACAAATAAATGTCTCTGAGAGGAAAATAGAAAGAGAAACCATTTGATAAGAGAATCAGACTTTGGAAAAGCAAGCCCTTAGAACCAGAGGGAATTTTTCAAGGAGTGCTGGGCTGGGGGGACCTGGAGTCTCCCATTCTGGGTTCACTGGGCCTTTATGGGCAGGTCCAAGGCTCATTCCAGCCCCTCGGTAACCCCTCAAGGGGACCACTGAAGAAGTGGAAACAGAGGTTGAGTGACTTGCCCAACGTCCCACCGCTCAGCAGCCTGAGATGGAATTTAATGGGAACCCCACTTCTTCTGACTTCAGAGTCCAGGCCGTCCTCCATGGCAGACGCATGCCAGTGGCCGGTGACAGTGAAAGAGTGAGGCCATTTATCCAGGCCGCCTGGGCCTCAGGGACCTAGCACTTCCCCTCCCTCTGCCCAGCTTCTCATTCCCCAGGTTTGGGCATCGCTGTTGTCATTGGTATGTGAGGTGAGGCCCCTTCAGATAGCCTTTTTTTTTTTTTTTTTTTTGAGATGGAGTATCACTCTGTTACCCAGGCTGAAGTGCAGTGGCCCGATCTCGGCTCAATGCAACCTCCACCTCCTGGGTTCAAGTGATTCTCCTACCTCACCCTCCTGAGTAGCTCGGATTACAGGCATGCGCCACCACACCTGGCTAAGTTTATATTTTTAGTAGAGACGGTGTTTCTCCATGTTGGTCAGGCTGGTCTTGAACTCCCGACCTCAGGTGATCCTCCCGCCTCGGCCTCCCAGAGTGCTGGGATTACAGGTGTGAGCCATCGTGCCCAGCACAGATAGACCTTTCTTGATCACCCAATTTAATCACCCCATCACCCTGCTCTGTCTTTTTCCAGGTACTGATTATTAGCTGAAAGTGTCTTTTCTGTGTAATTCTTTGTTTACCTTATTGTCCCCCCTCCCACCCCGTCCCATATTCCTTGAGGGCAGGAGCCTCTTTGCTTTTCCATTGCCCTTCCTGGCGCCCGGAACAGGGAGAGGATGTAGGGCTGTGGCTAATGGTTGTTGAATAACTCGTGCGTTTATTCATTCATTCATTCATTCCATCCATCCTCCTCCCTTGTTCCCTTTGGGGGAGGCACCTGCAACCCCATCAGGATGCATGACTTGCTTAAGGTCACTCCGCTGGACGGAGAGCCAGGCTGGGAGCCCAGGCGGTCTCCCTGCGGCGGGTCCCGGGGCACCACTGCGTCGCTCGCGTGCTGTGCTGTTTTGTGGACCAGGTGTAAACGCTTCCTAGCTCAAAGCTGTTGTTTGGGAGATGCTGCGCCTCCTCCGTGGATCGGCTGCGCGGCGGAGAATGCTCGCCTCCTCGCACGGTGGCTAACGTGCTGCTGCGGCTCCATAAATATTAAATGGGCATTAAAAGAAGGCGCTGCGTTTCCAGTTTCCCGGATTTCTCTGAGCAGGGCCCGTTGCGAACCCCCTTTATGTGAAATGCAGCATTTCACCGCGGAGCGCCTCCGGGAGCCTTGCCGCCCGCCTTTCCCGGCTGAGTCCCTTTGGTGCAGAGCGGTTCTCCCTCGACTGCAGCCTATCTGCATGCTGGCGCCTGCTCCTCTGGGGCAAAGACGGGTGGGGGCCCCTGGAACCCCTTTTCACAAGGGCTGTGCCAGCCTGGCAGCCTCCTTGCTGGGTATGCAAGGAGGGTAAGATGGAGACGGGGCAGTGACTCTTCAGTCTTCAGCTGTGCTCTCCTGACACCCAACCTCTCCCAGGCCTCTGCTGGGCACCAGGCACTCTCCAGACACTCTGTCCTTCTGTCCCCTCATGGTCTCTGCATCCATCCCTCCATCCATCCGTTTCTCCCTCCCTGCCTCCATCCATCCACTAATACTATTGATGAAGTATTTGTGATAGGCCATGGGGTGATCATGTTATAAAAATATTAGCTAACATTTATTGACCACTCACTGTGTGCTGGGCTCTGTGATCAGCAGCTTACATGTGTCACCTCATTGAATATTCATGACTCTACAAGATAGGGACTGTTTTTCTTTCCATTTTGTAGAAGAGGAAACAGAGCCTCTGGAGGTTCAGCCGCTTGCTCAGGGTCACAGAGCTGCTGGGGGCCGGAGCTGACACATGGGGTGCACAAATGGGGGGCCCAGCCCTGCCCTCAGGGGACATCTGGGCTCTTCCTGGGACCCTGAAAAGAAGGCCCCAGATCCAGGCTTCTCCGAGGAGACACCAGCATTGCTGAGAGGAAGGGTGTCAGCTTCAGCCAGCAGGAGAGGAGGGCAGAGCCGGAAGCCAGGCAGCTAGGTCTGGGGGCTCAGCCCTGCCACCTACTCTCTGTGCAACGAGACATCACTTCTGTGGGATATACCCTTCATCATTTGTCAAACGTGAGACATGAGCATCAATATCTGTCTCTTAGTGGTGAGCATTGCAGAGGAAGACTCTCGAAAAGTGCTGGAATTGTGTGGCTCTGAACAAGAGCATGGCCCTTGTGAGCTGTAGGCCTCCAGGTGCAAGAGCCCACCGGGGCTGGCCTGTGTGGCTCAAATAGAGGCCAGACCAGTCATAGGGCCAGACCATGCAGGGTCTTATGGTCAAGGGATTTTATCAGAGAAGCCACCACAAGGATTTCAAGTAGGGATGTGATGTGGTCAGCTTGCATTTGAGAAATATTTGAGTTCTTCAGGGCCCGTCTGGCACCCCTAGCTCCTGGAACTGGCCCCTTGGTTCGCACTTGACACCCTGGTACCAAGGGTGCCCAGTACTCAGGCAGCACCCACTGACAGCAGCTCCTCAATATGCAGGGATCGAATTGAACAGAATAGTGACTTTGACCATCACAGCCGAGGTGAGCTGGGCCCCTGGGACCCACCAGGCTTTGTACTCAGGATTCCTGCTTACCTCTTCATTTAACCTGCACAATCCACGGGAGATGGCATTACTACTATCAAATCCATTGTCTTTTCTTTTTTTTTTGAAACAGAGTCTTACTCTGTCATCCAGGCTGGAGTGCAGTGGTGCTATCTAGGCTCACTGCAACCTCCACCTTCTGGGTTCAAGCGATTCTCCTGCCTCAGTCTCCCAAGTAGCTGGAATTACAGGCGTGCACCACAGTGCCCGGCTAATTTTTGTATTTTTAGTGGAGAGGGGGTTTCACCATGTTGGCCAGGCTGGTCTCGAACTCTTGACCTCAGGTGATCCGCCCGCCTCAGCCTCCGGAAGTGCTGGGATAACAGGTGTGAGCCACTGCACCGGGCCTCAAATCCATCTTCTAGAAGAGGAAGCTGGTGGCTCAGAGAAGTTAGGAAGTTGACTTAAGGTCACACAGCAAGTCAGCCATGCTGGGGCTTGACCCCCGTCCAGATCTGGGCAGGCCTGGCTCAGAGTATGCAGAGTCCTGGAAGTTGGCATCTGGTGCTCTGAGACCTTTCCCAGGGCTTCTGGGTGCCGGGTAGCAGTTACAGACAAGAGGGGTGCAGGTCCCTGCTCCCCCACCTACAGTTCTGTTGCGTAGCACCCGCAGGGAGAGCCAATCACTTAGAAACAACCCACAGGACCAAACAATGGCACAAGTGTGTCCCCAGGAAAAGGGAGACGGTTCCCCCCTTGTCTTTGCAGGTGGAGAAGAGGGATATGTGTTGGGAATCAGGAAGTGTCTTTAGGGGTCGGTGGGAGAAGGAGGATATTGCTATTTATTTCACCTTCTAGGGAGATGATCAAGATTTAAAAACAATTAATAACCCATTTCTCCTTTGCACATAATTAAAATGTTCTCCATTCTCTAATTTTTGTCATTTTCCTAATCTAATTTGTTTTCTGACCGTGTCGATTCTTCTTCCAAGCGCAAAGCAAACGGGAGTTTTCTTCATTTAGCGTGTTTGCGATATGACTATCCAGGAATAGTTTCCATGATGTTATTTTCTCCTTGGTTAAATACAGTGCAAAAGGAATCGTCGGAGGGTCTTAATGACCCAAACTGAAAACAACGACAAAAAGTCTTCAAGGCATTTCCCACTGACACGGTTTAGAAAATAATTATGAAAAGGAACGAGACAACTCGATGGTCTGAGTAACGAGGCATCGGCCGTAGCGCTGTGTGTTGGGGTAGGATGGGGTCTCACCCGGGGCCTGCATTTCCAAGTTTCTAGAGAGTTCTACACTGACCCGAGGCGGGGTCGGTTGGAGGGATAGTTAAGCCCAGTAAATATAAGTGCAAACTGCACTTCCCGGTGAAAAAGATTTGAAAAATATTGCATATTCTCCAGCTGCAATTCAAAGCTTGACGGGGTACCTCAGGGTTCCTGAGATCCTCATGAGAGAGAAGGTAGTGAGGCACCGGAGGAGGTTTTTGCAAAAGGTTCCTCCTCCCTCACCATCTCCGCCCCTACCTGCACCACCACCCCTGAGCCAGTGGGTATGTGATCATCTATGTCTGGGAAAACCCCTTCTCGGGGCACCACTAAAAGATATCTTTAGATGAAATTGATGTTGAGGGAGGAATTTTCGCCCGTGCTGTCTCCACCTGCTCGGGCTTGCAGGGGTGTGGGCGTGAGGCCGTGTGGGTGTGTTTGGGGGTCTGTGGGGGATGGAGGAGGGTTGTAGGAGAATCCTTCTTATTTCCCAATTCTGAAAAGTAAAACTTAACTCATCTGTTTACAAAATACCAGCCATTGTCTTACCCCAGCTCCCTGTCACCCTGTAGGCTCTGGAGGATTTTGTTGAAGAAAAAAAAAAAAAGCCTGAAGTATTTAAACACGTTGGGCCATGCATGCATCCGTCCACAGTGCTGTGGGTTGTATTTTTTTTTTCTTCTTTTTTTTCTTGTCCCCTCCCTCCCTTCCCTTTTCTTTTTACCAAAGTATATTCATCAAACTGCTGAGTTGGAAAGATTTGTAATGAGTTTTTGAGCTGTACGACTGTGTTTTTTTTTCCTCTCCCCCCGCCCTCTCCCTCTTTCTAAATCTTCATCTGACATTAAATAAAGCAAATCCCAAACAGATTAACTGTCGCACGGTTCTGCTCCGTCTCCTCAGTCTGTTTCCAGGTCTGGCGGGGGGCCGGGCTGCGGTGGCGGCAGCGGTGGGAGATGCCGGGGCGGCCAGCGGAGGTCCATGTGGCGCTCTAGGTGGGATGCCGGCATCCTGAAGGCGGAGGCCCTGGCCCTCCTCCCCTGTGGCCTGGGCATGGCATTCTCCCAGTCCCACGTGATGGCCGCTCGGCGGCACCAGCACAGCCGGCTCATCATCGAGGTGGACGAGTACAGCTCCAACCCCACCCAGGCCTTCACCTTCTACAACATCAACCAGGGCCGCTTCCAACCACCGCATGTGCAGATGTAAGTGGGACCTGTGGGGTGGGGGTGGGGGTGGTGACAGCCTCCTGGGGTGGGTGCATGGTCTTGGGTGCCTCCTGGTTCTGGGTGCACCGTTAACAAGCATTGAATGTTTGTTGACTGAAGCAATTCTGGAATCCTAGGATCACTGGGGCTCTGAGTTGGGAGGGACCGGCAAGAAGTTGCAGATGGATGGCCTGTGGGCCGATTCTGGCCGCGGTCCTGTTTCACTTGGCCAGGAGCATGTTTTACAAATATTTAAAGATGAGGTGGACGCACAGAAAACTCCAGACTTCTGGCTTCACTTTATAAAACCCAAAGGCCTGGCAACCCCAGGCCCACATGTCCTCCTGGCAGCGTCTGGCGGGGGCCACATTCCAGATCCCTTTCTTGGCATTTAAGTGGCGACCCCTTGTCTGATTTACTCTCCTCAATGTACACACAGGGAGACCGAGGCCCAGAAAGGGGAAGGGGCTTGCCACAAGCCCCATGGCAGGTTAGGATCCAGTCTTGGGCTCCGTGTTTCCTCTCCCTGCCCTTCCTTTTGTCCAGACCCTGTGCTTCTCTTGTGAAAGCAGAGATGCTTTTCCAAAAGGACTGGGGGATTCTGTTGTCTACCCCTTGGGGCACTAGGGGTAGACAGTGCCAAGCAGTGCTCAAGCAGTGAGGCCCTGGGGAGCACACAGACTCAAGATCCCCATAGGCAGCAGGAGGGCTTGTCCTGATGCCTGTGTGCAGGGCCAGCCTTTCCCATCTGGATTTCCTGAGGTCCTGGAAAGCTGTAGGTGGCTGGGGGTGGCTCCAGAGATGGTCAAGCTCCTGACCCTGCTCTGGGTGGTTCCCTGAGTCCCTAGAACTCCCCTCCTGCTTTCTACCTGTTGCTTCTCCCATGAGCCCTGCACGACAGAGTTTACCTGGTGAGGAACCAGGGGCCCAGGCCCATGAGGTGCCCCACCCTGCTGGCAGGTGCCAGAGCTGGACTCGAACCCAGGCTTCCTGAGTCCAGCCCGGGGCTCTCCATGCTGGGCCTCCACATCCTCGGGCTGTGATATGTGTGGATGTTCACGCTTCTGCCTGAGAGTGGAGGCTGTTGTCCCCTCGGCTGTTGTACCTTCATCCGACTCTGGGTGCCCGCGCCCAAGCTGGGTCTGGATCAGGGATGACCCCCGCAGAGCAGGGAGGTGACAGCACAGGGAGGGGGGAGCTGTGACAGGGGCTGATCCAGTGCTGTAGGACCTATGGGAAGCCCTCCTGACTGCCCAGGGGTCTGGTGCCCCAACAAGGGTCTAGGCTCTGGGCCGCCTCTGGGGCTGTGATCACCATCTTGGGGCAGCGGTGCTTGTGGAGTCCCAGCCACTGTCCCTCGGACCACTTGGAGAAGGAATTAAGGGGGTTTCCAAACCCTGGCCTGGTGGGATGTGTGTGAGGTTGCAGCCTCCCGTCCCTGTGCGGCCTTCCTCAGGCCTGGCCTCTGTTGTGGGCAGAGGGGAGTACAGGGAAGGGCTCTGCAGGGCAGCAGGCTCCAGGCAGGGATTGCGGTCTTCTAGTGGCACTTGCCCAGGAAAATGCTTGTCTCCATGTGGGGCCGCAGGACTGGTGTTGCCTGTGGCTGCCTACTTTATTTTTTGGTAGATTTCTATTTGGGCTGCTGCCTCTGGGTTTCTGTTTTTGGGACCAAATTGGCGGGTTTGGGCAGGAAGGAAGGCCCCGGGCCTTAGGTCTGTGGGACTTGAGGCCTGGGAGGGGCTGCAGGGACAGGGACCTTCCCTGGCCTGAGTTTTATCTTTTGTTGGTGAGGGTCATCCTCCAACTGGGTGGGTCAGAGGTGACTGAGCCTGAGGTCCCTGTAGGCCAGGCTGAACTCCTGCCTAGTGGGCAGGCAGAGAGCAGCAAGGCCTCCCAGGGCAGGTGGGGTTTGTGAGGCTGCCGGCACCACACACAGTGGGACCATGGACAGCTGTCAGTCACAGCGCCCCTTCCTGGGCCAGGCACACACTCAGGAGGCTCCTAGTCTGAGAACAGAGCCAGGGAAACAGGAAGACAGGGAGTGGGGGCTGAGGAGGCACTTCCCAGTTTCAAGGGATCCAGGAAGGACCTCCTGGACCTCCTGGACCTCCTGGAGAACTAGATAATTTCTAGGTTGAGGCCAGAGCAGGAGGAATAGACATAGCAAGTTGGGAGGGGGTGTGAGGAGGAAGTGGACCAGGCAGAAGCAGTGGCAGGGTCGGAGCCTGCAGGTGGCTAGAAGACAGGGGTCTCTGAGAACTGCAGGGAGGCCCAGCTGGGCAGGCAGTGGGAGTGGGGGATGAGCAGGAGACACCACAGGTCACTGCAGGCTGGGCTGCGTCCTGAGGGAGGGTGGTGAATGACAGAATGAGAAGGGGTGATCTACTCCATTTAACTGAGCCACCCGGGGCCATTCATTCTTTTGTTGAGTCATTCATTTATTCACGCATTTGGGATGTCTGTGAGCTGCTGAGTTTCTCAGTGTTTAGGACCTTGGGCACTGAGCTTGCCTGCTTGGATGGGGGTCATGCTGCTTGGTGCCTCAGTTTCCCCAATCTGGAGCTGGCTACTCCAGATGGAGGCACCACATGCTTCCCTGAAATTCCCCTTGCCGTGCCGCCCTTCTCGGTTGGCACATGTGCTCTGCACAGCTCGGAAAGCTGGTCCTCACCCCCCGTGACGCTAGTCCACGCATTCTCAGTGGAGGAAACAGCACCTCCAAGGGGTGAAAACTGGTTCTTAGGGGGTAAAAAAAATGCTGCACACAGTAATACTGGGGATGAAAGAGTTAAATCCTGGTAGAGAAGGCCCAGTGGGCAGCAAGCATTCAGCATTGGTAGCACATGCCAGGCCTGGTGAGAGGCTTGGGTCCCAGCAGTGATCGAAGGCACCCCTGCCTGTGCCGAGCTTACATCCAGTGGATGGCAGGCAGTTAGCAGATGGTCATGAAAGCGTGTGATGCTGGTGATGGTAAGCGCTGTGGAGAAGGAACTTAGCTGGGGAGCTGGAGCAGGCCCCGTGAGGATTTACACCTGGCCTGCCCCACCCCATCCTGGACTGCTCTGCACCACCACCTCCGGCAGTGGGGAGAGTTCCCGGCTCCTGCTGGCTCTGGGGCTCCGAGGCAGCTGGGGTTTGGGTGGGGCCCTGGAGAGAGCGTGCTCTGAGCTCCAGCTTTGAAACACAACTTTGCACACAGCTGGTTAAAGCCAGGGTGGGCACAGAGATGGGGGGCTTCTGCCTCCCACTGCCCCTTCATTCAGCCTCCACACCCCAAGCTTGGAAGCATGCAGGCTGCTGGAGGTGGCTGAACGGATTTCCATGGCGAGTCGGCTGCTTCCTCCCAGGAGCGGTGGGGGGATGGCTGCCACCTTCTGACATGTGATTTGTCGCCACCCTGGGCTTTGTCTCCGGGGTGAGGGAGCGAGGGGGCCTTATTTAATAAATCCACAATTTATATTTAATAACAACAGTGACAGTCCAAACATGGCCTCTGATTGAGTCCTGTGATTTATGCCGTTGCCCCCAGAGACCCTGCTGGTGACGAGGCCGCCTCTGCTTGGGTAATGAATCTCTGGAGCTGGGCCTCTGGATTGTGAGCAAGGCTGAAGATTCCTTGCCCTGGCGACTGAGCCACCCTGTGGGGGTCTCAGGAGGCCCCTCTCGGCCCGGCCCTTCTGCCCTGGGTGGGCAGGCGGACCACTGACCTAGTGGTCAGTGGGAAGGCAAGAGTGAGTGTTGGGGGACAGGGTTAGCCTGGAGCTCTCATGTAGGTCCCCAGGACCATGGCATCAGGCACAGCAACCCCTCTCTGACCTTTACAAGGCGTTATGGCAGAGGCTTGAGTCATCGCTGAGAGACCCTTCAAGCCCCTCAGGCGTGCACCGGGTCCTTGAAGCTATGGCAGAGTGGGATGGGAGGCCACAGCCCCTTTGTACCTGTTCCTGGCCTTTCCTGCCGTCCCAGGATGGTGTGGAGCCCTCTCTACAGATGAGGATGCTGAGGCTTTGGAAGGTGAGCATGGGGAGCTGGGACTCCCACCCGGTGCCGTGTGGCTCCTTGGCCTATCCACACACTGAGAGGCTCCTGGAGACATGGAGCTCAGCCTGGAGTGCAGGGATGGGGGACAAGGAGCAAAGCAAGTGGGGAGGACTCACCCCGGCACCGCGTGGCTCTCAAGCCTCATTCTCCATCCGTGTTGTGCTGGGCAACAGATACAGTGGCTGCTTCCGGTTTCTTAAACATTCCAGTCTTCCTCCTGCCTCAGGTCTTTGCACATGCTGTTCCCTCTGATCCCAACTCTTTGCCCTATGAGCACTGACTCCTCCTTCAGATCTCACCCAGGTGTCACCACCTCAGGGAAGTCTTCCCTGCTCCAGCTCTAGGTGCTCACTGCTGGGTCTGGTGGCGCACGCTTAGTGGAACCTGATTCAGTCTGTGCTGATACATTCCTTTGCGGGAGGATTTCCCAAGCATCTCTCCCCTGCACGAGCATGGGGCTGCATGTCTGGTGCCTAGCACAGGGAACACGAAACAGGAAAGAGAAGAGAGTGAGAACGGGACAGGTGGCAAGACTCAGGAGGAGTGTCAGGGATCACGGAGGGCTTTCTGTGGGGGTGGGGGTGGCATAATCCCTGGGCGTGGAGGACCAGCTGCCTTGTGGCCTCTGTGAAGTGGGCCACTTTAGGAAGAGGGACCAGCAAGAGCAGAGGCCAGGATGTGGGAAGGAAGGACAGGCGTGGGGACGCCGGAGGGTCCTGTGGCCAGGGTCCCCTTGGATCCATTGCTTTGTGGAAAGACCACTGGACAAGGGGTCGGGGCAGTTGTTGTGTGATGCTGATCCAGCCAGTCATTGCTCCTCCCCAGGCCTCAGTTTCCCCATTTGTAAAATGAGAGGAAGGGGCTAAAGGTCCTTTCCTACTAAAACACCATGGCTGATGCCCAGTCACACGGCTGGATGAGTTGTTGGAAGCTGTCCCTGCCTGGACCTTCAGAGCACCCCATTTCTGCAGGAATAGGGTTACGAGGGGTAACAGCCTCTGCTTCTGATGCCTCTCTGGGCTTTTGGCACCAGGAACTGCACTTCCACAGAACCAGTGGCTTATGGGAGAGAAGGAACCGAGAGCAGGATGCAGAGCGCACTGCAGGGGTATTGGCATCAGAGCTCCAGCTGTGAAGGTCGGTTAAGTTCTCACAACATGACAAAGAGGGAGTGGCTTGTCCCCACCCTACGGAGCAGGGCTAGAGGCTGGTGGGGTCCAGGGGCACAGCGAGGAGGAGGTCACTGAGCTGGGGTGCCAGCCTGGGGTCTGGTGTCGGAGGCCGTGTTCTCTCCTCTGTATTGTTCCTGCTGCCAGGAATCCCATGGGAAGATCGGTATAGGCTGGGGAGAGCTGGAGATGGGTGTCAGGTCTCAGAGCCACCCCAGTAGGCAGCAGCTTTGGGGAAGTTGAGTTTGGCTCCAAGAGACAAGAAGCCTTTGCTTCCACGTCTTATCTCTGGTCCCTGCAGAATGTCACTGAGAAAGAACCATTTTGTACTTTTTTTTTTGGTCACAAAGTGTTGAGATTAGATGCCCAGATTCCTGTTGTGAAGTCCTGGGTTCAAATTCCACTCTTTAACTTAGTAGCTGGGAGCTTGGGCATGGACTAACTTTTCATTGTCATTGCAAGTATCAGAAACACAACTGAAGTTGCCTTAAGGATGAAAAGGAGTCTGCTGGCCCATATTAAGAATTTCAAGTTTGGGTCTGGCTTCAGGTATAGCTGGATCTTCAAATGATGCCCCCTTGTTCACTGTCTCTTTGTCTCTCTCTTTCTCTACATATACACATTTTGTTGTTGTTGTTAATTTTTTTTTTTTTTTTTTTTTTTGATACAGTCTCACTCTGTTGCCCAGGCTGGAGTTCAGTGGTGCGATCTCAGCTCACTGTAACTTCCGCCTCCCAGGTTCAAGCAATTCTCCTGTCTCAGCCTCCTGAGTAGCTGGGACTACAGGTGCACACCACCACGCTCGGCTAATTTTTGTATTTTTAGTAGAGACAACGTTTCACCATGTTGGCCAGGCTGGTCTTGAACTCCTTTCCTCAAGTAATCTGCCCGCCTTGGCCTCCCAAAGTGCTGGGATTACAGGCGTGAGCCATTGTGCCTGGCCTCCTTCTCCATATTTTGACTCTTTTTGCTCTTTCCTTCATTTGCAAACATAGTCAGGGTTTCTGGATCTTCACACCGGTGGCCTCTGTGGGTGTCCTGACCACAGACGTATCCTTACACCAAGCAGGTGCCTGGCATTTAGAGGCATTCGGTAAGATTTGTCCATAGGTTGACTGAATGAAATGAAGTCCAGCCTGGTAATAGTCCAGTGTGGTGTGAGTTCTGGAGCCAAAAACCAGCTTCCAATTTCAGCTGCACCAGCTCCTGTAGCTAAGATCATGGACAAGTCAGCCTTTTCTGAGCCTCAGTTTGCTCACCTGTAAAATGGGGCTACCCATAGTACCCTGTTTAGATGGTCATTATGAGGGTGAACAGAGCGACTGCCTGTAACATGCCCACCACATAATGAGCTCTTGATGCGTGGGGATCATTGAAATCATTATTGTTGTTGTTATTTCAAAGTCGAGCATTTGTTTCAATCCAAATAGCTGGGGGACTGTGCCGGGTAATGAGAGTCTATTTCTTTCTCTGGGGATGACTAGGTCTGCATCTTCACTGTGCTCCAGAAGCCTCGGGGTGCAGAGAAATAAGAGTGGAGTTAATTAAAGAGCTCTGGCTCCAGTAGCAGGCCCAGCCCAACCGGAGCCCTCAGAACCACACTGCTCTTGGCTGGCTGGTGGCGGGCGGGAGCTGAGGCCCACTCGGGGCTCCTCTGCTAGGAAGGGCGCCGGGGAGGGTAGACTGTCAGGGTCCCAGCAGCTCGGGAGTGGCATTATGCTCCCTGTCTCTCCTTTCTTCATCTCTTTGTCTCTTTGACTTAGTCTTTGTCACCTTATAACATCTTCAAAACCTCAGAGACACACAGAGAGAGAGACACACACACACACACAAAGGGGGGAAAGAGAGAGAAAGGGAGAAGAGAGAGAAAGGGAGGAGATAGAAAGGGAGGAGATAGAAAGGGAGGAGAGAGAGAGGGGAGAGAGAAAGGGAGGAGAGAGAGAGAAAGGAAGGAGAGAGAAAGGGAGGAGAGAGGGAAACAGAGAGAAAAGGAGGAGGGAGGAGAGACAGAGAGAGAGAGAGAAAGAGAGAGAGAGAGAGAGAATATGAATGAATGAATTTGATTGGCTCACTTGAGTTTCTGTGCCAGGCCAGTAGCCCAGAAGCAATTGGCTGCCCTTGGTCTGCTCAGCTGTGTGTGGCGGGGGTTGGGGTGGGGGCGGCAGCAGGGTGTGCAGGTCACATCAGCTGTGTGTCATGGGGAGTGGGGGTCACTGGGGGCCCCAGAGGACAGAGGAGTGGTGGGAATTCCTGGGAAGGAGATTTCGGCTTCCAGATCAGCTCAGACACTGCCCTGATGGAAGCTTCCAGGAGACTCCAGGCCAGGTTAGGGCCTTCTCTGGGCCCTGTCCCCTCTGCTGCCCTGTCAAAGGTGCTGGCTGTATTGTCATCGTCTGGCCAAGGCTGCTGCCGCCATCAGTCCCTGGGCTCGTCGTGAGTAGGGGTCAGCCTGGTTCATCCCTGTGGCCCTCCGCTGAGCTCAGGGCTGGCACACGGTAGTCATTCAGGATGTGTTGTAGTCAATGAATGAGTGAATGAGTGAATGGAGGACACGAGGAAGAGCTCCTAGCACCTCCCTAGTTGGTCGTCATCGGATTCATTTCATTTTCCTCCCAGTCTGGCCCAGCTCTGACTTGCTGGGATTCTCCCTCGGCCTCACAACCCCCAGGAAGGGCCCCCGGGTGCGCGCTCCCGCCGCGGCATCATGGTGCGGAGAGGCTGGCTCGGCGCCTGCGGCTGCGGCTGCAGCGGATGGAGCGCGCTAGTGCGCCCTGCAAATTAGCATGCTGAACCCACGTCTCTCGTAAGGTGTTAATTAAATTTCTTCGAAGTATATTGTCTGAAAAAAAAAAGGATAATTAGAAAGATGTCTTTAAAAGTATTTATGTAACTGATATGGCACCGCTTTTGGTTTGCCGCATAATTAGATTTAAACACAACTCCTCGAGCGGCATACTCATTTGGAGAGAGCTGCTTGTTGAAATGTCATTGCGTTGTTTTTAAGAGTTTTGAGCCTGGTAAAACCATTCAACTGGGGAGGCAACGTGTAGTGGAGACAGCCCTGGATGGGGAGCTGCGGTCTTAGCCCACGGGGAGCCGGGAGCCAGGGTCTTAGTCCACGTCCACATTTCTGCACTGGGGTGCCCAGGACCGCTTGCTCAGCCTGGCTGGATCTTGGCATCCTCGTCTGTCAAACGAGAGGGCCACGATGGGCTCCTGAGGCACAAGAATCTACATTTATGCCGCTTTTTAAAATGTTATTTTTGCTTAGTGAAGTAGCTTCGTTTTACAGATGTGCAGACCGAGGCTGTGCAAAGCCTGGTCTTCTGACTCAGGATTGTTTTCTGACACAGCCCTGGAAGGCCCTTGGTCTAGAAATGATCACACTGTCTTGCAGTTTTGAAAAATGGACACCTTGCCTTTAGGCTCTTTATTTCTCCTGAAACTCCCCCTCCCATGCGGCTCTCCTGCGATGGCCGACGCGCCCTGCACAGCCGGGCAGTCGTCCTTGTCGCCCGCCCATAGGCTTTATTCCATGCAGTTTCAGTGGGGGCCATAGTGCCCCTAGAGGGTAAAATCTGGTGCTTGGGGAGTCAAAAAAACGTCTCGCTCTTCTGTCTAAAGCGGATGTGGACAGGAGGTACCTAAACACACGTAGGGCATCTCAGTGGTGCTAAAGCTTCATGGGAGGGAGGTGAGTAGGGGAAATAAAAGACATCTTGAAGTCTTCTCTGGGGGTGATCATGAACAAAAGGTTGGTAGCTGTGCAGCACCTCAGTTCGGAGGGCAGATGCTCGCTGTACCCGCTTCCCACTCCCTTCAACCCTCACTACAGCCCCCACAACCTGATGTTTCCATGTTACAGACAGGGAAACTGAGGCTCGGGGGCCAAACATGCTTTGCCTGGCTAAAGATGAGGGAAGTCAGCATTCAGGCCGCGGTGGGCCCCTGGGAAGGTTGGCCAGTCCCTGGTCTGGTGGATCTGAACAGGATTGACGGGGCTGTGAACTGTGGTGGAGGAGGCTGCAGACGCACCACCCGCAGGCTCATGGCTCCATGGCCTCCTGACCCGCAGTCTCATCTCTCCCCACAGGGTGGACCCGGTGCCTCACGATGCCCCCAAGCCTCCGGGCTACACCCGCTTCGTCTGCGTCTCTGACACCCACTCCAGGACAGACCCCATCCAGATGCCATACGGCGACGTGCTGATCCACGCTGGGGACTTCACCGAGCTGGGGCTCCCGAGCGAGGTGAAGAAGTTCAACGAGTGGCTGGGTAGGTCCCTCCTGCCCCAGGTGGGTGGCTGTGCTGAGCAGGAAGGGGGCTCCCGCCGTCTCCCAAGGCTGCCTCCCTGCCTTTCCCTCCTGCTCTGCCTGGCCCGCTCCTTGGCCTGTGCCTGCCTGGTCATCCTCCCTGACCTCTCAGACCAGGTGCCCCTTTCTCCCATCCACCTTGGACCTCCCCTCCTCCAGCATCTGTCTTGGTTGTGACTTTCCATTTATTTGTGGGAATTGTTTTTTGGCCTGGAAGACCCCCTCCAAAAGGGACTTTGCTTATGTCTTTGTCCATTTGAGTGTCCAGGCCCCGGTGCCTGGCAAAGGTAGGGCCTCAATAAATAATTGATGAATGAGGCCGGGTGCAGTGACTTATGCCTGTAATCCCAGCATTTTGGAAGGCCAAGGCTGGTGGATCACCTGAGATCAGGAGTTCGAGACCAGCCTGGCCAACATGGTGAAACCTCATCTCCACTAAAAGTACAAAAATTAGCCGTGTGTGTTGGTGGGCATCTGTAATCCCAGCTACATGGGAGGCTGAGGCAGGAGAATCACTTGAACCTGGGAGGCGGAGGTTGCAGTAAGCTGAGATCACTCCACTGCACTCCAGCCTGGGCAACAGAGTGAGACTCTGTCTCAAAAGAAAAGAAATTGATGAATGAATGAATGAATGAATGGCTGAGTGGGTGAATGAATGAATGAATGGCATGGAGAATGGTGGTGCCAGGGTAGGTGCTCAGCTGGTTCGTCCTAGCTCAGCCACCCACTGCCATGGAGATGGTTTCTCCAGGGGCCAGATGTGGGCAGCTGCTGGTCTCGGCAGCAGAGCCCTTTCCCACGCACTGCACCATGGCGGGTGATGATGTATAAGCACATCCCCTGGGTTTTGTCTTTGTGCTTTTTTTCCAAAATAAGAAAAAAAGCTGGGGGACCCCCTGGGAAAACTCGCTTGCCTTGGAATCCAGAGAAACCTCACAGTGAGGCGTCTCTGTCCCCACCCGGGGAAGACAGATGGACGGCCCCTGTGCAGCCCAGCACCCAGGCCTGCTGCCGTGGAGGCGTGGGTGCAGGGCCGCTCACCTTTCTGCGCAGCCCCACGTAGCTGCCAGACGGTCCCTTCCGCCTCCTCAGGGGCGTCCCGCTGTGCAGTTGGCTGGGACTGCGCGAGCAGAGGGCCAGGAGCGAGGCAGGGCAGCCGCGGCGAGCCAGAGGCCCGACTCTGCCAGGCGAAACAAATATTTACAAGCAAGG
The DNA here is from genome assembly GCF_008728515.1 of Papio anubis. Classification (NCBI taxonomy): domain Eukaryota; kingdom Metazoa; phylum Chordata; class Mammalia; order Primates; family Cercopithecidae; genus Papio; species Papio anubis. The sequence goes on along the minus strand of NC_044991.1, from coordinate 7,222,163 downwards.
CCTTCCCTTCTGTTTGGCAGGCAGAGGCCTTTAAATATTGATTTTTCAAATGGGAAATTCTAATCAAAGGCGCTGTTTGGGCTGCAGGAAGTGCAGGCCGGGGGAGAGGGCTCCTGCAGGCCTGCTCTGGGATTCTCACCTTGCCCACACTGGTTCCAGGTCTGGGCTGACTCTCAGGAGGGGCCCTTCCCCGAGGGAGGCTGCTTGTCCCATCTGCTGTGGGTTTCAAAAGACAGGAGGTTGCACTTGGTGGAGTCAAGAGGCCGTTTCCAAGGCAGAGAGGCTGGAGTTGCTGTGGGCCAAGCCCCCACTGTGTGCCAGGCACAGGGTGGCAGTCTCTTATCACCTCTGCCTTGTTGAATTTGGGAACGGCTATTTGAGGTGGCTACCATTTGCGTCCCTATTCGACAGAGGAGAATGGAGGTTCTGAAGGGTGAGGACTGTCTCTCACACACAGCCTGGCCTTCCAGGTGCACCCCATCATGGGTGGAAAGTGTGAATTCATAACTTGTAAAGGGGTCTTCCTTTTACAAAAGGTTCTTTCCCTCGGGCCTCGCCCCTTTGCTGCCTGGAAGTGTTTGCAGATGTCAGGGCGGTCACTCAGGGAGGAATGGGCTTCGGACTGAGGAAGGAGGAGCGTTTGCATGCGAGCGACGGCATGAATAGAAGCCCATTTGCAGCTGGTATTTTGGGAACTCACCCACTGCACAAAGCAAGACCCCTTGGTTGGCCGGTGCTTCAGGTCCCCAGAGTTTGGTGATTATGGCTGAGAGAAGGACTGTGTGCCTATGTGGTGCATTTGGACAGGGGCATTTTTCTATAAAGCTCAAGTTTACTGAACATTTAGTAGGTGCTGGGTGCTGTTCTATACCCTTCGCATGTATTAGTAACTCATTCAATCTTCCTGACAATGAGGCAGGAACTATTATCCTTCCCATTTTACAGAGGAGAAAACCAAGGCCCAGAGAAGTGAAGTCACTCACCCAAAGTCACACAGCTTGTAAATGGCAGAACTGGTCAGTTGGACCCCGGTGCTGAACTCTTGGTGTAGCTCTGTGTTGCCTCTCCTTCTTGAGGTGAAGCCTCCCTAATTGGAAGTAAGGGTGTGGACGATGCTGTTTGGAGTCTGGATCTGCTTTCTGCTTGGGTGACCGCAGCAGCCACGTGGCCCCTCTGGGCCTCATTTTGAATGGGGGCGGTCAGGCTCCCCTGCCTCGCATCCCTCCAAGGGTTGTTTTGAGGCCATGTTGGAATGGAGGAAAGAATCACTTTGTAAACTGTAAAGTGCTGTGTACCCGTTATGATCGCCCCCATGAACTGGCATCTCCAGATCTGGGCTCCCCTGGGTAGGGGTGGGGTGTTAGGAGGAAGACATTGGACCTGAACCATGAGGTGGAGTTGGCAGGGAAGGCGGTGGAACAACACGTGTGTTACGGCGTGTGGAGTTCCTGAGAGATATGCACGTGTGGTCTCAGCTAGCAACAGCCCTCCCAACAACAGACACAGAGAGAAAGAGACTGGAAGGAAACATTCCGTCATCCTATTGCTGAGTCTCACTGAGAGCCCACGAGGTGCCAGGTGTGTCACAAGCCCTGGGGTAACAGTAGGCCAAGAGCACGCAGAGCCCCACTCAGCCTGATGAGGGGGGACTGTGGCTCCGTACATATGAGGGCGGCACGGGAGCTGTTCATTAGAGAGAGCTACGGGGTCTGTCGGGGACCCACCTGGGGGCGTGTGGTGGTGGCCATTCAGCTGGGTGGGCACGGAAGGCCTCCCTGAGGAGGGGATGTTGGGCCAGGCCTGAGGGTGAGAATGAGGCAGCCTCGTGCAGCTCTGGGCAGGACCCGTTCCAGGCAGAGGACGTGGGGGCTGCAGGGGCCCTGAGGTGGGGGCAGAGAGCACTGGGAGCATTGAGAGGTGGGAGAGGCAGGGCAGCGGGGCAGGCACTGGTCCACACAGGCCTCCTGGGTCAGGGACAGGAGTGAGGGGCTGATCCTAAGGGCAGGGGGAGCTTTGGGAAGGTTTAGGCCATGATGGATTGTAGAACCAGAGTGTGCCCGGAGAGGGCTAAAGCTCCAGAATGTTCCAGAATCGATGTCTGGGTGGTGGGGTCATGGGGTTTTACCTTCTCCTTTAGGGTTGTCCGTCTCTCTCTCTCTGTCTGATTTTCTGTGGGGGAGGGGTGTGTTTTTCTGGTAATTTCAAACAAAGGCAACGCTCCTGGGCGACTGGTGCCAAGTGTGTCCCAGGAGGGGGTGGGACAGCACTGGGCCTTGGGTCAATCCTGGCGTCATCCAGCCACTCCAGGGTCTCCATGAGCCCCTTCCCCAGCCAACCGGGTGGGAGACCTTTGCACACCCACCTCATCACCTTGCCCCCGTCGCCCACCCGCTGGCTCAGCCCCTTTTCCTGGATGAGAAAGTTAGATTTGAAAACCTGCTCCTTCCCTGTTCAATGATCTCATGGAAAGCATTTAAAATCATATTCTGAGAGCCGCCCCCAGACAAACAGGAGGAGATTTAAAAAATTAATAAAGACCCACCATGTAAGACAAGACAAGGCACCTAACCGGGCTCTGTGTGGCTAAATTCCTGCGGACTCTAACTTGCTGTGAGGTGCGTTGCTCTCGGCTCGGCTGTGACTGGTGTCCTTGTGTTGCCTGTTTGCAGGCTTCTGTCTGGGTCTGAGTTGGTTGGAGGGGGCCGGGTTGGGATGAAAAAGTCCCTCTGAACAGTCCCTCTTTCCCCTTGGCCATTAATATCCCAAATGTATTCATGAATTAGAAGCGGCAGCTTGATTTGTAAATGTCAAGTTAGCAGCTAAAAAATTGATAAGGACAGGTTCTCCAGCTATAAAGAGTGAACGCAGAAGGAAAACTTGCTGAAAATGGCAAAGAATGTGCAGGTGGCTCCTTGCTCCCCACCAGCCTCAGGGAGCTCACAGCTGGACGGATCAGTCCGCGGTGCCAGTGCAGGGAAGTGGGGCGGCTGTCTTCACCCCTGTTTCCTCCTCTTCTTTGCTGTGTGACTTCAGTCCAGTCTCTCAACCTCTCTGTGCCTCACCTGTAGAACGGGGAGAATTGTTTTCCTGCCGTAGGGCTGTGGGGGAGGGTTGATGAATAATATTCCCATGCAGCGCTTCGCCCAGTCCGGTCACCACGGGAGCCCTGTCATTGTGAAATGGCTCTCATGGTGAACAACTTGCCGCTCCGTCATCCTTGCCCCACACAAAACAGACTCCTTGACTTCAACACCAGCAGCACCTTTTCCCTCCAGCCACACCAGGCGGCTGGACTCCTCACTCATAGAACAAGCTCCCCTCCCTGGTCCTGGGCCCGTGCTCCACTCACCCCTCCAGAGCTGCCCGTTGTGAACCCTTCCCCCCCCCCCCGCTGGGCAGAGCTGTTCCCTCCTCCTCTGTACGCCCAGAGCTCCCGGTCTGGGCTCTGGCAGTGGCTCTCACCTTGTGGCAGAGGGAGTGTCTCCCACCTTCACCGGCAGCCCCTGGAGGGGAGGGTCAAGGCTTCATGCCCAGCGCCAGCCAGGGGAGCCCTGCACAGAGAGGAGTGTGCAGCCATGAGAGGCATGCTGGCCCCGCAGACACAGCCCTGTCTGTGGGCTGGCCATGGTGACCCCAGCAGGGCAGGGCACGCCTGAATGCCGCCGGGTGGGCCACCAGTAAATGGGGGCTTCAAGGAGGGCAGCGCTGTGACACAGACCAGTGTGAGCCATCGCTGTTGCCATACAGGACTTGGGAAGCGATCTGGGAAGACTCAGGGAGCACAGGTTGAATTGGGGTCTCAAGGACGAGGCTAGAAGCTGGGGCCACAGGGGCTCTGGACCTGATGAAATGTGCTTGCATGCAGGTCCCCCGGAGGCCAGGGTGCTGAGGGCAGGAGGGGAGGCTGAGCACCCAGAAGCACCCTCCTCCCGGGATGCTCTGCAGAGGCAGCCACTGACCCCAGGGCCCTGGCACTGCCCACATCTTTCCCAAGGCAGGAATGCCAGGTCCCAATTCTGCTGCCGTCTCTGAATGACAGCCCTGCCTGCAAGAACTGTCAGTTCCTGAGCTGGGATTTGCAAGATGCCAGAAAGTTCCCTCTCTGTGACTGGCAGGTACCAGGCTGGCCTCCCCACCCCCAGCCACAGGAAGCCTGCAGCCTCCACAGCCCTCACTGCACCCCTAGCCCCCACAGCCTGGGGACCCTGCGCCACCCTCGGGAGTGACTGCCAGAGGCCACAGATGACTTTGCGCTGGTCAGCCTCTCCTCCCCTCAGCTCTGCGGTGCCTGATGCGGGACGAAGGTTCCTTTAGCGTGGGTTCTGCCACAGCGTCCATGTGGCCTCCCTCTCCAGGGCCCTTTACAATCTCCTCCTTTTGTTCCTCATTCCCCTCCTGCCTGCCAAAGGGGGCTCCTCCTAGGGTCCATCCTTAGGCCTCTCGACCACCTTCTTTCCAAATGTTAACCATTCAGACTCCACCCAGTTCTCGCTCCACCCAGACCTGCAGAATGCCTCCATCTCTCTCGTCCAGCCACTGCATTGTCTAGTCTTCTTACAAAACACCTCCTCCTGGGTGTCTGCCAGGGTTTTAGACCAGTTCTATCCCAAACTGAACTCCCAAACCTCTCGCCCATCCCCTTAGGCTATGTAGTAAGATGAAGCACTTCACTGTGGCGTTTGGTACCCTCCCAGCCAGGGCTCCTGTGTCCCCTCTCCTTTCCCTTGGAGGCTGGCGTCTGCAGTCATCTACTGTGATTCTGACACTGCTATCGTCTGTCCTGCCCACTGTCCCCTCTGCCCACTGTGCCATCTGCTGAGCTGCTGTGGGTGCTCTGTGTGCCATCCTGCTGGCCCCCTTCCTCCTGCAACTTCTATCAGCCTCTCCAGGGCTGAGACCATGCCCTGGTCAGCACAGGTCCTCAGAGCCCAGCCCAGCCTGGCACTGAGGTGCCCAGGGGTGTTTGTGGAAAAAGTGTGGTCTGTAAAGCACATGATGGGCCCGTTAATTAAGTAGCACTACCCTTAGCAGACTCAGGCAGGGGAGGAAGATGAGGCCTGGTAATGGAGTGTTTAGAAGTTATAATTAACTTTGTACTGGCGCCGAACATAACACGATATATGAGACAATATAAAAGGGGTCCAAGGATTTAGTGAAATAGAACTAGGTCTTTTGCAAGTAAACCCTTAATTAAAATCCATGAGGGAGGAAGGGAGAGAAAGGGAAATGGAGAATTCACGTCAAGACCGTTTCTTTGGTTCTTGCCTCATTTGCCACTGTGTGGAAGGCCCGAGGCTGCAGGGGGTTTGCGTGGAAATGGGCCACACACAATCGTTTTGCCTCTTTGTGATTTAATCCCAGGGCGCCGGCCCGGCGGAATGGGCACCCTCTGTGTTCAAGGCTCCAAGTGGAGGTTGGGGGCTTCGGAAAGGAGCAGGTGGGACCTCACCCTCCCGTGGCAGGAGCAGGAGGCAGCTCACAGGCACAGGAATTAGGATCATGTGTGGGAAACAAGTACTTTCTGGTGCAAGCTGGTGGTTGACCCCCCTCCACACCCCCCCACACCTCCCCCAAAATTGGTCTGTTCCTTCCAGTCTACTCTCTGGCCTCCTCTCTTCTTCTTGGAGGGGGGGGGCCGACCTTGGATGCGGATGGGGGAGGTCCCCAGCTCAGAGTTCATGGCTGTCTGTCCCCTGCAGCTTGTGTGAGTCCCTGCTCTTGTCTCATTTCTTTATTTTTTCCCTGCCTTCTTCCCACCTCCCCACCCAATGAACAGCATGCACAAGCTCCCTCCTTCTCTCCCGTGCTCCTTCCTGCCGGGCTGCACCTTGCTCTTCCGCCCTTTCCTGACTTGAGCACTGCAAGATCCTGCTGCGTGGCCGCCCCTTCTGACTGCTGCAGAGTGTGCTGGGCGGGCACCACCCATCATAGCTCAGGACCTGGAGCTGGTACCCAGGCGCCCGCCCCTGTGCGGGGCTGCTCCTGCCTCCGGGAGGTGGAGCCGTCCTGCTCTATGCGTGGAGGGTGCAGTCGGGTGGGACTGGAGTCTTCCTGAGAATGGGGTGCCAAGGGCCATCAGGCCTCATGCTGGCTCTGTCGGGACTTGCAGCCTCTCCCCCGGGCAGGGCACCAAGCACTGGAGGTCAGGGACGTGGGGCCACTTCTGGCTCTGTCCTCCTCAGCCAGCTGGCCTCCCTTCTCCCTCATGGAGTGTCCACCTCAATCAGATGAGACCGTTTGTGCACCCTGTGTGAACGTAGCCCCTCCTGGCACTTAGGGCCCTGCCAGTTCACGTACCTCCCAGCGTCAGAGCCCCCAGCGTGGGTTAGTAGAGCTCCTGCCTCTCCCACGGGGCTGTGACTGCTGGGGGCCAGGGCAGGGGTCTACACGCATCTCAGTCAACACAGCGTGAGGGGCTACTGTGTTCACTGCTTTGGTGCCGGAGATTCAGTGATGGATGGCACAGAAGTGCCCCTGCCTGCGTGGCCTGAGGGTGAATGAAGTCATAGGTGGTACACAGCAAGCGGAGTGAAGAGAATTGATCAATGCACGGGGTAGGCTGGTGGTGACTGGGGTGGGAAACTCCTTGACATCAGATGGTTGGGGAAGATCCCCCTGGGAGAGTCGTGCACTGAGAAGGACCCAGCTGTGAATTCGTGCTGCACGATGGAGGCCTGTGGGCCTGATCCTGGTGATCCTGGGCCACTGACCAGCTGGGGCAAGGGCATGAATTTTATTCTAGAGGCCACTGGGGGTCTTAGACAGGGGAGGACAAGGTCTGATTCGGGGTTCTGAAGGACCCTTCTGGGTGGAGCCTGACTGTGGCAGGCAGGAGAGGACACCAGGGCACCAGGGGAGGTTGGCGCAGGTGTCAGTGAGAGGCCAGGGTAGCTCAGACTGGACCTGGAGGTGGCCCAGAAAGAGTGCAGTACGGGCTTGGCTCTGGTTTGGAAGTGAAATCAACAGGATTTGCTGGTGGGGTATGGAGTTAGGGGTGAGGGAGATGGCTGACCTGGTATCCTTAGGGCCTGGCAGCCTAGCATGAGGTAGGCATTTAACAAATAGTTGTTAAAGGAATGAGAAAAGACAAATTTTGTGATGTGGTCACTTTGATAAAAAACATCCAACCAACTTTTTTTTTTTTAATTTTATTTTTAATTTTTTTTTTAAAAAAAGAGCTAACAAGAATTCTCTCTGAAAGTGTACAGCAGACTTAAAATGGATTCTGGTACAACGGCCTGATTCAGACATTTCCAGACACACATTGTTATTCTCTCAGACTTGAGATTGAATATTTAAAAAATAATTTTACTTTTAAACTCTAGAGCCTCTTGTCACCTCCGGCACTCTCTGGTGGGAAGCTGGTTGGTGTCCAGGGATTTTGGTGGCGTAGTCACATGGCCAGCGTGATTGATAAACAGAGTGACCACGTGGGGAGACAGATCAATGCTCAGATGAAAAATGGATGGCTTGTGCAGCAGAGGTTTGGTCTTCATTTAAAAAATTAATTTTCTATATTCTTCATCAAAAAAACTCCTTACAAGCCACGCTGTGTGTTAGAGGCTAAAAGGGAGAAAATTAACTTCTAAGAAAGATGAAAAATCTAGAATTCTAAGTTGTAGTCAAGTGATTTTGGCCAGCCATAATTACAGTATTTTCATGTTAATGTATAAACTCTTGAAAGGTGTGCTTAAGTGATAATTATCTATTTACAACAAAATGGCTTTGGAAATAAAATGAGACCCATTGTTGTGTGTGTGTGTGTGTGTGTGTGTGTGTGTGTGTATCAAACATGTTATGCAGTGATGTTTTATTCTTTCTTTTTTTTTTTTTGAGATGGAGTCTCACCCTGTCACCCAGGCTAAAGTGGAATGGCGCGATCTCAGCTCACTGTAACCTCCCCCTCCCAGGTTCAAGCAATTCTCCTGCTTCAGCCTCCTGAGTAACTGGGATTACAGGTGCCAGCCACCACACCTGACTAATTTTTGTATTTTTTGTGGAGACGGGGTTTCACCATATTGGCCACGCTGGTCTTGAACTCCTGACCTCAGGTGGTCCACCTGCCTTGCCCTACCAAAGTGCTGGGATTATAGGCATGAGCCACTGTGCCTGGCCCTTTCTTTATTTTTTTTGAAGACCATCTTCCTAAGTATCTCTGCCTTAAAATTAAAAACTTAAAAAAAACATAAGCAGGGTAGAGAGATTCATTTCTCTGAAAGGGCTGGGCTCTCTGAAAGTTCTTGTGTGGCTTTGTTTTGTGTAATTTGTTATTCGTTTAGATTTTTTGTTTGCTTGTTTATATCTCATTTTGTGTCAAAGAGTTGGAGATAGCTTATAAAAATGACAAAAATAGTAAATTGGGTAGAATATTGATGATAAATTAAAAGCCAGGGTTGAAAAAAAGTTAGAGTAGCTCAGACAGAGGGCCTAGAATTCCAGCACCCAGTGCTATATGGGCTCTAAGTGGGAAACTAGGGTCTGAGCTTCCTGGGGGCCAAAGTGAAGAAGGTAATTTGATTAATGGCCCTAATTATTGGGATATGTGCCAGCTCCTCTGATTGGTCCTCTGTAGCGTATTTGGCATCCATCTCATTCCACTGGGAGTAGCTTGAAGGCCTATTCCTGTGTCCTCCTTATTTCTGTGTGGAAAGACCTTGGTAAAGGCTTTTGTATTTGGATAATAACAACAAATATTTATTTAGTTTCTTGGTATATAAAACATGCCCATTTCTGTCATTCATTTTGTGCTTTCTATCCCCCCCACCTCTGCTTTCTTTTGGATTGATTGAAGTTTCTTTTTTTCGCCTCTACTGGTTTGGAAATTCTATATTCTTTTTTGATTTGTTTAGTAGTTACTCATAAATTTTTAATGTGTGTATCAGACTTAACACAGCCTAAAATTAATCAACATCTCCATTCCTCCCTGAGGAACTCGGGGACACTCCTACCCTGCCCCCTCTTGCTGCCATCTTATCTATGTCTTGGCTGTCTGGTGTTTACTTTTTTTTTTTTTTTGCTGATGGGACCTCACTCTGTTGCCCAGTGTAGAGTGTGGTGGCACAATCATTGCTCACTGAAGCCTCGACCTCCTGGGCTCAAGCAAGCCTCCCATCTTAGTCCCCCACCTCACCCTGAGTAGCTGGGATTACAGGCATGCACCTCCATGCCTGGCTAATTTTCATATTTTTTTTTAGAGATGGGGTTTTACCATTTTGCCCAGGCTGGTCTTGAACTCCTAGGCTCAGATGATCTGCCTACCTCACCCTCCCAAATTGCTGGGACTACAGGCATGAGCCACTGTGCCTAGCCTGGTGTTTACATTTTTTTTTGACACGAGGTCCCAGGCTGGAGTGCAGTGGTGTGATCATGGCTCACTGCAGCCTCAACCTCCTGGGATCAGGCGATTCTCCCACCGTAGCCCCCCTAGTAGCTGGGACTACAGGCATGCACCACGACACCCAGCTGATTTTCTATTTTTTGTAGAGGTGGGGTTTTGCCATGTTGCCCAGGCTAGTCTTGAACTCCTGGGCTCAAGCGATCTGCCTGCCTTGGCCTCCCAAAGTGCTGGGATTACAGGCATGAGCCACTGCACCCAGCCTGGTGCTTACTTTTAATGCATTTTTAACTCTGCCTCAAACTAGTCATCGTTATTAGTATTTGTTTTCCAGGTTGCACTTGATTATTTACTCAACAGATGTTTCCGAGCACTTTTTCTGCACTGGGCATGATTCTAGGCACTGGGGATGCAGCAGTGAACGAAACTAGTTCCTGCCTTTGTGAGTCAGGGGAGAAGACAGGCTGTGGATAAACAGCTGTCATGTGATGTGGGGTGTTCAGGCTGAGGGGACATGAAGGGATGGGGAAGGGCGGGACTCTCTGCTGAGGTGATGTTTGCATGAAGACCTGAATGGAGGCAGCCAGCCGTGCCCATGTCTGGGCAGAGGCAGCAGCTCTGAGTTGGGGGTGTTGATGGCACATGGCAGGATGTGGCTGGAGCTCCACAGAGAGTCTGAGCGAGTGAGTGGAAGCAGCTGAGTCCCAATGGGGGATGGGACCCAGTAGGGAAGCTCCGGGGGCTTCACATAGGAGGTGGCAAGTGAGGCAGCCTGGGCATTTGGGCAGTGCTTGGACACATGAAGTATGGGCACAGGCCTTCCAGCTCAAGCGGTGAGGCTAACCAAGGGCTCAAGGCTGAAGCTGCTACTTGCCTTTGGTTTGCAATCATTCATTCACTTAAACATTTGTGGCGCCCCTGTTTGTTCTACACCCTGTGCCAGACGCCAGAGATACCGTGGGCAGCAAATCAGGCAAGATTTCCACTTGAGAGCCACACGAACAAGAAAATGCCATGATACGATGGAGACAGGACAGGGAGAAGTGGTAGCCTGGGACCAAGTTGGACCATCTAGGCTTAACTTGAAGCTCACCTGCTTCCCAGGTGTGAGACAGAGGGCAGGTGACTTTCCTGTGCAATGGAGGGTGGCGGTGCCTTCCTCCCCCCAGCTGATGGTTCTGCGGATGAGAGATGATGTGTGCCAAGTGTGCGATCTGGGGCTGTGCCAGGTTCCCTCGTGTGAGTCTTCCTCTTCCTGTGCCGCTTCTCTTCAGCTCATTCAAGGCTGTGGACCCTTTGGGGAGAAATTGCTGGCTGGTTGATCAGAAGTTGGTGGAAGCAAGATTTTCTTACTGACATGCTTCTTCTCTCTTTTCACAAACATGGAGAGAGGTGTTTGGATGTGAAACAAGCCTGTAGATTTTTTTAAAATGTCATTTTCATACAGGATTTTATTCCAGAACAGGAATAATGAACAAGCCAGAAAATCCTGGCCAGCACAGAATTAAAATATTCTGTCCCTGTGTGCACATAAACTTCTGAAATGTCTGGAAGTTTCCACTATTTCCCTGTCTATACAACCTGCCCCTGCCTGCCTCCTGCACCTGCATTCAGTGTAAACGTTGTCAGAAACCCTGGGACTGGTTCCGTTTGGAGAATATGATCGCCACTTAGAGAGAGTGGAAACCAGCAGGTGCTGTTATTGTTCATATAGAGGGGCGTCTCCCCTCCTGGTTTCTCGTTTATCTTCACAACTGGCCCATCTCACACTTCAGTGCTCAAGAGCAGATTATGCAGGTCTCAGGAGGGCATGACCTTCTGCATTTCTAATGAGCTCCCAGGGGATGCCCCTTCTCTGTTCTCCCGAGAACTCTTGGGGAGCACACTTTGATTTTTTTTCTTTTTTTTTTTTTTGAAACAAGGTCTCACGCTGTTGCCCAGGCCGGAGTGCAGTGGTGCAATCTCGGCTCACTACAACCTCTGTCTCCCGGGTTCAAGCAATTCTCCTGCCTCGGCCTCACAAGTAGCTGGGATTATAGGCACCCGCCACCACGCCTGGCAATTTTTGTATTTTTAGTAGAGACAGGGTTTCACCATATTGGTCAGGCTGGTCTTGAACTCTTGAACTCAAGTAATCCACCTGCCTTGGCCTCCCAAAGTGCTGGGATTACAGTCATAAGCCACCGCGCCCGTCCTGGGGATCACATTTTGAGTAGTAGAGCCCGACACCAGCATTGTCCAACTTCCTGAGAGAGTGGAGAGGCTATATATCTGTGCTGTCCAGTGTGGTAACTGCGAGCCCACATGTGGGTATTGAGCACTCAAAATTCAGTTAGCGTGACTCAGAAACTGACTTTTGTATTTTTGTTTCATTGTAGCTGATTTGAAATTAAATGTCCACAGGGAGTTCATGGCTACTGCGTTGGACCACACATCTAGACATCCCTGGAGGTGTCTGCTGTTGCTGTCTCTGCTTTGCAGATGCAAAAGCTGAGCTCAGGGAAGAGAAAGCTTGCCTAAGGTCATACAGCAAAGAAAAGTGGAGTCAGGATTCCAACCCAAGGTCTAGGCTCTTTTAAAATCTTTATGGATTGATTGATTGATTGACACAGAGTCTTGCTCTGTCGCCCAGACTAGAGTGCGGTGGCATGATCTCAGCTCACTGCAACCTCCACCTCCAGGGTTCAAGTGATTCTCTTGCCTCAGCCTCTTGAGTAGTTGGGATTACAGGCACCTGCCACTGTGCCCAGCTAATTTTTGTATTTTTAGTAGAGACGGGGTTTCACCATGTTGGCCAAGCTAGTCTCAAACTCCTGACCTCAGATGTTCCACCCACCTCGGGCTCCCAAAGTGTTGGGATTACAGGCGTGAGACACCATGCCCAGCCCTAATTTTTTTTATTTGTTTTTAATACCTAAGGAGACCTTTTGTATATGGGAACTACTCTTGCATATCCTGAAAATCCCCTGCCAGCTCCTGACTCTTTTTTTTTTTTTTTTTAAAGCAAATTCTTTGTTTCCAAGACGGTTTCAATATTTATGGTCAGGAGTAATGCTTTATAGGCTTAGGACTAACTAAAAAAAGTCCTGTGTCAGTTGCTGATGGGATACAGGGATTTTTACATCCTGTGTTTCATATTCGAAATACACGTTTTGCTGCAAAGCCTCGTATCCAAGTCACAGGGGGGCTTAACAGCAATAATGGCTTCTGGACAGAACTTTACAGTTTACAGGCATTTTCACGTTGTTTTCTCACTGATCCTTTGCAGCAAACATCCTGGGCCTTGAGTATATTGTCCCCACTTGACAGATGAGGAGACTGAGGCCCAGTGCAGAGAGGTGGTTTCTGGAGGTCATGCAGGTCTCCAGGGCAGGGATCTGGATCGTCGGGTACACTGCCATATCTTCAGCACCACGGACAGTGCTACCCCCCACCCCCATAGTAGGCTCTCAGTGTTGTTATTGGCTAAGTCAAGGAATGCACTCGTCCCCTTCCCCTACCGCACTGAGTTCCAGATGTGGGCCCTGTGTGTGCCCTTGCAGACTGTGGATATGCTAGACCTCTGCCTGCCTCGATCTCCTGCTCGGCCCCATTCCTGCGCCCTGAAACTCTTCCACCTACCACCCAGCAAGGGAGGGAGTTGGATGCTGAGGGCCACACACATGCGTCGGGGTGACATGGTTGAGAGCTCAGACTCTGAACTGAAACCAGAGCTGGGCCACCTTGCCTCCTCAATGTGTGATCTTGGGCAGGTGACTTAGTCTCCCTGGACCTCAGTTTTATCATTTGGAAAATGGGTCAGTAACGGGATGTTTCTCACAGGGCCTTGGTGAGACCTGAACAAGAGAATGCAGGTGAAGTGCAAGCTTCAGGTGGATGCAGCGTAAACTCTTCATTGTTTTCATCCCTCCTGAGCAAACCGCATTCTAGAAGCAGAAACGCAGTGGAGGCAGCTGGAGGGATGAGGCTGCAGAATGGGTGGGCCCAGCTGGGTGGTGGTGGTTTGTAGAGCCAGGGACACCAGCAAGTACTCTGGGGAGGAGGCATGCAGGGCGTAAGCCCCCTGAGCCTTGTCCTCAGTGGGACCAGCTCCGTTCTGGTCAGGTGTCACTGACCTCCCTCCCACTCAGTGTTCTCAGTGGCTTTTGGAGCCTCCCCCACTGCAGGGCTTATCTGGGTTTCAGAGGGAGCCATGATGTGGTCATGTCCATGGACCTGGCCTAGCTTAGTTCCTGAATGAGACAGGGACCAGGGGAAAGGAATGGCTAGACCCCCTCTCAGCCCTGCCTGGCCACGTGCCTGCTGGGCAGCCCTGAGAAGGTCATTACTCCCCTGTGCCTCAGTGTCTTCACCTAAAAAATGGGGCCACACACTTGCTTTGGAGGGCTGTCGTGAGGGTTGAACAAGGCATTGCAGCTGGGATTCTGCTTAGGCTTGTGGGTCCTGAGAGACCCCTCGAGTTTGGATCCTGGCTCTGCTCTTCCCAGCCATATGGCCTTGGGCATGTTCTGTCTGCTCTCTGAGCCTCAGTTTTCTCATCTATCAAAGGGAGCTGATATTGGGAGAGTTCAGTGAGGCAGTGGGTGATCTGGGCTCATCATAGGGCCTGGCGTGGGGTAAATGCGTAACACACGCAGCTGTTGCTGTGATGGTGATTTTATGAACACATTAAATCTAAAGTGCCTGGCACAGAGTAGACGGCTCAGTTGATGAGACTCTTTCTTTCTTTCTTTTTTTTTTTTTTTTTTTGAGACAGAGTTTCATTCTTGTTGCCCAGGCTGGAGTGCAATGGTGCCATCTCGGCTCACCACAACCTCTGCCTCCTGGGCTCAGGCGATTCTCCTGCTTCAGCCTCTCGAGTAGCTGGGATTACAGGCATGTGCCACCATGCCCAGCTAATTTTGTATTTTTAGTAGAGATGGGGTTTCTCCATGTTGGTCAGGCTGGTCTCGAACTCCCAACCTCAGGTGATCCACTACCCTTGGCCTCCCAAAGTTCTGGGATTACAGGCGTGAGCCACTGTGCTCGACTTTTTTTTTCTTTTTCTTTTTCTTTTTCTTTTTTTGGAGTCTCGCTGGAGTACAGTGGTGCCGTCTCGGTTCACTGCAACCTCAGCCTCCCAGGTTCAAGCGGTACTCCTGCCTCAGCCTCCCGAGTAGCTAGGACTACCGGCGTGTGCCACCATGCCCAGCTAATTTTTGTATTTTTAGTAGAGACTGGGTTTCACCATGTTGGCCAGGACGGTCTCAATCTTTTGACCTCGTGATCCACCCACCTCAGCCTCCCAAAGTGCTGCAATTACAAGCATGAGCCACGCACCCGGCCGGTGGTAGCTTTAATTACTACTATTAATATCATCCAAAGAGGACTTCCGCTTTTTAAAATCGTGCATTTAAAAGTTAGAATTTAGTTCTTTGAAATTTGTTTTTGAAAGAAAAGCGGATTTTTAAAAGTGTATAGGTTTGTTTCTTTGATCTCTCTTAAGAAGAAGGATTTCACACCTTTCGGAGTGTGCACGATGCAAATGAAGATCCGAGAGCTCGCGGAAGGCCGTTTGGAGCTAATTCTGGGCTGGTTTGACAGCCACGACACTGAAGGGGAAGCATGGAGCTGACAAAGCGAGGCTTTCTTTGGTAACATCCCAACCTCTCAAAATAGTCACTTTCCAAACTAACATTTGTCATGTTGGTGTTTGAAAGAAGTTTTTTGTTCATTGATTCAACCATGCACTGCACCCCCTTAAAACTCTGCAGAGGTTCCCTCCTGTGTCCTGGGTGAGTCCAGGCACTGCTCCTGTGGTCAAGGCTTCTGGGAGGGACCCCATGGTCCCTACTAGGCCTGGCTCCACTGCTCCCCTTTGTCTGTCTGAGGCTTCGGGGCAGTTGTCATATTGTTGGATGTTTTCCCGCCTCCGTGCCTTTCTTGTGTGGGCTGCTCCTGCCGGAGTGCCAATCCCGTCGTCTGCCGAGGGAGCTGCTGTCCACTGTGGATACCTGTTTCTGTGATCACCTCCCCATATTTTTCTTTTTTTCTTTCTTTCTTTTTTTTTGAAATGGAGTGTTTCTCTGTCGCCCAGGCTGGGGTGCAGTGGTACAATCTCGGCTCACTGTGACCTCTGCCTCCCAGGTTCAAGCGATTCTCCTGCCTCAGCCTCCCTGGTAGCCGGGATTACAGGCATGTGCCACCACGCTTGGCTAATTTTTGTATTTTTAGTCGAGGTGGGGTTTCACCATATTGGCCAGGCTGATCTTGGACTCCTGACATTAGGTGATCCACCTGCCTTAGCCTCCCAAAGTGCTGGGATTACGGACGTGAACCAATGCACCCAGCTAATCACTCCCTTTTATCAACTTTGTGGAAACTCTCATACTCCTGGCCAGGGAAAGGAAACAGCACTGCTGCCTGTGGTTCTGTAGAACTCAATACCCTTCCCACTGCTGCTCCCCAGCTGCGTGTGCGTGTCTCCCTCCATAACCCTCGGCCACAGAGGAAGGGATTAGAGGGGGCCGACCAAAACTTACTAGGGCCAAGAAAGAGAACTGGGGAATGGGGAAATGAATAAACAGAGGGGGAGCAAGATGATTTTATTTTAGTGTATCCTAACATTCAAAATGTTTATTTAGCCTTAAAACACTTGGCTTTATGAATAAGTATTTTATTATTATTTTTTTGAGACAGAGTCTTGTTTTGTCTCCCAGGCTGGAGTGCAGTGGCGTGATCACAGCTCGCTGCAGCCTCGCCTTCCCGGGCTTCAGCAACCCCCGCACCTCAGCTTCCCAAGTAGCTGGGAGCACAGGCACATTCCACTGCACCTGGCTCATTTTTTTATTTTTTGTAGAGACGAGGTTTCCCTGTGTGTCCCAGGCTGGTCTCAAACTTCCGGGCTCAAGCAATCCTCCTTTTTCAACCTCCCAAAGTGCCAGGATTAAGGGTGTGAGCCACCACACCCAGCCATAAATATTTTAAAATTTTAAAAATAGGAACTTTTAGTCTTACTCATTTTTTTTTTTTTTTTTTTTGAGATGTAGTCTCGCTCTGTTGCCCAGGCTGGAGTGCAGTGGCACAGTCTCGGCTCACTGCAAGCTCCGCCTCCTGGGTTCAAGGGATTCTCCTGCCTCAGCCTCCCGAGTAGCTGGGACTACAGGTGCCCACCACCACGCCCAGCTAATGTTTTATTTTATTTTATTTTATTTATTTATTTATTTTTGTATTTTTAGTGGAGACAGGGTTTCACCATGTTAGCCAGGGTGGTCTCGATCTCCTGACCTCGTGATCCGTCCATCTCGGCCTCCCAAAGTGCTGGGATTACAGGCGTGAGCCACCATGCCTGGCCCAGGATTCTAAGATTTGAAAAGCTGCATTGCTAGAACTCTCAGAGCTCCAAGAGCCTACAGTTCTGCCTGCTGACGCTTCTACTTGTCTAGGATCCAGGCTCCCCAGATTATTTATTTAAATTGTGGTGAAATATACATGACATCGATCATTTTAGCCTTTTAAAAGTGTGTAGTTCAGTGGCATTAAGACCATTCACATTGTTGTACAAACATCACTGCCTTTCCTCTCTAGAACATTTTTTGTCTTCCCAAATGGAATGATCCATTAAACAACTTCTTCCTCCCTCCTCTCCCCAGCCCCCGGCATCCACCATTCTACTTTCTTTTTTTAAATTTAAATATTTATTTATTTCTTTATTGAGACAGAGTCTCACACTGTTAGCCAGGCTGGAGTGCAGTGGCACAATCTAGGCTCACTGCAACCTCCGCCTCTCAGGTTCAAGCAATTCTCCTGCCTCAGCCTCCCAAGTAGCTGGGATTATAGGTGCCCACCACCATACCTGGCTAATTTTTGTATTTTTAATAGAGAGGGGGTTTCACCATGTTGGCCAGGCTAGTCTCGAACTCCTGACCTCAGGTGATCCGCCGTCCTTGGCCTCCCAAAGTACTGGGATTACAGGCGTGAACCACCGCTCCCAGCCTATTTTCTTCTTTTTAGAGACAGGGTCTCACTCTGTTGCCAAGGCTGGAGTGCAGTGGTGTTCTTGGCTCGCTGCAGCCTTGATCTCATGGGCTCAGGCAATCCTCCCACCTCAGCCTCCTGAGTAGCTGGGACTGTAGGTGTTTGCCACCACATCCAGCTTATTTTTTGAATTTTTGTAGAGACAAGGTCTCACTATGTTTCCCAGGCTGGTCTTGAACTCCTGGCTTCGAGGGATCCTCCCGCCTTGGCCCCCCAAAGTTCTTTTCTTAAAGGAACCACCAGTATTATTAAGGAATAGGGCTCCATCATGGTTCACTGTAGCCTCAACTTTCCAGGCTCAGGTGATCTTCCCACCTCAGCCTCCTGAGCAGCTGGGACTACCGGTGCACACTATCACACCTAGCTAATTTTTGTATTTTTAGTAGAGATGGGGTTTTGCCACATTGCTTAGGCTGGGTCTCAAACTCCTGACCTCAGGTGATCCACTTGCCTCAGCTTCCCAAAGTGCTGGGATTGAGACATATATTTCTGTTCTTTCGCATCTTATGGAACGTTTGTATTCAGATTCTTCAAGTGCATTTTCTGCATTGATACTGTGTTAGTTTGATAGGGCTTCCCTGACCGAGTACCGGAGACTGGGAGGCTCAAACAATAGAAACCTGTTGTCTCCCAGTTCCAGAATCTGAGGTTGAGATGTTGGCAGGTTGGTTTCTTTTGAGGCCTCTCTCCTTGACTTGCAGATGGCTGTCTTCTCACTGTGTCCTCATATGGGCTTCTCTGCCTGTCTGTGCCTTCATGATGTCCTTTTTGTTTGTTTGTTTTTGTTTTTGTTTTTGTTTTTTGAGATGAAGTCTTACTCTGTCACCCAGGCTGGAGCACAGTAATGTGATCTCGGCCCACAGCAACCTCTGTCCTGGGGTTCAAGCGATTCTTCTGCCTCAGCCTCCAGAGTAGCTGGGATTACAGGTGCCCGCTACCATGCCCAGCTATTTGTAGTTTTAGTAGAGATGGGGTTTCACCATGTTAGCCAGGCTGGTCTCCAACTCCTGACCTCAGGTGGTCCACCCATCTTGGTCTCCCAAAGTGCTGGGATTACAGGCATGAGCCACTGCACCGGGCCAATGTCCTCTTGTTATAGGGACACCAGTCACTGAATTAGAGCCCACTCATATGACCTCATTTTACCTGAATTACCTCACTAAGGGTCCTGTCTCCAAATGCCATCCCATTCTGAGGTACTTGGGATTAAGACTTCAATATGTTCATTTTGCAGAGGGGGACACAATTTTTAGCCTATAACAGGTGAAACTGCCATCACTAGAGCTATTTTCTGTTTCCGACATATTTTTCAGAGCATTTTCCAATCTGTTGCAGGAAGCTCTAGAAACCCATTCATAATCTCAGCAACAGAACTTCTCAGTGTAATTGCTCCATGTTGAATGATCAGCTATCAGCATTACTGTTGATTCTTTGAAGATAATGTGTGCTTTCCTCCGCCGCAATTGCTTGAAAGTTTCTTGTCTTTGGTTTCCGGCACTTTGACTGTTATAGGCTGCAGTAACAAGTTATCACAAGCTTCTTGGTTTAAGATAACAGAAATGGGCCGGGTGCGGTGGCTCACGCCTGTAATCCTAGCACTTTGGGAGGCCGAGGTGGGTGGATCACGAGGTCAGGAGATCAAGACCATCCTGGTTAATACGGTGAAACTCCATCTCTACTAAAAATACAAAAAAATTAGCCAGGCATGGTGGCGGGCACCTATAGTCCCAGCTACTTGGGAGGCTGAGGCAGGAGAATGGCGTGAACCCGGGAGGTGGAGCTTGCAGTGAGCCGAGATTGTGCCACTGCACTCTAGCCTGGGCGACAGAGTGAGCTCCATCTCCAAAAAAAAAAAAAAAAAAAAAACAAACCAGAAAGGTAAGGTATCCTTTCACTGCTCTGGGGGTCAGAAATCTGACATTCAGGTGTCAGCAGGGCTGTGTTCCTTCTGGAGGCTCTGGAGAGGGAGAGGAAGCAGGGAATCCTTCCTTGCCTCTTGTAGCTTGTGGTGGCTGTTGGCAATCTTTGGCTTCCTTGACTTGTGGCCACAGGATCATGTTTATCTGTGAAATAGAGACAGTTTTATTTCTTCCCTTCCATTCTGGATGCTTTTTTTTTCTTTTTCATGCTTCATTGTCCCGGCTAGAACCTCAAGCATAATGCTGAATAGACATGGTAAGAGTGGACCTCCTTGTTTTCTGACCGATCTTAGGAGGAAGACTTTCAGTCCTTCACTATTAAGTATGATGTTAGCTGTGGGATTTGCAATATGTATGTATTTATTTGTTTATTTAGAGACAGAGTCTCATTATATTGCCTAGGCTGGCCTTGAAAGCTTGGGCTTAGGTGATTCTGCCTCAGCCTCCCAAACAGCTAGGGCTGCAGGTGTGCATCACCATGCCTAGCTCACTGAGGAACCTTCAGAGATGTTCCTTGTCAGGTTGAGAAGGTCCCTTCTCTTCCCAGTTTGTTGCATGTTTTTTGTTTTGTTTAGAGACAGTGTCTTGCCCTGTCGCCCAGGCTGGAGTGCAAGGGTACAATTTTGGCTCACTGCAACCTCTGCCTCCCAGGTTCAAGTGATTCTCGTGACTCAACCTCCCAAGCAGCTGAGATTACAGATGTGCAGCACCATGCCTGGCTGATTTTTGTATTTTTAGTAGAGACAGAGTTTTCGCCATGTTGGCCAGGCTGGTCTTAAACTCCTGGCCTCAAATGATCCATCCACCTCAGCCTCCCAAAGTGCTGGGATTATAGGTGTGAGCCACTGCACCCAGCCAAGAGTGTGTGTGTGTGTGTGTGTGTGTGTGTGTGTGTATCTAAATCATGGAAGGGTGTTTTATTTTGTCAAATGCTTTTCTGTGTCTGTTGAGATGATCATATGTTTTCCCCCTTATTATGGTATATTACATTAATTGTTGTTGTATGTTGAACCAACCTTACATTCCTGAGTTCAATCCCGTTTGGTGATGGTGTATAATCCCTTTTTATATGGTGTCTAATCCTTTGTTATTGCTTGATTTGACTTGCTAGTATTTTTTTGAGGATTTTGTGCCTATATCCAGAAGGAATCTAGGTCTGTGGTTTTCTTTTCTTGTGATAGCTTTGTCTGGTTTTGATATTAAAGCCTCCTAGACTGAGCTGGAAAGTGTTTTCTCCTCGTTTGCTTTTTGGAAGAGTTTGTCAAGGACTGGTGTTAATTCTTGAAATGTTTGATACAAATCACCAGTGAAGCCATCTGTTGCTGGGCTTTTTATCATTATAAAATATTCTTCCTTTCCTCTAGTAACAATTTTTGTCTTCAAATCTATTTTTTTCTGATGCTGGTATAGCGACTACAGCTCTCTTTTGGCGTCTGGATACTGTTTGTATATCTTTTCCATTCTTTTACTTTCAACCCACTTGTTTCTTTGGATCTGAAGTGTGTCTTTTATAAACAACATATAATTGGATTTTTAAAAAATTAAAATTTTAATCTCTGCCTTCTTTTGACTGGAGTGTTTAAGCATGTTATATTTAATATAACTACTGACAAAGTAGGGTTTATATCTGCCATTTTGCTTTTTGTTCTCTATATATCTTATATATTTTTTGTCCATCTTTTCTTCTATTATTGCCTTCTTTTGTGTTAAATAGATATTTTCTAGTTCACTATTTTAATTTCATTTCTTTTACTATATTGAAAAATTTTGTTAGTTGTTGCCCTGGGGATTATAATTAATTGTCTTTTACCTTATAACAATTTCATTTTGATTAATAGCAACCTAATTTCATAAATATAAAAAAACTGTGCTCTAATGTAGAATTCCATGCCTTCTCCCTCCTTGATGCTATTATTGTCATACAAATTACATTTTTGTGCATTATAAGCTCATTAACACAGTTTTATAACTACAGTCATGTGCTGTGTGTAATGTTTCTGTCAGTGACAGACCGTATATACTACAGTGGTCCCATAAGATTACAACACTGTAATTTTACTTACTTTTCTATGTTTAGATACACTAATACTTACCACTGTGTTACGATTGCCTGAAGTATTCAGTATAATAACGTGCTGTACAGGTTTGTAGCCTGTGAGTGATGGGCTGTACCGTATAGCTTTGGTATGTACTAGGCTGTACGATCTAGGTTTGCATAAGTACACTCTATGCTGTTTGTACAATATCAAAATCACCTAACAGTGCATTTCTCAGAATACCTCTCTGTCATTAACAGTCCATGACTGTATTCCTTAGTGTAGTTGTCTTTTAAACTGGATAGGAGAACAAAAGAGTTACAAACAGAAATACAATTGTACTCTTTCTTTCTTTCTTTCTTTTTTTTTTTTGAGACAGAGTCTCACTCTGTCTTGACTCACTGCAACCTCTGACTCCCTGGTTCAAGTGATTCTTCTGCCTCAGCCTCCCGAGTAGCTGGGATTACAGGCATGTGCCACCACACCCAGCTAATTTTTATATTTTTAGTAGAGATGGGGGTTCACCATGTTGGCCAGGCTGGTCTCAATCTCCTGACCTTGTGATCTGCCTGCCTCAGCCTCCCAAAGTGCTGGAATTACAGGCTTGAGCCACCGTGCCTGGCCTGTACTGTCTTTTATATTTACCTGTGTAGTTACCTTTACCAGTGCGATTTCTTCATATGGATTTGAGTTGCCGTCTGGTGCCCTTTCATTTCAGTCTGAAAGAGTCCATTCAGTATTTTTTGTAGAGTGTCTGCTAGTGACAGATTCAGTTTGTTTTTGTTTATCTGGGAATGACTTAATTTCTCCATTTTTAAAGGATAGTTTTGTTGGATGTAGAATTGCTGGTTGACAGTTCTTCCCAGCATTTGTGTATCCCACTGCCTTCTGGTTATCATGGTTCCTGATGAGAAGTCAGCTGTTATTGAGGATTATTTGTGTGTGATGAGTGATTGTCTGCTTTCTGACAGTTTGATTATGATGTGTTTCGGTGTGGACCTCTTTGAGTTTATCATGTTTGCAGTTACTTGAACTTCTTAGATGTGTAGATTAATGTTTTTCATCAAGTTAGGGTAGGTTTTGCTATTGTTTCTTTTTTCTTTTTCTTTTCTTTTCTTTTTTTTGAGACAGAGTCTCAATCTGTCACCAGGCTGGAGTGCAGTGGCACAATCTTGGCTCATTGCAACCTCTGCCTCCCAGGTTCAAGCAATTCTTGTGCCTCAGCCTCCCAAGTAGC
This sequence comes from Papio anubis, assembly GCF_008728515.1. Classification (NCBI taxonomy): domain Eukaryota; kingdom Metazoa; phylum Chordata; class Mammalia; order Primates; family Cercopithecidae; genus Papio; species Papio anubis. The sequence continues at coordinate 7,199,621 of NC_044991.1, read as the reverse complement.
TGGGACTACAGGTGCACAGTGCACACCACGATGCCCAGCTAATTTTTGTGTTTTTAGTAGAGATGGGGTTTTGCCATGATGGGGTGTTGCCAGGCTGGTCTTGAACTCCTGGCCTCAAGTAATCCACCTACCTCAGTTTCCCAAAGTGCTGGGATTATAGGCGTGAGCTATTGTTTGGAAATACAGCTATTGTTTCTTTAATTACTCTTTCTGTCCCCTCTCACTTTTCCTTCTGTGGCTCCTCTTTTCACACACATTAATGCACCCAATGGTGTCCCACAGGTCTCTGAGGCTCTGTTCATTTTTCCTCATTCTTTTTCCTTTCTGTTCCTCAAACTGGATGATTTCAACAGATCTGTCTTCAGGTTTGCTCATTCTTTCTTCTGCCAGCTTGAAACTGCTGTTGAGACCCTCTAATGAAAATGTCATTTCAGGTATTTTACTTTTCAACTCCAGAACTGGATTCTTTTTAACAGTTATATCTCCTTATTGATATTCTTTATTTGTGAACACATCATTCTCATAATGTTCTTGAATTTTTTAGACAGTCTAGTTCTTTGAACATGTTTCTAATAGCTGATTTAAAGCCTTTATTTAGTTATGTCCACCATCTGGGTTTCCTCAAGGACAATTTCTATTGACTGCTCTTTTCCTTGTCTAAGGACTATACATTCTTGTTTCTTTGTGTTTCATTTAAAAAAATACTAGATGTTGTTGTGGACAGGAGTGGTGGCTCACGCCTGTAATCCCAGCACTTTGGAAGGCTGAGGCAAGTGGATCACAAGGTCAAGAGATCGAGACCATCCTGGCCAACATGGTGAAACCCCGACTCTACTAAAAATACAAAAATTAGCCGGGTGTGGTGGCATGTGCCTGTAGTCCCAGCTACTCGGGAGGCTGAGGCAGGAGTATCGCTTGAACCTGGGCGGCAGAGGTTGCAGTGAGCCGAGATCGTGCCACTGCTCTCTAGCCTGGCGACAAAGTAAGACGCCATCTAAAAAAAAAAAAAAAAAAAAAACCCAAAAAACAAAAACAAAACAAAACAAAACAAAAAATGGATTTTTGTTTGTTTTTGTTGTTTTTTTGAGACAGGGTCTCACTCTGTCTCACTGCATCCAGGTTGGAGTGCAGTGGCACGATCTTGGCTCACTGCAATATCTGTCTCCTGGGTTCAAGTGATTCTCCTGCCTCAGCCTCCTGAGTAGCTAAGACCACAGGCGAGCACCACCACACTTAAGACTGTGGCTGTTTTAAATAATATAATTTGCTGACTGTGGGCATCAGATCCCCGCCTGGCACCAAGGTTTGTTGTTGTTTGTTTGGTGAATGTCCTGGAAACTCTGGTGTTTGTATTCTCCATCACGTGTGGCTACTAAAGTCTCTGCTTGGTTAGCTTAGTTGTCAGCTGATGACTGGTCAGAGATTTCCTTACATGCCTTGAAATGATAAGTCTCCCGTCATTTGCTGAGGGGCTCCCAACCACTGTTTTGGGGCACATCCTCAACACCCTAGCATTTTACAAAAACCTTCGCTTCTTGCATGTGCAGAGCCTCAAGGTCATTCTGAGGTGAATGATGAGGGCCCCTTTCCTGGGCACATGCACAGCCCTGCACATGAGCATGATCCTCTAGGTGCCGTGTGGATGCCTCATTCTCCAGATTTTCATTTTAAGTTTCTTGGCTGGCCTCTTGTTTGCCCTAACTGGTATGACCTCCTTGGGAAGCTGTGATGTTAGACAACTGCTGCTGATTGTTTTTAACAAATACTTTGGGGATAGGACTCTCCTCATTGAGCAAGCTCTGAGTCAGGTCAAATAAAGACAGGTCCTGGCTGGGTACAGTGGCACCCACCTGTAATCCTAGCACTTTGGTAGGCTGAGATGGGAGGATCATTTGAGGCCAGGAGTTTGAGACCAGCCTGGGCAATATAGCGAGACCTCATCTCTAAAAAAGACAAGTCCTACAAATGAGGCTTTATATGCCAAATAGTGAAAGGGGCTTTCTTGAGAGTCTCAAAGCTATTTTTCCCCCTCCAGTGACTGCTAGGCTGGTAATTTTCACAGCTGCAATTGTTCTGAGACTGCTGATTTTCAGGCTGCTACAGGCTTCCGAAGAGGAGGCTGAGAAGAGGCCAAGTTAGAATGTTGCACAACTCAGCTCTTTTTCTTGCATATATGCTCCTCGGATTGTTGGTTAATTTCCAGAATTTTAAAAAAGTAGATGTTGACAACTTTTGCCAGTGTTGTTGTTGACTTTGCGGAGGAGCATGTGCTCAAAGATCCTTAATCCTCATCCTCAAAGTGCTTCTCTGTATTGCTTCTTTGTTTATAACAGCCACAAAGTCTTGCTCAGAGTATTACATTGCTTAAAATAAAGTCATTGAGAGCTGCTCATAACAGGAGAGATATCATAAAGACTCAAATGTATGGCAACACTCTTTACTTTTGTTTTTTTGAGAAATATTTAATGAAAAAACCTGAGAATATATGTCTAAGTGGTTGTGACTGAGGGGAAAATCATGGGCTTCAGCTTCAGATGCACCCAGGTTCAAATTCCCACTTCTTCGCCAATCAGTTGTGGAGTTCCTTTACTTTATGAGCCTTGATTTCTTCATCTGCCAAATAGTAATATTGCCTGTTTTGTGGGACTGTTGCGAGGGTGAGAAATAGAGCACGAGGGAGGTGGCTGAGATTCTCAGCAAGTGGCAACAGTGATGTCATTAGCAGTTGCCTGACCTGTCCAGGTGAGGTGCTCAGCTGGATCGCCTGCCTTTGAACCTGGTGCCAGCGTCATTCCAACACTCAGACCCTCTGAGTCTCGGACGAATCAGCCAGCTTTGATTTTCCACCTGCTCTGTCTTCCATCAATCTTAATCGTGGCCCAGTTTGCTTTGGTTGTAGGTTTTGAGCAACAGGCAGAGCAAGTGAGAGGTCAGGGTGGCCCTGGACAGAGTTGGGAAGTAGATGAGAAGCACCTGGCTTTGCAGATGCTTCTTTTTATTTAATCAACATTTTATTTACATTCAGGTAATATGTGCACTGTAAGTCACAGAGTGCTACAAGGCTTATGCTCAAGATAGCAGCCGCCTCCCGAGGCCTGGTTCCCACTCCCAGTGCAGCTCTAGAGCTGCTTCCCTTGTTTCTCGAAGGCACAACCTGGGATTGCTATGTTTGGATTTTTCAATTTAGACATTACTTTTAGATTTCTTACAATGGGAAATGAAGATTTAGAGGTTTAGCTTCCCCACTGACATATGCATCTTTTCACCTGTTAGTATTCCTATCACAATTTTTGGTTGAATATTCATTATATGACATTTATTTTTATTATTATTATTATTATTTTTGAGACAGAGTCTTGTTCTGTTGCCCAGGCTGGAGTGCAGTGGCGCGATCTTGGGTCACTGCAAGCTCTGCCTCCCGGGTTCATGCCATTCTCCTGCCTCAGCCTCCCGAGTAGCTGGGACTACAGGCGCCCGCCACCATGCCCGGCTAATTTTTTTGTATTTTTAGTAGAGACGGGGTTTCACAATGTTAGCCAGGATGGTCTAGATCTTCTGACCTTGTGATCCGCCCGCCTCGGCCTCCCAAAGTGCTGGGATTACAGGCGTGAGCCACCGCGCCTGGCTGACATTATTTTTTAAAGTAGTTAATTATTTTGTTTGTTTGCTTATATTTTCATGTGCCCATCATAGCTCATCGTCACGCCTTCTGCAGAGCTTTACATGCCCCTCTGTAGTGTAGTGAGATGTGCTAGGTCATCTGTCCTCTTGTTTTTCTTGGAGGCTTTGGGTCTTGGTTTATTCCCTCATTTTGGTGGAGCACACCCTCCAATAGCTCTCTGAGAAAGTGCACAAGAGACAAATCTCTGGCAGACTTGCATGTTAGAAAAGATCTTTATTCTGTCCTGTCTTAACTAATAGTTTATCTAGGTAAAGAATTCTGGGTTGCAAAACATTTTCCCCTAGAATTTGGAAGGCATTTTTCCGTTTTTGTTTTTTCAGTGTCACTATTGAAAATTCCACCGCTGTTGGGATTTTTCATCCTTTATATATAACCTGTTGGGTTTCTGGAGAATGTGCTTAATGTGGGTCTTTTTTTTCATTTATTTTTTTCTGAGCACTCTCTTAATGGAAAAATTTTGTCCTTTAATTTAGGAACTTTTCTCATTTTCAGTTTTTTCTTCCATCTCTTTCTCTGATTTCTCTTTCTGCAACTTGTATACTCACATGTTGGGCTTAAGATTTTTTTTTTTTTTTTTTAAAGAGACAGGATCTCGCTCTGTCACCCAGGCTGGAGAGCAGTGGTGCAGTCATAGGTCACTGAATATTTGAATTCCTGGGCTCAAGCTGTCCTCCCACCTCAACCTCTCAAAGTGTTGGGATTACAGATGGGAGCCACTGCAGCCAGCTTGATTTTTAAATCTTTTCTCACCTGTTATTTACTTCATTGTCTTTTTTATTTTAGTCTCTGGGAGGTTTCCTTGACTTCATCTTCCTACTTTTGGCCAAATTAAAAAATATCCTGCTATGTTTTTATTTCTTTTGTAAAAGCACCCTGCTAAAATTTCATGGGTGCAATATTTTATTATCTCAACAAAGGTGTCAATGATATGGTTAAAAACAAGCATTTTCCTGCCTCAGCCTTCTTTCCTCTGATTTCCTTTTCTTGTTTGATTTGGCCTCTGACCCTATTTTCACTGTGGGGGATTTTTCTTTTTTTCTTTTTTCTTTTCTTTCTTTCTTTTCTTTTTTTTTTTTTTGAGACAGAGTCTTGCTCTATTGCCCAGGCTGGAGTGCAGTGGCGTGATCTCGACTGACTACAACCTCTGCCTCCCAGGTTCAAGTGATTCTCCTGCCTCAGTCTCCTGAGTAGCTGGGATTATGGGCACCTGCCACCATGCCTGGCTAATTTTTGTATTTTTAGTAGAGAGAGCATTTCGCCATGTTGGCCAGGCTGGTCTTGAATTCCTGATCTCAGGTGATTCACCTGCCTCAGCCTCCCAAAGTGCTGGGATTACACGTGTGAGCCACTGCGTCCGGCCTTCACTGTGGGGTTTTTCCCAGAAGCCTGATGACACTGCATTTATGTATATGAATTGAACATCTGAAAGCTGTTGGTTAGTTCTGTGTGCGTGTGTGTGTGTGCGTGTGTGTGTGTGTGTGTGTGGTGGGGGTAGGGGGATGTGATCATGGGGCCCTGGCCATGTCTTTGGGCAACCCCTATATCGATATCTGTGGGGTTTTCCTCCTGGATCTGTTTTTCTCCCCAGTTTTTCCTTTCCAAGTCTGGCTTCCAGATTTGATAGCTAAGTGGGTCTGGAGGCTGGGACCCCAGGGTTCATCCCCTGGCCTCAGTGTTCCCTAAATGGGGCTCTATGGAGTTTTTGTGTGCCCCTGGGGGTGCTCCCCACTTCTGTGGGGATGAGAGGCAAAGGGCATGGCTGCTGGATGGGTGCAAGGTGGGAGGGGCCCGGGTCCCACCTGCTTCTCATACAGCATCTAAGTCAGACTGCAGCTCTTGGGCTCCTAGTCCCTGAGACCCCCTTGGGATCTGGCCACAGTGCACCTTGCTTCTTGTAGCTCCACATTCCTCTTACCCACTCCCATGACTTTGATTTTAGTTGTCTTTGCTCAGCTAAGCCAGTCCACCCATCCATCTCTTTCCAGCTTCCAAACCTGTCCTTGGCAGGCCATGCCTTTTCCTTCCTTTATTGCCAATTTCATGGGATGTCAGCCACAAGTGGAGACAAACATGGGCATTCAGAATCCCATCCTACACAAGGGCCTTTTGGGTCCCACCATCTGACCCTGTTAACACCCTCTGTGGGCACCCTACCCCAGCACCACATACACACCTGCCTGGAGAGTCTCAGATAATTGAAAGGGCTCTCGGAGGTCAGGACCTTTATGTCACGTCTTCATGGAACAGATAGGGAAACTGAGGCACGAGGCGGGGAAGGGCCTCACCACCCCAGGTCGCATGGTGAGATAGTAGAGAGCTGAGCCAACTCCTGGGCCAGGGCTCTCCCACAGCCTCGTGGGGCAGCTCCGTGGCATGGGCCTTGATGTCATGGACTCTTGATGTCTGCCGAGTGAGCAGAGACCATGGCAGTTTGGATGCTGCCACCTGACGGGCTCACCTCATCCTAACAGTGTTGGTTACCATCCGTGGGCCATCTGTTTGGCCTCTGGGGACATCCTGTAGCCGATCACTTAGGAGACCTTTGTGGAGTCATGTGACCTCCCTGGCCCTTGCCAGTGTCGTAACGGATGATGGAACCGCATGGATTCAGTGGCTGTGTGTTAAGTGTCTACTTGTCACCAAGCCCCGTGCTGGGGGTAGTGCTGAACCAGGCGGGGGGCCTTGAAGGGGCTCTTGGGCTGCTGGGGAAGCAGACAAATCAATCCACAGTGATAGCACAGCCTGGTCAGGGCTGTGAGAGGCACGTCCCCGGGAGCTTGTTGGGGGGCATCCATCATCCTACTAGGGTTGAGTGAAGAGAAGGGGCTCTGGGAAGGTGTCCTGGAGGAAGCGGCCGTTGGCTTGGCTGATAAAGAGCAAGTAGAATTGGAGTTGACTCAGAAAGCAGGGCGGGAAGAGGATCCCGGGGTGTGGAACAGCAGATGCAGATGTCAGGAGGCCGTAAGCACCCAGAGGGGTACAGGGTCGGAGGAGGAGGGCTGAGGTCAGAGCACTGCAGGAAGTAGTCCCTGGCTGGGGAAGCTAGGGGCCACCAGGGGCCTTTTGTGCACATCTCTGGGCATGTGTGTTCTTCCGGACTGTGACTTCTGAGGAGGTTCCCACAAAGTCCTGCTAGCTACAGGCAGCCTTGATTCTGGGGAAAAAAACACAGAAAACTTTCAGCCTGAAGTCATATGTGCTTTGCAGTAGCAGTGGAAACAAGCAGTTGAAGATGATTAGGACTGAATGTTCCTGTTTTTAAAACATTTCCCAGGAAAAACAAATGTTTGAAAGTTAAACATTTTGGCTATTAAGATGGAACAGAAGAAAAATCACATTTGCCTTTTAAATCCAGGCACCAGAGCTGAGTCTCGAATCCAGCAGCCTCCCGTGCAGGACCCGTGGAGGCTGGATGAGGCCGGGGGTCTGCAGCTTATTGGGGTCTGCCGTCCTAGGATATCTGTTCTATCTGGGGTGTTGTGGCACCGAGCTCTGGGCAGGCAGACCTGGCTCCCAGAGCTGCTATGTGGCCCCAGGCAGGTGACCTGACCTTCTAGAATCTCTGTTCTCATCTCCAGCTTCGCAGCTCACATTTCTGGGCTGTGCCATACATTGCAGCATTAATCTCCCTGAATAGCCCCAAAATGCATTGAAAATGGCTAACATCCAGGTGATATTAACCTTGCCTTTCATTTTCTGTATTCTGATGCTTTGACATCTGCAGGCCTTGCTGAGCCAAGGGGATTGTCCCTCCCAGGGTTAATCAGGTCCCAGATTCAGCAAATAACTACACAAGCCCAACCACTCCACAGTCCACAGTGAAGTGGATAGGGCCACTATCCACCTGCCCTGATCACCCCAGGGGCAGTGCCAGACAGTTAGGGACAGCCCCTGTGTCCCAGAGCCTGCCAGAATTATTTGAACTAGACAGTCCTAAGTCTCTTTCCCTTGCCTTGCCCAACCCTTCCTTTGGAAAACACAAAACAGGCTCCTGCCCATGTTTTCCCCTCACCCCCTACCTCCTGACTGTCCCTGGTGCTTCCCTGTCTGACCAGGCATGGTGGAGCGTGACTCGTGTTTTTCGAGAACTGTGAGTGTAAGCCTCCTTTGTGACAGTCACTTCTGTGTCCATGTGTCTTATCGAACCTGCTTAAAAACAAATCCCTGCAGAAGTAGAGGTACAGCGTGGGGCTCACGTGTCTTCACCAGCTTCATCATTGCAAGTACTCTGTGGGGAAGCATACACATGTTTACAAATGGGGACACTGAAGCTCAGGGAAGTGAGGGTTCTCATTCTGGCCAGAGAGCCAGTGGGAGGTAGAGATGGGAGTCAGGCTACCCAGCCTGCACCCTTACCCACTCTGCTGCACTGCCTCTCATCTCTGTCACGGGGAAAATGGCCCGTGTCTGCTAGGAGTGTCTGCTAGGAGTGTCTGGAAGTGTTGAATGCATGTTGCTGGTCGCAGGGCCTGGACAGGGCGCTCAGTGCAGGGTAGCAGAATTCAGCTTCTGCAGGCTACAGGTGCAGCCCTGCAGTGTGTTCCCCTGAACTCAGCCTTGGCTGTTGGCCCAGACATCTTGACTCTAGAGCTCTCCCGCCTGTTCAGGTTACACACAGAATTCCCTTTCTCTGCATGGTCAGCCACGGTCCTCTGTGTGTGCTTGGCCGTGTGATGCTCTTCCTGGCGTTCATGCACCGAACTGCACCAAGACCCCACGGTGGCTCACAGCTGACTCTCGCAGTTTGCTCCATCCCAGTGTGTTTCCAGACCATGCGCCATACCAGGAAGTCTGCTAATGTGAATCTCCTAGACATCGGCAAGTGTTTAAACACAGAACTGTCAAAGACGTACTAAAAATGCAATCAGAGATCGTTATGCCGTCTCTTTATTCCATCCCCCTCTGCTGTGTTCTGCGAGATGGGAATGGGCGGAAGAAGCCATAAGTGGGCATTTTCCTGATTGTCACTGCATTTAGAGAACACTAAAACTCCGCCGGGCTCAATACTTCGCTCCGGGAATGGCATCGATGGTGGAGAAGCTTGCACATATCTTGTTGAATTTAACAGATTATGCAGTTTGGAGGCAGCACTTTCTGTTAAATGGGATGGGTAAGTGTTAGCGATAAAGAATTGTAACCTTTTGGAGGGAGATTAATCTTGGAAGCACAAAAAGCAGAGACTTCCATGCGCGTCCCCCTCTGCCCCGTGTGGCAGCCGCGCTTGCTGCAGTGTAGAATCTGTGTGTGGATGCACAGCTATTTGAATACATGTATGTGGCAAATGAAAAGTTAAAACAATAGGGCCATCCTCTAGTACTCTCCTGGTTAATACTTAAACATCTTTTCACCAAGAAATCCATGGCTAGCAAATGCCAGGATCTTGAATGATCTGGCTGGGGGAAAAAGGAGGCATTTGGGGAAGATGGTCTGAATATTTTCATGGAGAATACAGACGTGTAGCGTTGCTCCCCAGCTCTGAAAAGCAAGGGGAGGTAGGACTGATTTTGGCATCAAGGACCTGGTGCTTGTGGCAGAGGCGGGGAGATCAGCATCCTCGCCCACCTAGCAGAGCCCGACTGGCGTGTCTCCAGTTTCAGGGTCTGACTGGTGCCACAAGTCCCTGCTGCTCTTCCAAGATGCTCTCATACCCTTCCAGTCCCCTAAACTGTCTACTCATCAGGCATGTCCTACCAGAGGCTGGTCATTGTTCAGACATCTCAGAGGCAGGAGGCCAGGGTTCAAGTCCTAGCCCTACACTGTCTCACTGTGTGACCTTGGACAAGTCTCTTCCCCTTTCTGAGCTCCAGTTTCCTCCTGTCCAGTGAGCGGCGTGGATTAGGAGATCTGCGGGCCTCTTGGTGGTGTCTGGTTCATGACTGTGTCCCCAGCGGAGCCTCGCCGGGGTCTGGAACATGGGAACATCGGGCTCATGTTTAATCAGGGCTCATGGAGAGCTGACCAGGGCTGGGGGCTTTGCAGTGGATCCAACTTCAGGGAAGAAAGTGGGCATTCAGCCTAAGGGGCATTCAGGATTAGCTTCTTTTGGGTTGATGAGGGGAGGTGGATAAGAAGAGGCATTTGGACCCATCTGTGCCCTTGCTGAGTCTTACCAAGGCAAGCACAGCCCCCAGCACCCGCACTGCTGTCCACCGTGCCCAGCCCAGGGTACTGTGTGGAGAGGCTTTTTCTTTCGGCTTCCCCATGTTGTATCCATCTTTGGTTCAGGGGGTCATGTTATGTTCTGGTCTCCAGGGCTGGTGCTGCCTAATCTCTTTCCACACCTGCTTGGAGAACAGTTGTTTTCTCAAGGTTCAGGTGCTTCTGGTGGCTTCTCAGGCAGCTCTCATCAGGGCCACGGGAAGCTTCCCTGTGTGTCAGCCATCTTATCTGCTGCAGGGGGGAACAGCAGCAGGAAAGGGCAAAGAGAACAACATCCATTTCCTCTGTGTTCAGTGCAGGCATTAGGCAGAAGAGTTTGTATTCATCTAATTTTTCCCCATAAAGCCCCTGCAAATCAATTAGTTGGCTGAGGTCCCCAAAACACTCCCCTCATTCACTGTTTAGATGGAGGGTTTTGATGAAACTAAGCAAGAGAGCCTCTAATGATTGGTCACTGGGAATTTTATCTGTGTTTGGGTTGGTAAGAACTGCAGGGTGATGTGAACACTGGAAAACGAATGCAGCCTTAGGCTCTAACAATAGAGGTAGCAGCCCTAGAACAGAGGAGGAGACTCCTCTTCCCCACTCTGTGATGGTCAGGCCATGCCGGAACTTCTGTTCTTTGTCCCCCGTACCCACCTGCAAGAGAGCAGGTTTATTGGAGAAGATTCAGAGATGGACAATCAAGATTGTGGGTAAGGAGGGTGAGTCTGAAAAAAATGTCCTGGCAGGGACAGTTGGAGAAAACGTTTGAGGAAAAGAGATGACACGGAGGTCAGTTGGTGTAAAGGAGACAGTCAGACCCAGCTAAGGATGGATTGATTGATAAATGCATCCATCCACTCATCTGTCAGTTCATCTATCCACCCATCTATGTATGCATCTATGTATCCATGTATCTATAAACCATCTATCCATCCATCTATCTATATATGCATCTATATATTCATACATATATAAAACATCCATCCATCCACCCACCCATCCATCCATTAAACCATCCATCCATCCAGCCACCCACCCACCCATCTATAAACCATCCATCCATCCATCCTTCCATCCATCCATCCATCCGTCCATCCATCCATCTATATGTGCATCCATATATCCATACATATATAAAGCATCCATCCACCTACCCATCCATTCATCCATAAACCATCCATCCATTCATCCATCCATCCATTCATCCATCTCTATATACATCTATAAAGCATCCATCCATCCATCCATAAGCCATCCATCTATCCATTCATCTATCCATGTATGCATCTATATATCCATCCATCTACAAAGCACCCATTCATCCGCTCATCCATCCGTCTATCTATAAACCATCCATTCATCCCTCCATCTATAAACCGTCCATCCATGTGTGCATCTATGTATTCATCCATCTATAAACCATCCATTCATTCATCCATGCATGCATCCATCTATCCATGTGTGCATCCATATCTATAAACCATTCATCCATCCATGCATCCATCCATCCATCCATCCATCCACTGAGAGGCAGGGTAGCATGACGGTGCAGAGTGCACCTCAGGATACTGCCATAGGGTTTACCAAATGTCCATTGTCCTCTGTAATTGTCAGTCATTTTGCTATTGATTTGTGTGATCTTATGCAACCTCTCCCTGGGCCTCAGTTTTCTCAGCTGTAACCTGGGGATAGTAACACTTAAGTGTCTGTGAAGGTTATGCACAGCTGGTGAATTGCCAAGTCCAGGTGGACATCCACAGGCATACTCGTGACTTTGGACTCAGAGGGATGTGGTGCTGGACAGTTTCTGTGTTCATAAGTGGATGTCCCTTTGCCTCCAAGCCATGGAACAGACAGTGTTTGAGAGTGTCACCCCAGCAGGTGATGGCTCCTGCCCTGCTGCCCAGCTTTATGTACAGGAGCTCGGCCTTGTGCCCCATCCACCCTTTCCTGGGAGGGAAGAAGCCTCAGTCATCCGCTGCTGAGGTGAGAAGAAGAGGGGAGAGCTGACAGCTTCTGCGCCCCTCCCAATCCCCAGTAGTCGGGAGCTGCAGAAATAAATGGAACTGTACAGTTGGAGTAATTTGCTAATTTGCTTAAGTAACACCCCCAGTCAAAGACATGACATAAATACCTGAGCGCAGGCTCCACATCCCCAGCTTGGGTGGCAGGATGGATGGGTGATCTGAAGTGGAAATGCGGTGAGTCAGAGCCGAAGGCAGTGATGATGGCCACCCCCGACCTGAGCTGGGGGTTCTGGCTGCCTCCCTGCTGCAGTGTGTTTGGGGAGGGGCTCGGTGAGGGGCTGCACACTGACTCTGGGTCTGCTGGCCTTGGAGGAGTCTGAGGCACCCGTCTAGAGGTATGGGGTCAGCTGGACCAGCGTCCCCCTCCGCAGTGGTGGGGCCTGGGTGGGTTTCCCAGCCTTTGCGCCTATTCTGCTCAGCTGCAAAGAGGAGATAATAGAACCAAGTACCTTGGGGGTGCTCTAGGGAAATGAGATCTCAGCTCTCCACCAGGGGTCCGGAAGTGGCCATCTTTCCTGCTGTGTCCTCCCCGGCCCACCGCCAGCTGCTCAGGCCCACGCAGTCCTCTTGCCTCCTCTCCGCAGCCTGAGCCTTGCTGGAGAGGGCTTCTCCATACCATGCCTGGTCGCACTGTGGGGCTGTGGGCGGCTTCATTCGCCAGACTCCTGCTGGGGCCTGCTAGGGACAGAGCTGGGGGAAGCAAACCCGCCTGCCTCCATGGTCTTGGAGCTCTCCCAAGAGCACAGCAAGCAGAGTTCCCAGCGCTCCGGGGCCAGGGTGGGCTCTGATGAACAAGAGGAGGGTCGGGGAGGTGGAAGGGGGTTGGAGAATCTCATCCCAGCAGCCTGATTGGAAGAACCTCAGACCAGGGCCAGGCTGTTCCCTTCACGTCCACAGGGACAGAAACCCAAATGCCTGTTAGGAGTGGGCAGTACCTTCAAATGAATGAAGCGGACTAGGTGTGAGACGGTAGGGACAGGTGGGGGCTGGGGCCAGCTGGATGCATTCATCCTGTCCAAGGGGACACAGACACTCAGCACTTCCTGACTGGACCGGGATGGCCAGAGGTTAAATTGTACTTATTTCTTTATTTTTAGAAAACAAGTAATGAAGTGTTATTAGGAACGTCTCAGATTTTTGATGTTGGCAACAAGTTCAAGTTTTTAAAAAAAAGTTGTGCCAAACAAAATATGTCTGTGGGTGGGTCTGGCCTGCCTGCTTCTAATTTGCAAACTCGGGCCCAGGGAAGCTCTTTGGTTTTTTTGAACATCAAATGTTTTGTACATTGATTATCTTCTATAATATCAGAACAGTCCTGCAAGGTAGCCGTGACTTTTCTCATTTTACAGGTGAGGAAACTGAGGCACAGGGAAGCTAAGTCATACAGCTCGTTGGTGCCACAGTGGGTCTGGGATCTAGGCTGCTGGAGCTGAGATTCTGTGGCCCGCTATGCACCAGTGGCCCCCCCGCCCTGGAGTTGATAAATCCTGAAGAAGAAAGAGCAGTGCTTTCTCAAACCTGTAAAGCAGTCTGGGGTGGTCGGTGAGTCAGCTATGAGTAGATTGGGATTTTCTTCCTGTTTTGCAGAAAACTTCTATCTCACCTCAGGGTTCCCTTTCTCACTGCCCTGGCCTACCTTCCCTGGCCAGGCTGGGAACTGGTCATTTGCCGTGGCCATAGGGCATGTGGTTAGACAGACGGCGTAGGTCTTATCTAGCTGGAAGTAGAGAAGAAGCTTATAAAGGGGCTCTGGACTCTTCTATTTCATTGCAATCAGGATATAATAATGGCTGTAGTTATAGGACATGCACTGCCGTAAACCTCACTCTGCCCTTCCCGGGAGCTCACATAAGGGATGGGGAGGCGAGCTCTTCCTAGAGTGCTTCCTGAGAGCTGAGTGTGATGGCACATCTGAGTCTCAGCCCATATTGCGAGCATCCGTTTCCAATAAGAAAAACAATCCTTAGTATTTGGAGCAGAGGCATTTCTGGAGTTCGGTTCCCCATGGAATGCTCACACAGCAGGAGAGGTAGAGGTTTTGGTCCTGGTGGAAAAGGCTCTGCTGTTCCTGGGCTGTTGTGTTGTCCCAGGGGACAGAGCACAGTGCCCATGCTGCTGGGCATTGCCCGGGAGGGTGAGGAGTGAAGGGGGTGTCAGGGAAGGGGCTCAGTGGAGCCTGACGGCCAGAGGAGTGTTCGAGCACCTTGCCTTGTGTGTGACTTAGCAGATGAAGGTCATGGTCTCCCAGGGATAGAGGGATTGCCTCACGAGGTGTCGGTCTGTTAGCCACAGTTACTGCTTTGTGAACTGGTTATGGAATGTCACCATTTTCCTGTCCGGGCCCCCATCTCCCCGAGGCCCCTGTGCTGTGCTGGTGCCTTCACATACTACTTGCCTGACCTACCAGGGCACTCTCCGCCCAGGAGGGGCTGGGAGAAAAGCTTGGGTCTCCAAGTGCACTTTCAACATTTCATTTTTTATCTAAATCAGGGCTTACAGGTACCATCTTGACTCTCCAGGCCCATGAGAGCCCAGCAGCTGAGGCTGGTGGGGACTGGGGAGTCAGGGGCCCGAGCCTGGGGTCAGGCTGGCTCTCAGATGGAGTAGGGGGCACAGGGGCGAGTGGCGTTTACTGAGACCGAAGAGCCGTGGTGGTCTTGTTCCTGCATAGAGCCAGTCTGGTGGGTGAAGCCTGCCAGGCAGCTGTCCAGAAACCAGCCCCAGCCAGTCTCCCGGGTGGCACACTCCTGCCTAGGGCATCCGTGAAACTGGACCCCAGAGAAAGATGTGTACCTTGGAGGAACTACCCAAAAGTTCGCACACGGCAAAGCTAGAATGACACTGTTGTAATTCGGTGGCTGTATACACAGACGTTTTTGTTTTGATTCCATCTAGAGTGCGTTTTGGCTTTGAATTTCCATGGCAGTAGGGGTCGGCCCTATAATGTTTCCTGAGTGTGGGGTCTCCAAACCTTTGAACTGGGTTCTGCAAAGACCTTGAGATTCCTTTCGGAAAGTGGAGGATAGAGTCCCAGATACCCAGGGGGTAGGGGCCTGGGACCATGAGGCCGGTGACAGCTAGGACTGGGGGTGCAGGGTGAGGGGTCTTCTACCAGTAGACAACTAGTCCAGAAAGAAGAAATGGAGGCAGAGAAGTCCCAGGATAAGGCCAGGCACTCTGCAGCTTAGCGGCCTGGGAGGAACCTGTCCAGCCTCCTCCCGATGATCTCAGGGGCTGATGGCCAGTGGAGGCCTGGGCAGGCAGGACCATGGGGACAGTGATCCTGTCTGAGGATCTGTCTGAGTGATCCTCTGCTGCCTCCTCTGATCTGATGAAGACACCTGTTGGGGGCCTGGCAGCAGGTACTCCGTCAGCGATTCCAGCAGCTTCCTCCTGGCCGCCCCTCTCTCAGCTGTGCTGTGGCTTCTGGAAAAGCTGACAGCTGTGTGCTGCGTGTCTGTCTGTGTCCGCCCCTGCAGGCAGCCTGCCCTACGAGTACAAGATCGTGATCGCAGGCAACCACGAGCTGACCTTTGACCAGGAGTTCATGGCCGACCTCATCAAGCAGGACTTTTACTACTTCCCATCTGTGTCGAAGCTGAAGCCGGAGAACTATGAGAATGTGCAGTCGCTGCTGACCAACTGCATCTACCTTCAGGACTCGGAGGTCACCGTGCGGGGCTTCCGGATCTATGGCTCCCCATGGTGAGTGGGCCTGGGCACTGGTCCTGCCTGCTGGCAAGACCAGAGCTGAGGCTGAGTGCAAGGGCTGTAGGGGATGGGAGAAGCAGCAGGGAGCTCCGCATGCGAGGCTCAGGACTGAATCTTGCCCCCTCACCCTCTGTGTGAACCTAGGCAGGTGACTGCTGCTCTCTGGGCCTCTCTTCCCCCATATCTCACTGAAAATAGTATGATCAGCTGTATCCTGTGTTATGCTGTGCACGATAGTAGCTCACTTACAGGCAGGTACTATTATCTGCATTTCACAGGTGAGAAAACTGAGGCCCAGAGTGGGCGAGGACCTTGCCGAAGGTCACACAGCTAGGAAGGGGCAGAGCTGGGATTAAACCCGAGCGATTTGGTTCCAGAACCCCTGCCTTTAATGAATGTTCTGTAATGCTAGGAATCTTTCCCTGATGCTGTCTTCCTGCTCCACACAAAAAAGATGCATATGTCAGGGGCTGGGCGAGATGATGATGGTAATAATGATGATATTGGTGGTGATGGTGATGATGGTGATGCTGATGGTATAGTGATGATGATGGTGATAATCATGTCATGTAATAATGTCTGTCTAATAATAATAAATATTAAATGTAATGTCGTAAGTAATATTATAAGCAATAATAATGTATAAGAAGAATAAAATATGTAATAAATGCTATCATGTCTTAATAAAACAATAAGTAATAATAAATATAATACTAGTATGTAATGTCGTAAAAATGCGTAATGTCGTAATAATAATAATAAGTAAATATAATAATGTCGTAAAAGTAAGTAATGGCCAATATAATATAGTAGTAATAATAATAAATGAATGTAAAATATAATAATGGTGAGGTGGTGATGGTGATGATGGTGATAATGGTGGTGTTGGTGATGATGGTATCATGATGGTGATGGTGATGATGATGATGGTGACTGATGATGGAGAAGGCAATGGTGATGATGATAATGGTGATGGCAGGAAATAATTTCTGAGCAATTACAGTAATCTATGCCCTAGGCTAAAGGCTCCATAAACCTTATCTCTAATCCTGACTCAGCCCTGTGAGGATTGATTTATTATCCCTATTCTATAGGTGGACAGAATGATCGGCCACAGGGTGTCCAGTGCTGGCAGGGTGAGATGGGCTTCATACATGGAAGGGCAAGGTCACATATGCTTAAAAGTGTGGCTTGATCCTGGAAGGCTCCCTGGAGGGTGTGGAGTGACCTGAGCCTTGAGGGAAGAGAAAGGCATTCACAGGCAGGGGGAGTAACGTGGTCTGAGTCTGCACTATCAGGAAGCAGCACAGTCAGTGAGGCTAAGGAGCCCTTTAGAGGCACAAAGGGCCTGCCTGGGTGGAGAGACTTCAGAGAGAGCTACTGCCAGCACAGAGCATCTGGGAAACCCCTGGGCTGCCCTGGTTGGTGGCTGGAGGCTGTAGGCAGATTTAGGACCTGGTCTCATCTTGCCATGGCCTTCTCATGGAGCAGAGGGGAGGGCTGGGAGGTTCAGGGCTGTTTCCTCTTCCCTGGCCTTGGCAGGTGCTTGCTGTCATCTCCTTGGACCTCACAATGTACAGGTTCTTGGTGAATCCTCCCTGCAGACAGTGAGGTCCCAGACAAGGACCTTTGGGCACTCAAGGATGTGATGAGGTCAGTGCCAAGGACAAGGAGAGGAGGGGAGATGGTTGAGTCTGCCTGACAGGCCACTAGAGCTCAGATCTGGAGAAGTCTGATAGGCTGAAGACCAGGAGGGCAGTCTAGGAGGAGGACCGGCAAGCAACAGCCTGGGGGTGAGCCAGGCACGATGGAAAGTCTGGAGTGTCAGGTGTGTGCGGGCAGGTGGGCAGGTAGGGGTCAGCATGGTGAGAGGCGGAGGCCCGCAGTCCCTGGGAATCTGGACTGATCTCTTTGCCCAATGGTTTGTACTTGTTTCCTCAGCAAACTGCTTTTTTGTTTAAGTTAGATTTTGTAGAGTTTAAGAGCATGGCTCTGGAGCCCAACTGTTTGGGCTCAAATCTTGGCCTCACCTTTTTTTTTTTTTTTTTTTTTGAGATGGAGTCTCGCTCTGTCGCCCAGGCTGGAGTGCACTGGTGCGATCTTGGTTCACTGCAACCTCCACCTCCTGGGTTCAAGCAATTCTCTGCCTTAGCCTCCCGAGTAGCTGGGCTTACAGGAGTCTGCCACCATGACCAGCTAATTTTTGTATTTTTAGTAGAGATGGGGTTTCACCATGTTGGCCAGGCTGGTTTCGAACTCCTGACCTCTGGTGATCTGTCCAACTCAGCCTCCCGAAGTGCTGGGATTACAGGTGTGAGCCTTTGTGCCTAGCCAGACTCATCTTTAACTAGTTGTGTGATGCTGGGTGAGTCACTTAACCTCTCTGTGCCTCAGTTTCCTCCTCTGCAAAATGGGAGTGAGAGTGTGGCTCCTCCAGAGGGTGGTTGTAACGCTGCCAGGAGGGTTCGGCTGAGCCTGGTGCCACTACAGATACCTCATTCTTGTTGTTTGCTGCAGAGCTTACTCTTCCAGCACAGCTTTGCCCGGCACCCAGTGTGTTGGGTGGAGGATGGTGAGGGAGGAGGGCTGCCAGGCCTCACTCAGGGTGTTGCCCACTCCCCCACACAGCGGAGCTCTGTGCATCCCACAGCTGGGCTCCGAAGAGCCCCTTTGACCACTGGCTCCCTGGGCTCAGGAGCGAACTAAAGGCCAGGAGTGGGCCCTGCCCTTGGCCATCTGCCAGCCGAGGCCAAGTCCTGGCACTGCTGTGGTCGTGGGCCTGAGGACCAAGTGAGACCGGCCTGTGGTCCTGCTGTGGTCCAGCTGCTCTGAGTTCCAGCCACCAGTGGCTCCCGGTTTTGCTTCTGTGTCTTCCAGTGTGAGCAGTTCTGGGCTCCCCTATTCCTGGTTACCCCCAGGGTCTGAGCACAAGCAGGCGGTGTCATTTCTTTCTCCCTGACCCCCTACCCACTGGGTGCACACACACAGCCTGTGCCATGCTAGGGAGTGGGAGAAGCCGAAGGACAGACAAGGGAACTTGAGCCCAGGAGATGGGTTCAGGGGCCATGTGACCCTGCCCCAGAAAGGGTTTGGTGAGATCCAGGAGGACTCCCTGTTGGAGAGAGCATTTGAACTGGGGCCAGAAGAGGCATGAGATTTCCACAGGCAGAGGAGGCAGGGGAAGATCCACATGTCTGAACCTCTGTTATGTGCCAGGCTCTGTGCCAGGCTCTTGGGTCGTGTCGCTTGACAACCCTTAACACTGAGGGCTGAACACCCCCCCCTCTCCGTCCCACAAGGGAAGCTGTGAGCTGGTGCTCCTCCTGTTCCTCTCAGGCCCTGTCTGGGGCTGGGAGCAGGTGGTGGAGGTGAGGCCTGGGCTCATTTGCTGGCAAGTTTCACTCAGTTTCCAACTGGTGTGAGCAGATTGCCGGTGTCCACCGCTGTGGTGCCACGGAATGGACGCCGAGCCACTCTGGCCTCTACCCTTCCCTGGGAGGCTGGGTCCTGCCACCATGCCCCAGCAGAGCGTGTCTGGGAAACCCCTGCGCTGCCCTGGTTGGTGCCACATGGTGACCACCTGGTGGCTGGAAGCTGTGGGCGGATTTAGGACCTGGTCTCATCTTGCCACAGCCTCCTCATGGAGCAGAGGGGAAGGTGGGGAGGTGCAGGACTGTCCCATCTTCCCTGTCCTCGGCAGGTGCCTGCTGTCATCTCTCTGGACCTCATGATGTATACAGTCTCAATGAACCTTCCCTGCAACCAGTGAGGTCCCAGACAAGGGCCTTTGAGTACTGGAGGCTGTTCAAATTGGGACACCACCACTTTTCAGCTGTGTGACTTTGGGCAGGTGGCTCAGCTTCTCTGGTCCTTCTGTGTAGTGGGGAAACGACAGTGCCTGCCTTGTTGGGGGGTTGTGAGGGCTGCGTGGGCCCATCCAGGCAAAGGCCTGGCTCAAAGGAAGGCTCTGGAGAGTGGCTGCGGTCATTTATTACTACTGGGGTGCTCCTTGGGGAGCCAGGAAGAGAATAACCGTTTAGTTTTATTACACAAACTGCAAGGCAGGGCTAGGCCTGCAATTACCCCATTTTACAGAAGGGCAGGTAGAGGACCAGGCAGGGATGTGGCTTGCCCAGGGCACATGGGGGCTGACCCTTCATGCTCCTGATCCTAGCTCTTCCTGCTCCAGGGCGGAGGCCATTCAGTGGCCTTTCTGAACGCCTCCCGTGTGGCAGGTCTCCATCCTCAGAACAGCCTTTGGGTGCACACGGGCCCTTTCGGCCCCTTGAGGAGACTGAGGCCTGGGGATCGAGCCGATGTCCTCATGCCCTCAGGAATAAACTTGTTAATTCATTCATCAAGGTTGTACGGAGTGCCAGGGAGACCCTGGGGACATGGTGTGGACAGACAGATGCCACTGCTGCCTTCATGGGATTTGCGTTCTCATGGGAGACTGTCAACAGCTAATTCCATCATCCGTAGGAGCCGTGAAGGAGGGGCCTTGGGTGCTGGAGTCAGGTGAGGCTTCCTGTGGGAAGAGCCAGAGGCTGAATAAATACAGGCAGCTAAGTGCAGGTGAAACGGTGTGGCAGGCAGAGGAAGCAGCCTGGGCAAAGGTCAGGAGGCTTAAGGGCCTGGGGCATTTTGGGGACCACAGAGCTGAGTGTGGCTTCTGGGGGTCTGGGTGGATGACAGCAAGAGAGCAGCGGCTGGGTAGCCAGATTGTGTTGGTGCCGCCAGAATCCAGACTGGCCATACCCCCGTCCACCCACCATGCTGCTGGTAGCCAGGACTTTGCAGGTCGGCCTTCTCCCTTGAGGGTGTCAGGTAGCCTCTCTGAGCCCTGGGCTTCCAAGCAACTGGGAAGGTGACATGACGTGATCCGGCGAGCGCAGGACACTACCCTGTGAGAGTCTCTCGGCGGAGAGGGACACTCAGCTGCCGGTATCCCCAGGTGATGCTAGAAGCGACACAATTGGAAGTGGCATTAACCAGCCCCTAAAAAAGTATTCACGGCTGAAGAACCCCCCGGCCCGGCTGCCAATCCTGCCTGGTGTCCAGTGGGGTGTGGGGGGTTGTGCACCCCCTCCCCAGCTGCCTGTCAGAGTTCTGGCTGGGGCACTCCGCTGCCCTGGCACCGGCCACCTGGGCATATGGCGGCTCTTTTGGGGGGTGCAGGTGACGGAGCTGCTTGTGATCATTGGGAGTTCAGATGTTCCAGACTTTCCTTTTCTTTCCCCTCTGCCCCCAACATATTGGCTACCACGTGGACTACAGGAGGCATTCCCTCCAGCTTTAGAAGCACAGTTAGACCAGCAGGCAGGGAGCAGGGATGGAATAAACACTAGCAACGAGTGACCTAATAGCTGCTGCAGCTGGACATGTGGGCAGGGCCGACCGGGTTGAGGGGCAGATGTGTTCACCGTGTGGCCCTAGGAGGTAGACGGCAGAGCAGGGGACAGAGGCAAGTGACAGGAGGCAGTCTCACCAGTGCGGGAAGACTCCTCTATAGGCAGGAGTCCAGGGAAGAGGTGATGTGGCCTTACCAAGTAGTGAGCTGCCCATCACGAGGGGCATGCAAGCAGGGGGTCTGCTGTGGGTGGGCCTAGTGTCCTTCCAGCCTCTTCCCCCTTACAGGGCACAGTTCCTCTGCCTGTGGCTGTCAATTCCCCCTTAAGCAGAGGGATGCATGGGCCCATTCCTAGGAGGTTCTCTCTCTGCTAGACTTGGAGGCTAGCCTTGATATTGAGGGCTTTACATAGCAAGCTAAGAAGGGGAAGCAAAAAGCAAACATATGGTTATAGCAACTGGCTTTTCTTCCGCTACCACTAAGAGATACTCTGTTTGGGAGATTGGTAGGTCAGATTTTCTTTTTCCCTGGAGATAGGGTCTTGCTCTGTCGCCCTAGCTGGAGTACAGTGGTACAGTCACAGCTCACTGCAGCCTCGACTGCCTGGGCTCAAGTGATCCCCCCACCTCAGCTTCCCAAGTAGCTGGGACCACAGGTACGTACCACCACGCCTGGCTGATTTTTAAAACTACTTGTAGAGATGGGGTCTCATGATGTTGCCCAGACTGATTTCAAACTCCTGGGCTCAAGCAGTCCTCAGTGGCTAGATTGTAATGGTTTTGACTTCCTTGCTTGTTGAGTCACACATTCTGAAGCCCATTGTGGTTTGTCATGTGCCTGGCTCTATGCAGGGCTTGGGAGACCCTGAAATGGATCAAGCCTGCCTCCCAGGAGCTCAGGTTTGACAAGGGCCTATAACTATTGGGGGCAGGGGCCTGTGACTGTTGGAATCCTCTGCTTACCCAGCCTTTGCACAAGCCAGATCCCCTGCTCAGTGCTTGCTCACATGTTCTCGTTCAGTCCTTGCAGTGGTTGATTCTCATGGGTATGTGCTGGTGCAGTGTCTCTGGGTGGTTTCCATTTGCATTCCCCTAATGACCAGTGAGGCTGAGAATATTTTCCCATGTTGATTGGCCACTTAGATTTCCTCTTTTGGGAAGTGCTCAAGTCTTTTGTCCATTAAAAACAATAATTGGGTTGTTTGTCTTTTTCTTACTGGTTCATGGAGATTCTTCATGTATTCTGATTATGAGTATGAGCCTTTTCTCAGTTGTGATGTTACCAATAGCTTTTCCCCCTCTGTGACCTGTCTTTCCCCTGTCTTAGCAGAGCCTTCAGGTGCACAGAAGTTTTAAATTTTTGTATAGTCAAATATCTTGTGTTTTTCTTTGTGATAAATGCTTTTGGTACCTTATTGCAGAGATCTTATTGCAGAGATCTTCTGTTCTCTGAAATCATGAAGACTTGTTTCTTTTGTGTTTTTGAGATGGAGTCTCACTCTGTCTCCTAGGCTAGAGTGCAATGGCATGATCTCGGCTCACTGCAACCTCTGCCTCCTGGGTTCAAGTGATTCTCCCTCCTCAGCCTCCTGAGTAGCTGGGATTACAGGTAGCTGCCATCATGCCCAGATAATTTTTGTGTTTTTGTAGAGACAGGGTTTCACCATGTTGGCCAGGCTGGTCTTAAACTCCTGACCTCAAGTGATCCACCTGCTTAGGCCTCTCAGAGTGCTGGGATTACAGGCATGAGCCACCTCGCCTGGCCTTGTTTCTGTATTGTTTTCCAGAAGTTTTGTTGTTTTGCCTCTTATGTTCAGGTGTTGGATCCACTGGAAATGATTGTGTTGATGGTGTGAGGTAGGGATCTTGTTCAGGGTTTTTCCACATGGACACCCTCCTGGCCCAGCACCATGTGTAGAAAGCCTGTCCTCTTTACTCCTACCACCGTTATCTGACACATGAGGTCTGTGTCTGGCTTCTCTCTCCCACTCCATTGTGCTATTCAGTGTAGGACCACCCTGTCTTTATTACTCTGGCAGTTGATTTATGGTCTCTTTATCCTACTAGAGCATTTGAGGCTTCATGGGGGCAGTGACCCAGATCTCCCTTTCTCATGGACGTAACTCCAGTGCTCAGTACAGAGTCTGGCTCCTCATAATAAGTATTTGTTGGGTGAATGAATGAGTGAATGAGTGACCAGATGGATGGATGGCAAGCTGTGGGGACTCAGTTAAAATCCAAGCCTGGTTTATTCTCCTGTGATTGAACCTTTCTGGGGTCTCCGCCCAGGCCTGTTACCAGCTCCCTCCCCTCTGGTTCCTTCTTCCTCTTCTGTGCTGCTGTCTCTAAAGCAAGGCCTGACTGTGCCCCCTGCTGGCTTGCCATGTCGCCCCCTTGATACCATCCCCTTAACCCTCAAGCTGAAGGCCAGATGCCCCCTTCTGTGTCCCCTGGATCCTGGGCCCTGCCCTCCGAAGAAGGTCTCCATCACAGTATCATCACTACCAGGGGAAGGGCCATAACCACTGCTGCACCCTGCACTTACTAAGTCTTTCAGTCTGTCTGGGCAAGAAGGGATGAAAGTCTCATTAGGGTGGCGTGTTTGTGCTGCCCCCTCCCAGGGCACTGTGATGTTCCAGGGCTCAGGGAGACTGTGGACTCTCAGGTGCAGACAGCGTCGGGCCTTCGCTGAGAGCAGCTTAGCGGAAGGGGGCGGGAACCAACTGCAGGAGAAGAGGAAGAACTCAGCTGGTACAAAATCCTAAGTGTTAAAAAAAATCCCGTATACATACCGTATTCATTTATGGGTTTTGGATGCATTTTTTGTTCTCATTTAACTGAAAACGGCCTTGATTTAAAAAAAAAGAGTGAGGGAGAGAGTGAAATTGGCACGCAGTGAGTCCATCTGGTCTAATTACTTCTGGTATTTTGAAAGAAGGGATCCAAACCTGCTGAGACATTAAACTTTGAGAAGTGGCTGCCGGGCCCGTTGCTGGGCATCTGCACTCGGGTCCTGATTCTCGGCTCAGGGGTTTCACTGTCTCCCGGCAGGGCTGGACCTCAAGGGCAGGCAGAGGTGCCAGGATGCCCTGCACCTCTCTGTGGGAGCCAGTGGCCTTGGGTGTCAGCCCTCTTCAAACAGCCAGGGCTGCTCCAGACCATTCTGGAATACATGTCCTGGTACATGGCTCCCAGCTGTTTAACCTTGGGTCAGAATCTTGGCTTTCTGTGAAATGCCAAGAGGGATAGTCACTTTGCAGAACTGCCCTCAGGATTGAAGGAGGTCGTGTGTGTGCACTGCTTGGCACTTGGTGGGCATGCACACGCCTGCTGCTCAACGTTTATGACTGCCCAGGCTAGGGGACGGGGGTGATACGGGTAGTTTCTCTACCGCCCACAGCCATGGGACAGAGCTGCAGCCAGGTGGCCCCTGGGACAAGACTGGGGTGGGTTGTGGCACTGGTCTTTGACGTTTGTTCCTTCCTTTCCCTTCCCTTTGTGCACTTAGCAGGCCTGCGGGGTGGATGGAGCCAGGACGGAGCAGCCTGGAACTTCAAATCTGTACCCTGGAAGAGCCCGGGGCCAGGGATTGATGTGATTGTAGTGACAGTCCCTGTCTTATGCTGGCCCAGAGGCCCTGTCCTCTGAAACAGTCAGGGAGGCCCAGACTCTTGTCCCCATTTTATAGCTGAGGGGTCTGAGACACCAGCAGGGAAGTGGCTTGTGAGAGGTCCTGCAGGAACTGAACAAGTTGGGTCTGCATGGCAGGGAGGATGGAGGCCCCACCCGGTGTGCACAGTGAGCTGCCAGAATGCTTCTTTCTAACTTTATAAATGTATATTTTAGAGAAAAAACGAGACAGGATGATCTCCTGACCCCATAGCTTCCTCCTTGTCTCCCACCAGAATGGGGTCGAGTCCTGGAAGTGGAGGGCAGGGTGGCGGGATTCCTGGCTGGCCCTGAGGCAGCCCCCACTCCCTCAGCTGTCACTGCTGATGGCTGACAGTGGTGAGGCTCTTTCTCCCCTCTCCACCCTGCCCCATGGCGTGCTCCACCCAGGATTCAAGGCGGCCGGTGATGCCACCCTTCCGAGGAAGCCCCGCGGGGGTTGGTTTGGACTGCCAGCTTCTCTGCAGCATGCCACGCCCTCGGTGTCCCCTCCTGTCTCTGGGTGAGACACAGGTGGGCCTGGCACTCGGTGCCAAGTTCCTGACCTGGAATCCTTTGCCCTTTCTCTTAAGAACCTTTTAAATCTTTTATAAAACATTGACGTTTTAGTCTCCAGTAATTCCCTCTGAGGTGTTAGGGGTGTTGTCATTTTAGATGGCAGGCTCTTGGCCAGAGAGGTGCAATCTGGGGGAGTCCTGGGCAGGCTGGTTTGGGGTGTGGCTGGTTTAGGGGGTGTAGCCCAGTTTGGGGGTGCTCCCTGGGGGGACTGTGTCTGCCTCAGTCTGTGGGCACATCCAGCAGGGGCCACTTTACCTGAGTGTCTTGGCTTGGGGCTTCCTGGACCACACAGGTCTGTGGGCCTGAGGACAGCCTTGGGGTTCCAGCTCCTGCTTCCTGTGGCAAGTGGGGGCCTTTTCTGTTCTGCTGTTTTCCTGAAGCCCTCTGGGGCCCAGCGTACCGAGAATGGAGGCTGAGTCCAACTCCCCATTTAAGTGGCCGAGGCCTCCTTTCTTGCAGCCTCTTAGGGCTATGTCCTCTGGTTCCAGGGGCCAGCAGTCCCCATGCACCTGGGGCAGTGCTGCTTGCGTGTTGCCTTGTATTTCTGGGTGGTTCCAGCACAAGGCTGGCCTTCCCCAGTTTGTTTGGGCAGGTGAGGCAAAGACTTTCCCCGCTGCTTCATACCCGAGATCTGCATTCGGCCGACTGCCCCATGTATTGTCCCATGTAATCTGCCTAGCAACGGGCGAGGCAGGATGATCTCCATTCCCATCTTACAGACGGGTCAGGTAAGGCTTGACTAGGTCTAGCACCTGGCTCAAGATCTCAGCCCTAGGAAGAGGCAGCCCCGGGTCTGGCTCAGGCGTGTAGACTTGGGCAGCTCCTGGCCTTGGCCGTCCAGTGGGTGGTTTGCTTTGGCAGCTGCTGCCTGGCTTCCCCTGGGCCCAGCCTCTGGCAGTCCCTGCTGAGCTTTGGGTTCCTGGATCCCTGTCTCCTTCTGTGACAGATTCCTCCTGAGCACTGGGTCCTGCATCTGTCAAGAGGACTCTCCCTCTCCCCTCGCGGGGTCCTGGCTGGTGAAACAGGGTGAGGGCTGCAGAGCCATGCGGCTGGGGCGTTGTGGAGACCTACCTGCCTTGAGCCCAGATCGAGTCAGGAATTGCCTCATCTGCTTAGGGGTGGCTGTAGAGCCTGTCGTCTAGGGCAGGTGTGAGCCCCGCCTGAGCCTCTCAGGGAAATGGGGCATTCTGTGATGGCTGCTTGAGGGGCTTGGGAGCCAGCTGGCACGTGCCATGGGTGAGGGGGCCCAAGGCAGCCAGCAGTGTCCACCGAGAGTGATCCCACGGCCGCCCACCTCCTTCTCCTTCCTGCACTGGCTTCTTAGAATTCTGAGCCCGACGCGCTGCATCAGTTGAATTCTGATGGAGGCAAAGAAATTTTTCAGTCTCTGGTAGCTTGCTGTGCTGCTTCTACAAACACACAGACACACACTCACACATATTCACACACACACATATTCATGTACATGCGCAGACATTCCCATACCATACACACACATGCACATTCACACATATACACACACAATCACATACACACAGAAACATTCACATACAACATTCACATATACACACATAATTCACACACACACACCTATACACATACACACGCAAGCATACTCACATACACATCCATACACTCATACACACATGTGTTCACACACCCACACGCTCATACACATGCGTTCACACCCCCCACATGGTCATACACACGTGTTCACACACACACACATACACACATGCGTTCACACACCCCCACACGCTCATACACACATGCGTTCACAGCCATACCCACACGCTCATACACACATGCGTTCACACCCACACCTGCACGCTCATACACACATGCGTTCACACCCACACCCACACGCTCATACACACATGCGTTCACAGCCACACCCACACACTCATACACACATGCGTTCACACACACACCCTCATACATACATTCACACACTCACACACATATTCATAGACACACATGGACACACACATTCACAGACACATTCATACCCATATGAATTCACCCATACATGTATATTCACATATGTACACTCACACATATTCATACACACATTCACACACACTAATAGCCACAAATACACACATACACACTCACACAGTCACATACATTCACATGGGTGCACACGTCATACACATTCACACACACACATTCACACACACACTGTCACACACAGACACCGCCACGATTTCTCTTTTGCCCCCTTCCTATCTTCGTCTTCCATTTGCTTGTCCAGATAAAATTGATTTCACGTGGCTGTTTTCCTTTCTAGAAGGCCCCTCAACACACGTGTGCACACTACTCCACATGAGATTAATGTTTGAAACGAATCGTCTGCCTCTTTCCTGCCGCAAAGTCCCAGCGAAACAAAAGATGGATGATTCTGTGCATGGGAAGGGTGGGGAAATTAATTAGGAATGACAAAGGACCCCATTCTTCGGTTCCACTTATCTTGCTGCTGACTTGCCGTACGCTGTTGTGTGCCCCGACCAGGTGTGTGACTGACGGGCTTTGGGGACGCGCTGCAAGCTCCGCACTGCCCTGCCTTTCTTGGACAGCCATTGGGCCCCAAGGGCATTGGATCTGGACCCCTGCTGTCCATCTCCCCCAGCCTTTGCCTGGGCCCACTGGCCTAGGAGATGCAGAGGGAGGGGTCGGGGCAAACCCCTGTCACCAGGGCTGGGTAGACAACAGAGGAAGTTCAGACAGTGGGACATCCCCAGGAGATAGCCACCACTTGTGGGGTGAGGAGTCAACACACTGGTCTGGTCTCCATGCAGGCATGCCCTCGCTTGGGAGCCAGGCACATCTCTGACATCTTTGAGCCTCAGCTTCCCCTGTTGCAGAATGGGAATACAGCCTCACTGGGGTGCTGGGAGTGTCTGGGGAAGGACTTGAGGCCAATGACAGATGTCATCCTCACCAGAGACACTTTTTATGTTGGCTGTGGCCATGGCTGGCTCCCTGGAAAGCCCGACCTCTTTGGGGAGGGTAGGTATTGGGGTAGGAAGAACAAACAAAGGGATCAGGACAGAGAGAGCTTGGCCTTGGGGGAGGGAGATCGGACCTGGACCTGGACAGGCTCCTCTGAGAGCTCAGGGGCCGTTGCAGCAGCCACATGGCTGGAACATGTCACACCCCTGCTTGGAGCTGCAGCTCCTGTAGAGTAGAGACAGCAAAGCTGTCCTCAGAGGATTGTCAAGAGGAGGAATTATAGGAATACCTGGCCGCTGGCAGGTCCTGTAAAAGGCCCTTCTTCCTCCACAGGGTTTGCATGGCGGTGGCCACCCCAGCAGGCAGCAGGGTTGCCAGCACTCAGCCCGTACCCTAGGAAATGGGGGCCCTGGGGAGGCAGGGAGGGGCCCCCAGGGGAGGCGAGCCTTCCTGGGGGTCCAGATGCAGCAGAGGGGTGTTGAGCATCCTGGATCTGGGCTCGCCTCTGAGGCTTCATCTGTAAAATGGACACGTAAGTCCCCAGCGCAGGTTCATGGGAGAGGGAGAGAGAATGGGACACTCAACAGATGGCAGAGGGCTCGGAGAGTTCTTGTGACTGTTTTCGTTGCTGATATAGGTCTTGGGGCTTCCTGACTGTCAGGGGCTCTGAGGTGGGGCTCCTGGCAGGAGGGTGCAGAGTGAAGAGGGCTAGCATGTGGTTCCTCCCACCTGCCTGTTGGGTAGAGCACCTGCTTGTTCATTTCATTCTTCATCCATTCATTCATGGCCGTCTTGAGCAACCGCTCCCTGAAGCCGACCTGGGCAGGAGGGGTTCAGGGATGGGCCTCAGTCAGGGTGGAGAGGGCGCGCCTGTGCGGGGGGACGCAGGTGATCAGGAGAAACTCCTGGAAGAGGTGGCCTTTGAGCCAGGCCTTAATAAAATACGGGTCGTGGATGACGGGAGAGGCTTCGAAGGGCATTTCAGATTTCTGAACAAGCACGAGCAAAACCCTGGAGGTACAGAAAGGCCAGAATGGCAGGAAGTGGATGGTTAAGGTTGACATGGGCGATGAGCTCCGTGGGGAGCCTGAGCAGAATGGCCTGGAAGGTGGGCGGGGCAGATCCTAAAGCCCCGTGTGCCAGGATGAGGGCTGGGCTTTTCTTGGAGGCAGCAGGGAGCCATGGGAGGCGCAGGAGTGGAGGAGTCACGTGCAGGGGACATGTGGGTGGGGTCCCAGGAGCCAGGGGTGCAGGCCTCTTCCCCTCTGTCCAGTTGGGGTTAAGAGGGGACCTGGCAAGGGGTCAGGGAGCTCAGAGGAGCAGGCAGGAAGTCGTCTTGGGAGAGGGTGAGCCTGTGGCCTGGCACCCCAGGAATCGTCCGTGTGTCAGCTGCCAGCTTGGGTACAGGACGCAGAAGCCCCGAGCCCTGGCCCGCGCCCCTCTGGCTTCCTACGTGTCCTCGGACACACTGCTTGACTTCTCTGTGCTTCCGTTTCTTTGTCTCTAAAACGGGGTCCTCCCCACAGTTTTGCCCTGAGGATGAACTGAGCTGCTAGACATGGATAGCGACTGCTAAAGGGGATTTGCTGTGGGCAGGGCGGTGGCAGGGGAGGTGGGGTGGCACAAGGGTGATTCCTGGTCACATTTGCATCATTATGGGATGGACATACAGAGTGTAGGCCCTGGAACTAGCATTCGGGGCTTGAGCTCTGACCATGTCACTTGGGAACCTCTCCCCATCTCACTTTCTGTCTCTGTAGAGTGGGGGCTGTGGTGGCAGCTGCCTCTCTGGGGGGTGTGAGGATTGAGTCTGGCTGTTCCTGGAGAGGCCGTGGGCACTGCATCTGTGTGGGTGCCGCTCAGTGTCCCGTTGAGGGCGGCCTTGGGCCCAGGTGTGCCTGTGGGCTCAGCATGACCCAGGGCCCCACAAGGCCCCAGCACTCCAGGAAATAGGGTACAGTCAGGGATGGCTGTACTCCAGGGTGCTACAGTGACTCCTGGGGACACGACCCGCCCAGCAGCCGTGTACCTTACCTGGGGAGGCAGAGAACCTGAGCAGGGCAGGCTCGGTTTCTGCCATTTCCTATAGACGAGTGTCTCCCCGCTTCCCTGTTTGCTGCAGCGGAACCTGGAATTCATGCTTCAGCGGGAGACGGTTTAATGATTGGCCACGAGGAGGTCATTTATATTGGCTAAGCGGGCTTAATTAGATGGGACTCGAAGGTTACCATAAGAGCACAAAAAAGCTGTTAAGGGGTTAACCTCTGAGAGATTACATTGTATTCAGCGCTCTGTTAAAGTTTGAATTAATTTTTCCCATGGGTTTGTTCACATTCTAATTTTCAACTAAATGAGACATCTGTTTCAGAAAAGGAAAATTTGCTCTGGTTGTCATGGCAACTATCATTCTGTAAGAAAATTATTCCAATGGTTACTTTAGAACAGAAAGACAGAAATTCAGGACATAAAGCCGCCTCCTATGGCTTAGTGGGAATTCGCATCCGTCCGCCTTCCTCCGGGGCTGTGATGTGACCCGGACAGTGGGGCTGGCATTGGGGCTCGTGGACCCTCAGGGTGGTGAGGTTGGGTCCAGGCACTGGGTTGCGTTGGCAACCAGTACAGTGGCTCTTGGGGCACCTCAGCATCGCATCTCGGGCATTCGTGAGTCTCAGACCATGGCGGCAGTGTGGGCAGCGAGGGATGGGCTGGATCAGGGCTGACTGGGCCCCTGGAGCCCTTGTCTGCCCTGACCTCTGAAACACCAGGGGCCCCACAGGCTTGGGGCCTGCCGGTCACAGTGGTTGATCCCACCTGCCAGGTCTCACTGGACATGGAGAGGGTCATTTCATCCCCACACACAGCACGCAGGGAGGACCTCTGTGCACTTTGCCTCCAGGAGGGACCGCTCCTTTTGTCTCCTCTGCCCAGGGCAGAACCTGATGGTGGTTTCCATGAAGGTTGTACAGGAGACCGGGGCCTGTCCAGGCCTCGTGTGAGGCTCAGAGACCTCTGGGAGTGAGGTCACCCTTAGGGGTCTACTCAGTCGTGCCGACCCACCTGCTCCTGCCTGCCTTTGAGAAGTCCCCTTTTCCCAGCCCGGGGGTGGTGCTCACCATCGAGCAGTCCGTCCTGGGAAGTGTCTCTTCTGGATGTCTTGGGCATGGGACATGACTTGACTCCTCCTGTCCCCTGACATCCTTTTTTTTTTTTTTTTTGAGATGGAGTCTTGCTCTGTCACCCAGGCTGGAGTGCAGTGGCATGATCTCGCTCACTACAACCTCCACCCCCCAGTTCAAGTGATTTTCCTGCCTCAGCCTCCTGAGTAGCTGGGATTACAAGCGTGCGCCACTATGCCCAGCTAATTTTTGTATCTTTAATAGAGACGGGGTTTCATCACATTGGCCAGGCTGGTCTCAAACTCCTGACCTCAGGTGATCCACCCGCCTCGGCCTTCCAAAGTGCTGAGGTTACAGGCGTGAGCCACCACACCCGGCCCCTGTCCTCTGACATTCTAATAAAAACTGGAACATCACCTCTTCCCGTTGATGGAGCTCCTGGGTATTTGGAAGGCATTTTCACAGTGGTGGTGCAGTCTCATCCTCCTAACTCCTCTCCTCCCTCCTTTCCTCCCCTGCATCAGGCAGTGGGACACAGGAGAACAAGAGGACTGGGGACAGAGGCATCATTAACCCCATCTTTACACAGGAGGAAACTGAGGCTGGAAGAGGTGCACTGACCAGCCAGGGGCAGAACTGGGGTGTCCAATGCCCACTTCAGTGCCCTTTCTACCCAGTAGAGGAGAACGAGGCAGCCTCTGGCCCCTGGACCCAATGCTGTGGTGTCAGCTGTCCCCGTGTCCCCAGATCCTGCAGGCAAGGCTGGTCCTTCTGTGCATTTGGAGACGTTCTCATGGCCCCCAAGATGGGCAAGGGTGTGATGGGGAGGGAAAAAGGAACAAATTCCAGACCCGCTACCCTGTTGAGATCTGGTTCTTCATCCAGCTCTGCCTGGGCCTCCCTGTGTGACCCTGGGAAGTGGAGCAACCTCTCTGGGCATTGGGGTGGGGGAACAGGGCAGATTCCGGCTCCCCGAGATTTGAGGTCATGTGTTTCCAAGAAGCTGGCAGGAAACTGTCACCTCTAGAGGAAGGGTCCTTGGTGCTGGGTGAGGGGAGGTGGGACAGGCAGCGGCTCTACCAGGGGCCAGCTCCCGGGGGTGGGTGCTCAGGGCCTCTGATGTGTTTCCGAGTGTTTCCTTCAAATAACCGCCCCCTGCCGTGGCTCTTGGGAACCAACAGATGTGTTCTCTCCCTACTGATGAGGCTTCCTCCTGCCTTGTCAATATTTGATCAGATTTTTGAAAAATGGGGGCTGTGTTTGGAAGGCAGCACCCCAAATGTGTTGCTTCATTTTCTGTTGGCTGATGGGGCTGGGGCTCCGGGGAGGAACCTAAGTGGCTTCTAAGCTGCTCAGTCCTTCCCAGAAGCACCTTACCCACTCCCCCGACCTGCCTGGTGGGGCTCTGCATGTGTCCAGGACCACGGCATCAGAAAATTCCAGCTGTGAGCTCAGCAGGTTAGAACTGGGGCAGCCTTGGGAGCTGCCAGTGAGGCGCTGTCAGCTCTTCTCCACCAGGAACTGTGGCAGGAAAGCGTTTTACTCTGTGACTCAGTCCGTGTGGATGTGGGTGGCTATTTAAATAGAAATATATTCAACTGAAGTATCCCTTTCCTGGCTTGATGGACTCTCAAATCTTGGGGAGCTGATGTTTTCTATTCTTTTTTTAAAAAAAATTCTGTTGCCATTCATCAAAATGCAATTTGAAAGACCCTGCTGTAGGCCAGAGGTTTTTCATTCAGGCTCCATGGGTGAGTCTCAGGAGGGCTCCATGATAATAATGGTGGTAGCAATAGTGGTGGTAGTGGTGGTATACGAGGTGATGGTGATTGTGGTCATATTGATAATGGTGGTGGATGATGGTGATGATGATGGTAATGGTGATGGTGGTGATGGGGGTGATGATGGTGATGGTGATTCAAGTAGTGGTAAATAATAAAACCGATAAAATGTCGAATAATCGTAATCAACAAAATAAATAAATGTATAAATGCCATTGTCGAAGATAAATGCGTTAAAATGCGTCATCCTCACGAAAAATCGTCATCATCAATATAAATAGTAATCTCCGGTAAAGTAAATGCAAAAGTAAATGTCGAAGTAAATAATAAATAATGTCGTAAATATCCGGTCGTCATCGTAATAAATGATCTCAATCATCATCGTCGTCATCTCTCATCATAAATAAAGGTCGAAATGTAAATATCGAATCAATCGTAAATGTCATCATCATCATCGTAAAGAATCATCGTCGTAATAAATACCAGCGTGAAAGTAAAGCTCGCAATGAAATGAAAATGTCATACTCGTCTAAAATCATAATCATCAATAGTATATCTCATCAAAAGTATTAATATAATTAAATAATCATTAATTAAATAATAAATGCATCACATAAATGTAATAATAGAAAATAATAAATAAAATGTAATCTAGAAAAATAAAATAAAAATAAAGTAATAATGTCAGTAAATAAATATCATCTCATGTCAATAAATATCCATCGAAATGCATTAAATGCGTAAATGTCATTAATAGTAAATGCATGTCTTAAAATGTAAATGTCAGTAAAGTAAGTAATAATATTAAAATAGTAATGAAAGTGAAATATTAAGTAAATAATAAATAAATGCATGTCAGTAAATAAAATAATAATAATATCAGAAAGTAAATATCATCAAATACTAAAAGTAATCCCTCAGAATAATGAAAGTAAATAGAATAATCATTTATATGTTGAACACTTACTGTGAACCAGGCCCTGTTTCAGGTACTTTGCATGGATTAACTGATTTAATAATTTCAACAGCCCTATTGAGACATATAGTATTATCCCCACTTTACAGATGGGAAATTGGGGCATAGAAATTAAGTTCTTTGTTCAAGGTGACACAGGTGGTAAGAGGTGGACCATTGTAACCCAGGTCTAACTCCAAGATGCACTCGCAGTTGGGTGTAAAATTGTGTGTGTGCATGTTAGGGGGTGATACATATTTCTGCGGAGAGAACCTTGGCTTCCTGCAGGCCTGTGTGGGTGTGTCTGAGGAAGGCAGTGCCCCCTAATAGGATTAGTCACTGTCCTTGGTGCTGCCCACCCAGAGGCTGTTCCTCGGCCGTAGCTGCCTGGTTTCCTCAATTGGTGGGCACTGCCTGTGGGTGGGGGTCCCTGGGAGAGCCCATACTGGGGGTGCAGGCAACTCTTCTGTGGCCTACCCCTCACACTTAATTTTTCCTCTCCCAGGCCTGGGGGCGGATCCCCAGGCACAGCCCAGAAAGCACAACCAGTCTCATTCCCCAGGCCCCCGCCTGTGCAAGGGGCTCTCCTGGACCCTGCTTATGGCTGGGTGTAGGCGACCCCCTTTTTTCTTCTCCCTCAAGAGCCAGGCAGGAGGGAGAGCCCTCTTCCTCAAGGTCCAGAACTCGGCTGGTAGGGGACTGGGGAAGTGGTGGTCTGGTATGTTCTGCCTGCTTTTAGTACATTCCCCTGGGGGTTCTGGGGCTTCTCTTTCTAATGAGGGGGATTGGTTGCAGCTTTGGCGTTTTGGCTGCAATCCCAAGAGCAGGTAAAGTCCTGCTCAACATCCTGTTAACAATTTATTCATTATTTCAGTCCCCTCTCACCCACCACCATTCGTTAAACATAGATTTGCGTGTCTCCTGGGCTGGTGTCTGAAACAATGAAAAGGCCATTGACCCCAAATAACCAGTGTGGTCACCCATCCTCCTCCGTCACAAGCCCGTGTCCCAGGAGATGCCTCTGTAGGCTTGAAGGAAGGGTGGGACAGTGGGGAGAGAACATCAGATATGGGTTTGAGAATGACTTCTCCACTGACGCACTGTGTGAACCTGGGCACCTTCCGTTCCCTCGCCAAACCTCCGTCTTCTAGTCCAGGACCTGCCAGCATAGGACTAAGTTGGGGTTTTCAAATGGTGTTCCATGGAACCCCCAGGATTCCAAGGAGGTGCACTGGGCGCCTGCCAACAGGGTAGTATGTTGGGTTAACAGCCAGGGGTGTCAGTCACCCCACAGAACAGTGCATGACCCAGGGAGGGATTTAAGTGGCAGCCTTGGGCACAGAAGAGACAATGGCAAAACCCACCCCTCCCCCAGCCCCACCGACTCTCACAGCGTGTGGTGGCGGGAGAGTGGTAGTGAGGCGCCCTGTCTGGCCAGCACGCCAGGACCCAAGTCCTGTACCATCTCACCGCTGGGAGCCTCAGTGTCCTCATTTGTAAAAGGGGAATAATGCTAGTCCCTCTTTCACGGGGTTCTTTTAACAGCTGAGCCCATCCCAGCAATGTACGTACTCGGGGCCTGGCAGAGCAGTAGGTGCACAGGAAACGCTGGTGGCTGTTTTTATTTTCCAACTTCTGGTCCTCAATTTTCTCATCTACAAAACATGTAGAAGGAGACTTGTCTGGCCAACTGTGCTGCAGGGGTAAAGGTCGTCCCAGGGCAGCGGGCGGGGAGGTGATGTGGGGATGGCAATTGCATTAGTGTGTTGGGCTGTGTAACTGAGGATCAAACCCAGTGGCGTAAAACAACAGAAATTCACTCCCTCACGGTTCTGGAGGCCAGAAGCCTGGAGAGGCCACTGCAAGATTGGTTCCTTTTGGGAGGCTCTGAGGGAAAACTGTTCCAGGTCACTCTTCTAGCTGCTGCTTTATTTTGAGACAGGGTCTTGCTCTGTTGCCCAGGCTGGAGTGCAGTGGCACAATCTTAGCTTACTGCAGTCTTGACCTCCTGGGCTCAAGCAGTCCTCTTCCACCCCATCCTCTTGAGTAGCTGGGATTACAGGTGTGCACCACCATGACCGACTAACTTTTAAAAAATATTTTTTATAGAGACAGTGTCTTACTGTGTTGCCCAGGCTGGTCTTGCACTTGAGGGCTCAAGGAGTCCTCCTGCCTCAGCCTCCCAAAGCACTGGGTTTACAGGCGTGAGCCACCATGCTTGGCCACACTCTCGTGGTTTCTGATGGTTGCTGGTGATCCTGGTCATTCTTTGGCTTGTGGAAGTGTCACTTCAGTCTCTACCTCTATTGTCACCTGGTGTTCTTCCCTCTGCCGGTGTCTCTATGTTACCACATGGCCCTCTTTTAAGGGCCTCTTTTTAAGCCCTCACTCCCTCAGAAACCCGGGGCCCCCGCTCCCTCATCCCCACCCAGCCCAACATCCCCACAGCCTGTGAACCACCTCCCATCTCTCCTCTCTGCCCCCACCCCACCACCCAATCCACACTGAGGTCATCCCTCATCTGCATACCGCCTCCCCCACCCCCACTGTCCCATCATTGGATGTAAGACCTACACGAATCCAGTATGACCCCATCTTAGCTTGATTTCATCTACGAAGAACCTCTTTCTAAATAAGGTCATATTCACAGGTCCTGGGGGTTGGCAGCATGTCTTTTTGGGGGACACAATTTGATTCACAGCAGTGGTGGTGGTGGTGGTGGTGATGGTGATGGTGGCTGTCTTAGACCATTTGGGCTGCTACAAGAAAATGTCATAGACTGGGTGGTTTCTAAACAACAGAAGTGTGTTTCTCATAGTCTGGAGGCTAGAATTCCAAGATCAAGGTGCTGGCAGACTCCATATCTGGTGAGGACCCAGTTCCTGGTTCATAGATGGCACCTCCTTGCTGTTTCCTTTGCAGTGGAAGGGCAAAGGGATCTCATCACCCACTCTATATATAAGGGCACACAGTCCCATTTGAGAGGAGCTCCCATTGCATGAGCCTCATCACCTCCCAGAGGCCCCACCTCCTAGTACTAGCACCTTGGGGATTAGATTTCAAAATATTAATTTTGGGGGATGCACACATTTAGATCATAGCAATGGTTGAGGTAGTGGTGGTGATGGAGGTGGTAGGAGGTGGTGGTGGTGGTGATGGAGGTGCTGGTGGTGGTAGTAGAAGCACTGGTGATGATGGAGGTAGTGGTGACGTAAATAAATAATCGTCGTGAAATGGCTCGTCATCCGTCGTAAATATCCGAAAAATGTCATCGAAATGAAGTAAAGTAAAAATGTATCGAAAAGTAAATAATAGTAATCGCGAAGAAAATAAATATCCGAAAAGAAATGCGTAAATGCATCATCAAAAATAAATAATGTCGAGAGTAAATATCGAAACTAAGTAAAGTAAATAATGTCGGTCGTCATCTCGTCGAAGAAGAGTAAATTTCATCGAAATAAATATCATCATCATCATCCGAAAAATGCGTATGCATCGAAGAATTAGTGGTGGAGTGGAGTGGTGAGTGGTGGTGGGTGGTGGTGGTGGGAGTAGTGGTGTGGTGTGATTGGGAAGTGCTGGTGATGGTGGAAGTGGTGGTGGGTGGTGATGGAGGTGGTGGTGGTGGTGCTGGAGATGGTGGTGGTGGAGGCACTGGTGGTGGAGGTGGTGGTAGTGGAAGTGGTGGTAGTGGAGGTGGTGGTGGAAGTGCTGGTGATGGTAGAGGTAGTGGTGATGGAGGTGATGGTGGTAGAGGTAGTGGTGGTGATGGAGGTAGTGGTGGAGGTGGTGATGCTGGCTACTTCATTGACATAAAGGGCCTATTCTTGTGGAATCATCTATGGGTGAAACCTGAGGAATGATTCTGATGCTTTTGTTGCAAATGACTGAAAACCCAGTTCAAATGGCTTTGTGTTGGCCCATATAATTGGGAAGTGCTGAGGTAGGGTGGCTGTCTGGTCCAGTTTGATCCAGCTGTTTCTTGGGTAGCTTAGCAGCTGCTGACAGCTCCCAAGGCTAGAAGCTCACTGTTTATACACAGGGATGACAGTATCCACTTTTCTTCTCCTTGAAAGAATCTGAGACTCCCTGTAACTGGAAGAATCTAGGTGATGTGTTCACCATTGAACTGACTAGGAGGAATATCTGGCACTGATGGGTCCAGGTCTTGGCTGCGGAGCAGGCTACCAGGCTGGTATTGCATTTAATGGCCTAGGTCCACCTGGCCCCACCCTCCCAGCTGGGGGTGGGTCAACTCTACCTGGACTCCCTGGCCAGAGCTTCCAGTATAAGCAAGAATGAGCAGCCCACACCTGGAATCTGCTCTTTTTTGATTGGGGGTCCACACACTCTGCCTGGGGGAGGGAGATTGGAGGGGCATCTTCCTGGGGGTGGGGGTGGGGGTAGTGGAGAATGTAGAATGTTCCCTGTGGGTTTTCTTGGGAAGGCTTGGAGCAGGAAAGGTTTTAGGAAGAAGCTGATACACACACACACACACACACACGCGTGCGCGCGCACATACATATACATATATATACACACACACATACACCCATATATGCATTTAAAAATATTTTTTTAGAGACAGCGTCTTACTGTGTTGCCCAGGCTGGTCTTGCATGTATATGTATATATATGTATGTATGTGTATATGTGTGTGTGTGTGTGCCTGTGTGTGTGTGTGTGTGTGTGTGTATGTATGTATTTAGCTTTCTTTTTTTTTGGTTATGTAAATAATACTGATGGAAAAACAGAAACTACAGGTAAGCAGAAGGAGACAGGAAAGAGAATTGCCCAGGGATCCACAGTCCGCCAGTGGGTCAGAGTCCTGGTGAGTCCCTGCCTTCCCTGGGTGGAGACCTTCCCTGACTTTCCAGGTACCAAGTTGGTCCTGAAGACCACCTGGCCTGCGGGGAGTTCTGCCTTCTGTGTGACCGCCCCGTACCTTCACCCGCCCTCCCTCAACCACCTGCACTTCTTCTGCAGGCAGCCCTGGTTCTATGGCTGGGGCTTCAACCTCCCGCGAGGCCAAGCCCTGCTGGAGAAATGGAACCTCATTCCCGAAGGCGTAGACATCCTGATAACCCATGGACCGCCACTAGGTAAGGCTCTGCTGGCCTGGCCCTCCAGCTCGCCCACCTGGGCTGGTGGGTGGGCTCTGGGATAGGGGGCTGGCTGGGCCTGGCCTGTGTAGGGGAGCCCTGGAGGGGCTCTGAGTCCCACTTGCTGGGGCACTAAGGACACGTCACCCCATAGTCCCTCTTATTTCCTGAGTGCCCACTGAGAGCTGGAGGCTTGACTTGCTACCTTGTGGGCTCCTCACAACAGCACGGGAGGCCAGAGTCACCCGTCCATTTGACATGCAGGACTCTGGAGCTTTGGCTCATGCCCCTGCAGACCCCAGTCCTGGGTGCTGAAAATCACCAGAGCCCTGCACAGGGCTTCGTCCGGGCAGCCCTCACTCCCTCAGAAACCTGGGGTCCCCGCTCCCTCACCCAGCCCAACGTCCCCATGGCCTGGAAACCACCTCCCATCTCTCCTTTCTGCCCCCACCCCATGACCCAGTCCACACTGAGGTCATTCCTCATCCGCATATCACCTCCCCCACCCCCACTGTCCCATTTGGGGGCTTTCTCAGTTCCCTTCCCTTCCTCATTCCCACAGTCTGGCCATCACCACATGCCTCCCATTCTGCCTCCAACCGCCCCACCTCCACCGCCGACCACCAACCAGGACAATTGCCTCCCACGGCCTGCGGATGGAGGGGTAGTGGCGGACGGAGGTGGCATGGTGGAGATGGTGGAGGTGGTGATGGCGGTAGAGGTGATGAAGGTGATGGTGGTGATGGAGGTGATGGTGGGCAGTGGAGGTGGTGGTGGTGATGGGAGGTAGTGATGGTGATGGAGGTGGTGGCAGGGATGGTGGTGGTGGTGGTGATGGAGGTGGTGGTGATGGTGGGTGGTTGGGGTGATGGGGAGGTGGCGTGGTGGTGGTGGTGGGAAGTAGTGATGGTGATGGAGGTGGTGGCAGTGGGGATGGGTGGTGGTGGTGGATGGAGGGTGTGGTGATGGTGGAGGTGGTGGATGGATGGTGGATGGAAGGGCGGCGACGGATGGGGTGACGGAGGCGGCGGCGGCGGCGGTGACGGAGGTGGCGGACGAGGCGGCGACGGAGGCGGTGGTGGTGGTGATGAGGGCGGCGGCGGCGACGGAGGCGGTGGCGGCGGCGACGATGGCATGGAGGCAGGATGGTGGTGGCAGTGGTGGCGGACGGGCGTGGTGGCGGTGACGGAGGGTGGTGGATGCGGTGGTGGCGGATGAATGAAGCTGGTGGCGGATGCGGTGGATAGTGATGATGCAGGATGGAGGTGGTGGCGGGATAGGTGGTGGTGGAGGTGGTGGTGATGGACGTGGTAGTGGTGGTGAAGGAGGTGGTGGTGGTGATGGGGGTGGTGGCAGGATGAATGGAGGAAGCAGGAAGGCAGGACGTGGTGGAGGTGGAGGTGGATGGAATGGAATGGTGGAGGTGGAAGTCTGAATGGAAACAGTGGCCACCCCAGGGTCCAGGAATTTAGGTCATGGAATGAAGTTCAATCTCCCAGTAGTTCGGCCCATATCAGTGTCTTGCTCCCACCACCACCTCCAGAAACCCACCATCACTCCCTCAGTGCTTGGGACCAGCCCCTGTGCTGGGCGACACTGGTCCAGGGTAACCCCTTCAGTGTGTGCCTGCGTTGAGGGGGCCCCCAGGCTGCAGGGTGGAGGGTTTAGGAACAGCCAAGCCCCGTGGGACACATTCAGGGGTGAGGGAAGCTTGAGGAGTCAGGAGAGATGACTGCTGTTAGGCTGCCTGGGGAGCTTGCACAAGCTGTGATCCCAGAATTGGGTCTGGGGAGGTAGAGAAGGGGAGGGAAGGGTGTCCCCGGCAGAAGCCATGGGGGAGGCTGTGGGGTGAGGCACAGGACAGCTTGAGTGTCACTGGCTCACACACCAGTTCAGGAAGAAACTCCTGATACCACTTTGTGCCCCGCCCCAGCCAGTGCCCCACGGCCCCTCTGCCTCCTCACAACGTCCAGGAAAGGAAGGTTTTGTCAGCCTCACCCTCACAGGTGGAAGCGGAGGCCTGGGCCCTGGTGTGATTTAAGCAGCACAGTGAGGTTGTAGCTGGGTTTGTATCACCCCCACCGGAAGCCACCTGAGCCTTGGGACGGTTCTGGTCAACATTCAGTGTCATCGGTCACTGACAGGCTCAGCAGCAAAAGTGTCTTGTTCTCTTCCTTCTCTTTTCGTTCCCTTGCTCCCCTTCTACCTCCTTTCCCTATCTCCTTTTTTTCCTCCTTTTTCTTCTCCCCTCTTCCTTCTTTCCTCTCCTCCTCTCTCTTCCTTCTGTCTCTCCCTCTCTCCTTTCCATTCATCCATCTCTCCAAACATGGTGTTTGGCTTCCTGCTCTCTGGACGCCCCACCCAGGCCCTTCACACACCTCCCGGCTCCTGTCTCAGGGCTGCCCGTGTGCCAGGCGCTCCAGCTGGTGCTGCCCTTGCATTGTCTCCAGACTGTGCGCGCCAGGGCACCGAGGTGCTGGAGACCCTCCCCACAACACACACTCCAGAATTGAGGAAGGGTCTGGCCTCATGCGTGGTGGGATCCCAGTGCCCGGCCCAAGCACTCTGTTGGATAATATGGAGGTACAGAGAGGTTAAGTGACTTGTCCAAGGTCACACAGCCAGTAGGCAGCAGAGCCTGGGACTTCACCCCAGTGTCTGCCCCCAGCCTGTGTCCAGCGCATTCCCCGCCTCTTTTCTCTGCTTTCCCCCACTTCTCCTCCTCCTCCTCCCTCATCTTTGCCTCTGTCTCCGTCTGTGTCTTCTCTTGACGCCTGTTGCCGCTCACTTGGGCCTTTGAGTGGAAGCTCCCCTGCTCCCTTTCTGGCAGTTGCGGAAACCTGTTCTGCTCCCCCAGACAGAGAGGGGCCGCCGCGAACCCGAACTGTTCGCTTGGAGTAATCAGTTATTCTCCGTTTGTGTAGCCATGTGAGGATAATAAGCAGCCACCATCTGGGCGGCTCCAGGAGGCTGGCAGTGGGGGCAGGCGCAGGCGCAGCCACGTGAGCGACGCTGCACCCACGGGGGAAGTTTCTGCTCATGAGTCTCTGCTTTTTAGGAAGTTTCTGACACGGAAATCTCACTCCTGGGCTGTGTGTCAGGACGCCCCGCTCTGCCACTGACCACCAGGGTGCCCGCCCTTGGGACTCACCCGTCCCTCTCTGGCCTCCGTTTGCTGATCTCTGCAGTGGGCAGATGCCACCCTCGAGGCCACTTGAGCACAGATGGTTGGGGGAGGGGGGCGCTAGCAGCTACTGAGTACCCCGCCCCAAGTGCCTGGCCCACACTA
Source organism: Papio anubis (assembly GCF_008728515.1). Classification (NCBI taxonomy): domain Eukaryota; kingdom Metazoa; phylum Chordata; class Mammalia; order Primates; family Cercopithecidae; genus Papio; species Papio anubis. The sequence continues at coordinate 7,157,286 of NC_044991.1, read as the reverse complement.
AGCTCTTTCAAGGAGGCCCTCAGTGCAGCCCTATGGACGAGGAGGCTGAGGCTGCAAGGTTTCCGTCCCTGAAGGCTGAGGCAGAGCAGGGTTCCGGGGAGCTTGCTCGGGGAGAATAGTGCAAAGCTGTAGTCCAGGAGCCCCATGCCTCTTCCAGGCTGCAGAAGCTGCTGCCGGGCATGGGGCAGTGAGGGGCTGGGACAGACCCTGTCATGACCTCCTGTTGTCTCCCCCACACCAGGCTTCCTGGACTGGGTCCCCAAGAAGATGCAGCGGGTGGGCTGCGTGGAGCTGCTGAACACGGTGCAGAGGCGCGTCCAGCCGCGGCTACACGTCTTTGGCCACATCCACGAAGGTCAGTATGTGGTGGAGATGGGGACCTCACGGGCTAGGGGCTCCTAATGGACCCTCCAGCGGGGCCTCCCCTCCGTTCAGCCAGAAGGGAAGTAAATAGCCCATTCCTGCTGTTTGCTTTGTAACTGCTAACTGCCATGTACACCCTGGCTGTCAATGAGCTATTGCTAAATGTTTAATAATAGGAAGATGATCACAAAATCCTGCATGACTTAGCGGGTAAATTTTGCTTCCGGGGAGCCCTGCAACTCTGCTGTGCCTCCAGCCTGGGAAGTCATCGGGAGGAGGGCAGGGGTTTTCAGAGGAGGGGGCGTTGGGGCCACGACATGGAGGATGAATTATATTTGGTGAGCACACTATGAATCCCTTAAAACTGGTGGCTCTGTCTTGTTGCTTCTGTCCCCTGGGCCTGGCATACAATAGGTGCTTAATAAGTGTGGAGGGACTACGTGTGATGGTGAGGGTGATGTCAGCTCCAGGTCTATCATCCACACGGCCACGCCCTGGCCTGTTGCTGTGTGCAGGTGTTCCCTAGTAGACCTCAGCCATCCTCACCTGAGCCTCATTTCACCAGTTTGGCACAGATGCCTCTTTTTGCTCCTTTTGGATATTTATCCCACCTGCCTGAGGCCTCTCTGTCACATCCCTGCCAGGAAGCATATTGGCTGCTGTGGGATGTCTGGACTCATGTGGTTTCCCCCAGAGGCATCTCCCGGCCTCCTGAACCTCTGTCTGGTTGGACCAGGGACCTCAGGCGTCCACATTGTCTAGTCCACATCAGATCGTTTTTCAGTTCAAAAGCAAGCAAGCCTCAAACCATTCATTCCCTGAGGGCCTCTGCAGCTCATTTTCAAGGGGCAGGAGTGAGCAGACCTCGCCTGGCCTGGGAGTAGCTCCTGGAGGAGCCCTGGGCACAGACGAGTCATCAAAGCCAGATGTGAGAGGTCCTGGGAGAGATGGGCAGCTCACGTGCTGTGGGATAATAATAATGGCTGTCATTTTCTGTGACCCTACTATGGGCATGTAGCTCCATCAGGTCCAAATTTGCCTGTGACCCAAACCACACCCCCACACAATTGGACAGGCACAGTTGGACTCCAAAGAATAGGTCCTCACCTACCCACTCACCACTCCCTTCCTCCCCCAGCACCACACAGGGAAGGGGAAATGTTCCTTCTATCTTGGAGATGACCTGAGCTGAAGGATGAGGGGGATTCTAACAAATAAAGATGGTGGGAAGAGGGTATGGTGGAGGCAGAGAAAGTATCTGACAATGATGATAATGATAGTGATGATGGTGAGAGGATGGTAGTGATAGTAGCAATGATGATGATGGTGGTGGCAATAATGACAGATGATGACCATGATCACAGTGGTGTTGGTAGTGATAATGGTGATAGTAATCATGTCAATGATGATGATGATACTGATGATGATGGTGATAGTGGTGACAATGGTGATGATAATGATAAATATAGTGGTGGTGATGATGACAATGGTGATGATGATGGTGATTGTGGTGATGATGATGGTGCTTATACAATAATGAGGGTGATAATAATGACAGTGGTGTTGGTGGTGATGATCATGATGGCATCAATGATGACATCATCAATACTGATGATGATGATAATGATGATGGTGGTATGGTGGCGATAATGGCGATGATAATGATAAGGGTAGTGATGATCATGGTGGCATTGGTGATGACAACATTCTTGGTGATGGTGGTAGTGATGATGTTGTTGATGGTGATAGTGACGATGATGGCATTGGTGATGATGATGGTGATGGTGGTGGTATGTTGGTGATGTTGATGGCACTAGGGATGGTGGTGATGATGGTGGCAGTGATAATGGTGATGTCAATGATAAAACGGTGATAATGCGGTGGTGATGTGGTGGTGATGGTGGTGAAATATATAATATATAATAAGTAAAATAATAATATTAAATTATAAATGTAATAATGCTTATGCATTATAATAATATTATCGTAAATGCATGTCAGGAATATCATAGTATTAATGCATGTCGCATTAAATAAAAATAATAATGCGTAAATAAATGCATGTCATCATTATAATAATGTGTCGTAATATAATAATGCAGCACAATAATGTGTCATAGTAAATATCCCTAAAGGAATAATAAATCCTTAAACAATTACCAATAATAATAAATAAAAATAATGTCGTAATGCATGTAATATCCATTAAAATTATAATAATGTTAATGAAACAACTCTAATAATACCCCAATAATGTTAAATGTCGCAGTAAGTAATAAAGGAATAATGCATAGTAAGCCAATTACCAGCAATGATAGCATGTAAGGCAATGATAGTAGTAGTAATAATAAAGTGGTTATGATGATGTTGATGGTGATATGATGATGGCATTTTGTATGATGGTGGTGATGGCGGTGGTGGTGGTGATAATGGTGATGATAAGGATAGTGCTGATGATGTTCATGGTGATAGTGATGATGATGGCACTAGTGATGATGATGGTGTCGGTAATGGTGGTGGCGGTAATGGTGAAGATGATGATAAGGGCATTGGTGATGATGATGTTGATCATGATAGTGATGATGATGGCATTAGTGATGATGATTATGGTAGTGGTGGTGAAAATAGTGATGATCACGATAAGCATGGTGGTGATGATGTTGATGGTGATGATGGTGATGCAGTGGTGGTGGTGATGGTGATGAGGATGGTGGTGAAGATGATGTCGATGATGATGACTCACTGTGTGCTTCTCATGTGCCAGGCACTGGGCCGAGCACAGTACATAGATAATTTTCTCATATAATCCTCACAGCAAGCTTGGAAGTGGCATGTATCATTATTGTCTCCATTTTACAGATGAAGGGATTGACCTTGAGAGTTTACTAGCTTGCCCCAAAGACATTCAGCCCATGGGGGCTGAGTGCCCTATGACTGCCACATCCACCTGACCATCCTCACTGCTCTGGCTGCTGACCTGATGGGCGTGTGCTTATTTTCCAGGGTATGGTGTCATGGCAGATGGGACGACCACCTATGTGAACGCGTCCGTATGCACTGTGAACTACCAGCCCGTGAACCCGCCCATAGTCATCGACCTCCCCACACCCCGGAACTCCTGACTGCTCCCCACTGCCACAGTCCTGCCCGTTTGTGCCAGCTCCATAGGCCTGGTCCGGCCATCATTCCTTCCATACTGAGTTGCCTGGACGACCCACTTGGCTGCAGGGACTGGCCTAGCAGGCAGGTCAGGGCCTTGGAACAACTCTTCAGCCTTCTGTCACCTGGAGTTGGGACCCTGCACATCCCCATCAGGGGTTCTGTGCTCATTTACTTTTTCTGCGTGTACATCCTGCGTGTACCTCGTTAAAGGACCTACTAAGCTCATGGCCCTGTCATGTTTGGGAAATGACTGAATCTTCATTCTTCTCCCTTGGACGCCCTCCTGGTTTGGGAAGCTGCTGCTCTTCAATGGGTTTTGGAAGTTATACAAAATCTCCCTTTAACCATGGGTCTGTGTGGTGGCACGCCCCTGTGTTAGGGGTGGGTGGGAGGATTTGTGGGCTGCACACAGACAGTCCTTGCTCTCCTCCCAAGTGAGGGAGGAGACAGGCCCAAGAAGGAGGCCCTCCGAAGGAGCATTTAGGGACATCTCAGGAATTCAGACCACACCTGGCCAGGCCCACAGCAGTTTGCCTGGCATTATTCCCCTCTTCTTCTTCCTGTAGGCATTTTTGTTGACGTGAACAATGGCCTGAGTGTTCTAGGCATTCACTCGGCGCCTAGATGATGGGGGCTGGTTCTGCAGAATGAGCCGCTGGCATGCGTGCCCAGGACCAGCTAGAGGGTTCCCAGTCATGGGGGGATGACCCTTGGTCCCACGGGGAACACGCTGCTCTGCAGAACTCGGTAGCCTGGATGGAGGGTCTGCAGGCTTAGGCTGCAGCAGGCCTACCATGGGTGTGAACCCATGTCCAGGCACGCACTGACACACATGTACGCACGCACCCCTCTTAACTGAACCAAGCGGGTCCTGTGTTTCTCTTTGCTGCCCCGCAGTGAGGTTTTGTTCCTTGGTGTGGCTTCCCTTGCACTGTTAGGATTCTGTCTGGCATGCCTGCAGCTGAGGAAGCTGAAAGGGCTCAAAATCCTCATCCCAGGACCAGCCAGCCCTGTGAATGGGAGGGTGGCACAGGGACAGAGCAGGCCTCAGGCTTCAGCAGCCCCACCTTGGACAGCTTCTTTTTCTTCTTTGAATTAGGACTGGAGGGAGTGGGGGCAGGATGGTGGTGGGAACTGGTAGGGCTTAGATGAGGGGCAGGCAGTTAGGCAGAAATGGCAAGTTCAGGGTCAGATTCTGTCTTTATTTAATATTTTGTTCATCATGGACTTTTTTTGCATTGATTTTTATTTTTAACATTGCGTTAAAGTAGTATTATTTGTCCTGATTGGTGATTTTTTTTGCACCCCCTTTACGTTGTTCCTCTGAGAGGAAGGTGCCACTCCCTCACCCAGGTCCCAGCCCTGGGAACCAGCCTACCGTGAGCCCCTTTGCAGATATAGTCTCATTTCATCCTCAGATGGTCCTTCAAGGTAGGTACTTTATTCCCCATTTTAAAGATGAGACGATTGAGGCCAGAGGGGTGTGGCAACTTGCCTGGGGGCTCACAGCACAAAAGGAGCAGAGGCAGGATCTGACCCTTGTTCTCTGACCTCACTGCCCTCACTTTGCCATGACCTGAAGTTATGTCCCTACAAAGCAATGCATGGTCCAAGGCTCTTTTGATTGTAATTTTGTTTTTAAGGGTCCTGTTCTAAACTGGTCTGAGCTCTGAGGAGTCCTGAACCCTGGGTGCAGCATCCTAGCATGCTGGGAGTCCTTTTCTGCCCACGCTGAGCTGGGCTTCTCGAGGGCTGGGGCTGCTGTCCCTGGAAGCCTGGCAGCAGCACTGTGTCTGATTGGCTGAAGCTGAGCGCCGTGGGGTGTAGGGCTCCAGGAATCCCATTTGGCTGAAGGGGTTCCTGTAGCCGGGGATGTTTACGAGGTCTCTCTGATGCCCCAGGCGCGGGACATGTGTGCGGTGGAGAAAAGCAAGCCCTTTCAGTGCCAGCTCCACTCAATTTCTGTGTGGACCAAGAACTATAAACTTAAAAAATTTTTTTTCCTAAGGTATCTTCAGAATATGGTGTATTTTTATGTGGAAAAGAAAAGTTATGAAGGCAGCTGTTACTTTAAGAGAAAATTCATTAAAAGTCCTCGAGATATGAAGATGACGGCGTGCTTCTCAATCATTTTGGCATAACTTGATTGTGGCTGTAATTTTTTTTTTTTTTTGTCAAGCATGTCAGACAATAAAGTCTTTGTAAAAAGAGAAGTCCGCGCAGCGTCTCTTCCTTCCACATCTCTGGGTGTTGCCTGGGACACGTCGGGGCAGCGTGGTGTTCTCTGCAGGAATGCGGGGAGCTGGACAGGCGGGTCAGTTGCTCCTGTGTGGCGGTGGTCGGTGTCCCTCTGCTTGCTTTAGCCTCCCCTGGGACGGGGGGATCCCAGATGTGGTGGTGTGGGCAGTTCTGGGTCCTCTTGTGTTCAAATACTTAAAACACCGGTGCTCCCCAAATAGAACGCCTCCCAGAGGCCCCTTAGCTGGACTCTTCTAGAGTGGCGGCGTGAACCAGCCCAGCCCCTGTGAAACGCAGGTTCCAGACATTGCCCTGGAGAAACACTGTCAGGTACAATGAGCCTAGTCTCATAAGTCAGCAAAAATTCTGTGTTTTTATCCCGTCATCCCCATCCGTCCATGTCGTCCACCTTCCATTCGTCCATTCCCCGTCCATCCGTCTGTCCGTCCGTCCGTCCATCCGTCCTGTCCACTCCGTTCGTCGTCATCATCCGTCCATCCCGTCCTCGTCTGTTGTCCCGTCAATCCGTTCATCCGTCATTCCGTCCGTCATCCGTTCGTGCCATCCGTCGTCCATCCATCCCCAAATCTTTCGTCCGTCATTCACCGTCGTCTGTCCGTCCTCCATCGTCCGTCCGTCATCACATCTTGGTCCGTCACGTCCGACGACAAATTCGTCTGCGTCCGTCCGTTCATCATCCGTCATCATCCCCATCACCATCCGTGAACCATTGGCGTCTGTCCGATCAATCCCCAAATCCGTCCATCCTCCACGCCGTCTGTCGTTCGTCGTCCATCGTCCGTTCGTCGTCGTCGTCCGTCCGTCCGAATACGATCGAGTCGTTCGTCCGTCAAATCCGCTGCCCGTCGTCCGTCCGTCCGTCCATCCATTCCATCGTCTGTCCGTCCCCCGTCCGTCGTCACGTCTGTCCGTCAATGCCGTCGTCGTCCGTCCAGAGTAAATCATCCGTCTGTCCGTCCCTCGTCATCGTCCCCGTCGCAATCCCGTCAATCAAATCCACATGCTGGATGGTGGTCGCGTGCGTCGTTAATTGTGACGTCGTCGATTAAGATTAACATCGGTGGTGCGGTCGGCGGGTGCGATGGGTAAAGTGCGGTAAGTGCGTTAAAGATTGGTGCGTGCGGTGGATGCCGTTCGTGCCGATAGTGCCGCCACGCCGGCCAAATTGACAAATAAAGTTAAGTGGAATTAAAATAATTAACGTGGTGCGTATTCTTTAAATCCGCCCATTTATGGTCATCGTTGGTCGTGCGTTAAAATAAGGTTTCGTTTTAGATGGTTTGGTCAAAATCCCATCGTCATCATCCCCATCCGTGCATTTGGTTGTCATCGCATTCCGTGAATTAAATAGTGCTTTGCGGTTCGTCCGTCCGTCTGGTAAGTGCAGTGCGTTTAAGTCCGTTTTCCCCATCTAATCGGCGGGTTCGTCATTATCACGTAGTTCGTCCATCAAATCGCCACATCCGATTTCATGATCAGTCGGTCCTCCGTCATGGTTTTGGTGGCAGATTCGTGGCAGCCATTCGGCGCCATCCATATTGCGTGGTGGTTGTTTGAGTGGAACGTAATGGTCAGATCGGTGCCGACGCCGACGGTTGTTACCGGGTAGGAAGTGGTGGCATGTGATAAGATTTAGGAAGTGAAGATAAGCAATCAAAAATAAGATAATAGAGAACCTCGAGGAAAAAGAGACAATAGAATGCTTGGGGAAGTGAATGCTGTGGCAATGAAGAGAAAGGAGGGCATGGAGCAGGAAGAACAGGGCTGAGGGCGCGTGCCATTCTATTTGAAGTACACCCCGCAAGCGAGAAACTTTAAACTGCAAGGGAGGTGTTCAGTGGATAAACAGGCCTGCAGGAGAAACAGTGTCTCTGGAGCCAGATGTGGATCATAAGCAAAGATGTGGGGCAGGGGAGACCTCCAAGGGAGTTGTGCAGGGCAGGGGACAGCCTGGGGAAGACCACAATGTGTCACCTCTTCATGGTGCTCTTCTGCTCTCAGACTGACCTTACCTGTCACCTGCCCCTCCAGAGTCCCTTCCACCAGGGTCTCACAGGGGTGTACAACAGCCATCCCAGGCCCTGGCTCCCCATCCACAGGCCACAAGGAACCACTCAGTTTGAGGGACCCCGGCTGCTGCTCTTGGCCAGCATGCATTCCAGCAGGGCTCCTGAGCAGGGGCAGGGTGACTCACGCCCGTAATCCCAACACTTTGGGAAGCTGAGTCAGGAGGGTTGCTTGAGCTCAGGGGTTTGATACCACCCTGGGCAACATAGCGAAATCCTGCCTCTACAAAAAAATAAATGAAATTAGCAGGGCATGGTGTCATGTGCCTGTAGTCCTAGGTACTTGAGAGGCTGAGGTGGGAGGATTGCTTGAGCCTGGGAGGTTGAGGCTGCAGTGAGCTGGGATCATGCCAGTGCACTCCAGCCTGGGTAACAGAGGGAGACCCCATCTCAAACAACAAACAAACAAACAAACAAACAAAACGTTTTTTATTTTGAAATACTTCTAGTTTTGAGGAAGAGTTGTAAGGCTAATAGAGGGAGTTCCTCCACACCCTTCAGCCAGTTTCCCCTATATATTCATGATACATTTATCCAAACTAAGAAGTCAACACCAGTACAACACTGTTAAATACAGCCTTTATTTGGATGTCAACAATTTTGACTAGTGTCCTTTTTCTGTTCCAGAATCCAATCCATGATCCCAAGCTGCATTTAGTCATCATGGCTCCCAACTGTCTTCCAGTCTAAGACAGTTTCTCCATATTTCCTTGCTTTTTCTGACCTTGGAAGTTTTGAGGAGTGCTGGATGAGTATTTTGCAGACTGTCCTTCAGTTTGTGTTTGTCTGCCATTTTCTCATGATTAGTCTGGGGTTATGCATTTTCGAGAAAAATCCCATGAAGAGGAAGGTGCCATCTCAAGCCATCCATCTAGGGTGACGCGAGAGGAGCAGGATGCATTCCTGGTGATATGCGTCTTGATCCCTTGGTTAAAGTGATGTCTGTGGGTTTCTCCACTGTAAAGATATTATTCCTCTTTAGCCACATTCAATTTGTTAGGAGCGAGCCACTAGGTCCAGCTCCACTCAAGGAGAGAGGAGTTAAGCCTCTCCTCCTGGAGGGAGGAACATCAAAGGATTTGTGGGCATCTGTTAGAACCAGCATGGTAATTAATCAATATTTCGGGGAGATGTTGTCAGGCCACGCCAATATCCCATTTCTCCTTCAAGTTTTGCCCACTCATTTTAGCAGCTGCCAGTCGATCTTGGCTTCAGCAATTGCCACTGTGGTACTCACGTGGTGACTTTCCGTTTCCTCATTCCTTCTGCATTTATCCTTTGGAATTCTTCTGTAAGGAAGATTTGCCCTCTTTCTGCTGTTTATGCACTAATCTCACTCTGAACTCATTATTCTTTAGGTTAGAAACTGATTCTATCATTATCTGTTTTGTTGCTTCAATGGTTGTAGCTTTGTCCGCTGGAAGCTCTGGCAAGTTGGTTCCTGATTCCTTTTGCTTATTAATTTTACTTCCTTACTTTCAGGCACTAGAAGATGTTCTAGGCTCCTCTTATATTTACCTTGCCCTGGCCTTGGAATCAGTCATTTGTCCAGAGAGTCCTAGCTCCTTTTACTTAGAAATTAAGATCTAGGGCCAGGTGTGGTGGCTTACGCCTGTAATCACAGCACTTTGGGAGGCCAAGTGGGCAGATCACTTGAGGTCAGGAGTTCAAGACCAGCCTGGCCAACATGTTGAAACCCCGTCTCTACTAAAAATACAAAAAAATTAGCCAGGTATGGTGGCACACGCCTGTAGTCCCAGCTACTCGAGAGGCTGAGTCAGGAGAGAATTGCTTGAACCTGGGAGGCAGAAGTTGCAGTGAGCCAAGATTGTGTCACTGCACTCCAGGTTGCGTGACAGAGTGAGACTCCATCTCACAAAAAAAAAAAAAAAAAAAAAAAAAAGATCTGGGTGGTAGGTGTGCTGGTTGCAACTTGTGGCATCACTGCTTCTAGGCCTTCTCAGAGACAGAGCATATTTAGTGTACTAACCCATTTATGCACACATATTTATCTATCTCTACCTCTATCCAACCACCCACCCATCTCTCTGTCAACCTACTATCATCTATCAATCATCTACCCCATCTCTCCATCCCTGTCTCCCTATCAATAGACATTAATTCCTACTGATAGCCCCACCTCCCATCCTGACCCAACAATGCAATCTCAGCAATGCAACTGATTCTTGCCTTTCTACCTTGTTCATCTGTAACTTATTATTATTATTATTATTATTATTATTATTATTATTTGAGACAGGGTCTCACTCTGTCACCCAGACTGGAGTGCAGTGGTATGATCTCAGCTCACCACAACCTCCACCTCCTGGGCTCAGGTGATCCTCCTGCCTCAGCCTCCCAAGTAGCTGGGACTACCTATGCACACCACCACACCTGGCTAATTTTTGTATTTTTTGTAGAGATGGGATTCCGCCATGTTGTCCAGGCTGGTCTCAAACTCCTGGGCTCAAGAGATCCATCTGCCTCAGCCTCCTAAAGTGCTGGAATTACAGGCGTGAGCCACTGTGCCCTGTTGCTTATTTGTAACTTTTTTCTTTGACAGTGGATGGTAAGAAGCCTGGCTCCCACAATTACAATTTACTTGTGGATTTGTCCATTCCTAACATACCTACAGTCTATTGCTCATCTTACCCTTGTGAGAAGCAGTTTCCAACCAGAGTGCAGTGTCCACGTGCAGGCTTTTCATCTTCAGCTTTATGAAGTTATCGTGGTCAGTTCCTCCCCCATTGCCTTTCTGTATGGCTATGTCATCTGTTTGTAATACAGTTAGATTACTTTGTCCCTGGTCTGCATTCCATCCTGGGATCCCCTGATCTACTGGCTGATTACTTATTTGCATAAAGTGACGTTCATTCTTCATTGTTTACTGTCATATGGGTTTTGACAAATGCATACGGTCTGGTATCCATTATACGATCATGGAGGACAGTTCTTCCATCACCCTAAAAATCCCCCTTTTCAGTCCCTGTGTGGTCAAACTGTCCTACCAGCCATGAATGAGTATTCCTACTGGTTCATATCATCACCAGAATTTGAGCTTATTATTTTAAAAAATTGTAGCCATTTGAGTGTGCATGTGGGTGTTTCACTGTGGTTTTAATTTCTATTTTCCTAATGACTAATGATGTTGAACATCCTTCATGTGCTTATCATTCACATCTATTCATTTGTGGGAGTCTGTTTAGATCTTTCATCTCTTTTTAAAAAAATCAGATTGTTTTCTTGCTGTTGAGTTTTGAGAGTTCTTTATATTCTGGATACAAGTTGTTTTTTTTTTTTTCTCCCAGTCTGTGGGTTCTCTTTGTACTCTTTTAAAAAAACAGTGTCTTTCTTGGAGCAAAATTTAAAAATTCTGATATAGTTCAATTTATCCATTTCTTCTTTTTTTTTGAGGCAGGTCACCAGCTCTGTAGCCAGGCTGGAGTGCAGTGGCCGGATCTCAGCTCACTACAAGCTCCGCCTCGGGTTCACGCCATTCTCCGGCCTCAGCCTCCCGAGTAGCTGGGACTACAGGCGCCCGCCACCTCGCCCGGCTATTTTTTGTATTTCTTAGTAGAGACGGGGTTTCACCGTGTTAGCCAGGATGGTCTCGATCTCCTGACCTCGTGATCCGCCCATCTCGGCCTCCCAAAGTGCTGGGATTACAGGCTTGAGCCACCGCGCCCGGCCTATCCATTTCTTCTTTTACAGCTTGTGCTTTTGGTGTCATATCTAAAAATCAATTTCCCATCTCCAAACCCAAGGTCATGTAGATTTTCTCTCATGCTTTCTTTTAGGAGTTTTCTATAGTTTTATGTTTTACATTTAAGTATATAATGCTTTTTTTTTTTTTTTTTGGAGTCTCGCTCTGTCACAGGCTGGAGTGTAGTGGCATGATGTCGGCTCACTGCAACCTCCGCCTCCCAGGTTTAAGTGATTCTCCTGCCTCAGCCTCCCAAGTAGCTGGGACTACAGGTGTGTACCACTATGTCCGGCTAATTTTGTACTTTTAGTAGAGATGGGGTTTCACCATATTGGTCAGGCTGTAATTTTTGTATTTTTAATGGAGATGGGATTTCGTCATGTTGGCCAGGCTGCTCTTGAACTCCTGACCTCAGGTGATCCGCCTGTCTCGGCCTCCCAAAGTGTTGGGATTACAGGTGTGAGCCACCGCACCCGGCCAAAAACTGAATATTTTAAATACTATCGTTTGGCAACTGTGGAAGATCCCGTCCCCTCCCCCTTCAATGCCCTGCAAGGATTTGTTGCTGCTCTTTGTTGTAGTTGGTTTTGTTTGTTTAGTGACTTTTCCATGTGAATTCTTTAAGGTCTGCATTCTCTGTCATGTGTGGCCACTGAAGTTTCCTTTCAGTTATTAGCTTGGTGGTCAGCTGATGATGAGACAGAGGTTTCCTTAAACACTTGGAACCAATACATTTTTCGGTGTCGCTCACACCTGTAATCCCAGCACTTTGAGAGGCTAAGGTGGGCGGATCACCCTCCTGTAGACCATCCTGGCCAACATGGTGAAACCCCGTCTCCACTAAAAATACCAAAATTAGCTGGCTGCGGTGGCATGTGCCCGTAATCCCAGCTACTCGGGAGGCTGAGGCAGGAGAATCGCTTGAACCCGGGAGGTGGAGGTTGCAGTGAGCTGAGATCGCACCATCGTACTCCAGCCTGGGTGGAAAAAAAAAAAAAAAAAAAAGCCACAAGTCTTGCCAACGCTCAGCTACTTTTCTTGAATAAGTGCCCCTTCGGTTCCTGCAAGCCTTTGGGTAATTTCTAGAGTTCTCAAAAAAGTTGATCCTGACCATTGTTGCCAGTTTTCTTGCTGTTTTGGAGGAAAGAACTTTTGGAGGGCCTTCCTCTGCCGTTTCTGCTGATGTAACCTTCATGATTCCTTTATCTCCTCTATTCACTTGTTAATTTTACCTTTTGCAAGTATATTTTTAAAAGTATATTTTTGGTGGTTGCTCTATGGTTTATAAATACATTATAAAACAATCTGTCTTCAATTATATCATATTGCTTCACATGCAGTATGAGAACCTTTTAACAGTACACTCTGAATTCCTTCTGCCCATCCCTTGTGCTTGTTGTTGTACTTTTAAATCTGGAGTAAACACATAATATACTGTGACAGATTTTGCTTTAGATGGTTAACTTTTAAAATAATTTCAGGCATAAATATATTTTATTTTACCTTCGATTATATCACTTCTGATACTCTTCATTTCTTTGATAGATCCAAATTTCTAACTCAATCATATTCCTTCTGCCTGTAGAACGTCCTTTAAATTTTTTTTTTTTTTTTTTTTTTGAGACAGAGTCATGCTCTGTCACCCAGACTGGAGTGCAGTGGTGCGATCTCAGTTCACTGCAACCTCCGCCTCCTGGGTTCAAGAAATTCTCCTGCCTCAGTCTCCCAAGTAGCTGGGAGCACAGGTGCCCACCATCATGCCTGGCTAATTTTTGTATTTTTAGTAGAGATGGGATTTCACCATGTTAGCCAGGCTCATCTCAAACTCCTGACCTCAAGTGATCCACCCACCTTGGCCTCCCAAAGTGCTGGGATTACAGGTGTGAGCCACTGTGCCCGGCCTAAAATTTCTTTTATGGTAAGTATGCCGTCAGTCAGTTCCTTCAGTTTTTGTGTGCCTAGAAAATCCAATGTTTCTCTTTATTTTTTAAAAGTATGTTGCTGGTTACAAAATTTGAGCTTGATGATTTTCTTTCAGCACTCTGAAAATGTTATTCCATTGTCTGTTGGCTAGCACGGTTTCGAGGAAAAACATGCTGTAATTCTTATCCTTGTTCCTCTGTAGGTCATGTATCTTTTTTCTCTAACTGCCTTCAAAATTTCCTCTGTCTCTTTTTTGCAGTAATTTGAATATGATATTCCTAGGGGTGCATGCATTGTGTGTGTGTGTGTGTGTGTGTGTGTGTGTGTGTGTGTATCCTCCTAGGTTCTATATGCTTCTGTTCTCTGTAGTTTAGTGTTTGTAACTAATTTTGGAAAATCCTCTGCCATTATTTATTCAAATATTTCTTCTACTCCACGTTCTCTTTCTTTTCCTCCTGAATTATGTGCATATTAGATTTTTTTTTTTTTTTTGACACAGATCTCATCGCTCTGTCACCCAGGCTGGAGTGCAGTGGTGCGATCTTGGCTCACTGTAACCTCTGCCTCCCTGGTTCAAGCAATTCTCCTGCCTCAGTCTCCTGAGTAGCTGGGATTACAGGCACGCACCACTACACCCCACTGATTTTTGTATTTTCAGTAGACACGAGGTTTCACCATGTTGGTCACGCTGGTCTTGAACTCCTGACCTCATGATCTGCCCACCTAGGCCTCCCAAAGCGTTGGGATTACAGGCATGAGCCACTGCGCCCAGCCCCATATTAGACCATTTTATACTGTCCCACAGCTCTTATATATTCTGCAATTTTTCCTCACTCTTTTTCTCTCTTCATTTAGGTTTAGATACATGCTATTGACCTATCTTCAAGCTCACTCATTCTTTCCTTGATTATGTAGAATCTACTGACAAGCCTGTCAAAGGCAATCTTCATCTTTATTACTGTTTTTTTTTTTTTTTTTTTTTTTCTAGTCTTTCTGGTTTGTACAGTTTTCATCTCTCTGCTGAAATTGTCTGGTCATGTGTTGTCTTTCTGGTCCATTAGAACTCTAACACGTAAACCGTTATTTAAACATTTTTCTAGTGGTTCCAAAATCTGTCATGTCTGAGTCTGATTCTTAGGATTCCTTTGTCTTCTCAAACTGTGTTTTTATAATTGCCCTTGGTATACCTCAGAATTTTTTGTTGAAAGCCAGACATCTGTATAGCAGGGCCCAGCAAACTTGCTCTGTGGAGGATCAGATGGTAAATATTTCAGTCTTTGAGGTCCACATATATGCAGTCAGTTGCACTTCTTGTTCTTTTCTTCCTTATTCTCATTCTTCTTCTTTCTCCTCCTCCTTCTTCAACCCTTAAAAATGATGGACCCACAAGGCTGCTGAACAGGTTCAGACTAATTGTACTGACTTAGCGTCAGGAAGTCAGGAAAGCTTCGTGGAAGAGGTGGCTTTGAGAGTTTTGAAGGAAGATTCAGCATTTCCTGAGGAGTATGTGGAAGAATCTGCTGGTGCCAAGTGTGAAGATATGTAAGAGCGAGCATGGGGAAGCTGAAGTCCAGCACACAGGATGGGATCTGGGCACCCAGTTGGGGCCTCCAATGCTGAGGCAGGGCATATGGGCAGGGCATCCATCTGCCTCTCACCACTCAGCCCAAGTCCTGCACATCTATAGTCACTGGGCGCTGACACTGTCCTGTTCCTTATCCTGAGTCCTGCGCACCTGTGCTCACCGGATGCTGGCACTGTCCTGTCCCAGCCTGAGTCCCGCACACCTGTGCTCACTGAGCGCTGGCACTGCCCTGTCCCGGCCTGAGTCCCACACACCTGTGCTCACTGAGTGCTGGCACTGCCCTCTCCCGGCCTGAGTCCCGCACACCTGTGCTCACTGAGCGCTGGCACTGCCCTCTCCCGGCCTGAGTCCCACACACCTGTGCTCACTGGGTGCTGGCACTGCCCTATTCTTCATCCTGAGTCCCACACACCTGTGCTCACTGGGTGCCGGCACTGCCCTGTTCTTCATCCTGAGTCCCACACACCTGTGCTCACTGGGTGCCGGCACTGTCCTGTTCTTCATCCTGAGTCCCACACACTTGTACTCACTGGATGCTGGCACTGCCCTGTCCCGGCCTGAGTCCCGCATACCTGTGCTCAATGGATGCTGATACTGGCCTGTCCTCAGCCTGAGTCTGGCACGCCTGTGTTCACTGAGAGCTGACACTGCCCTGCCTCTGGCCTGAGTCTCAGGCTGGTGCCCCCGGCCCTCACAGGCCTTCCTTATTCTGGACTGAAGCCTCTCTCATGGGAACATCTGCTGCCCACATGCCCAGGTCCCACAGCAACGGTGACACATGTGGTCCTACCATTTCTACAGATGAGGACGCTGAAGGGATGGGGCCTGGTACGAAGTCACACGGAGGAGCAGCTGGGGTCCAGGGCGTCTCTGCCCCGTAGCACTGCATGGCCCTGTTGATACGCCTACTCAGGGTCCCCTTCCCTTTCCCTGAACTTGGGGCTGCCTGAGCACCCCATTCCTCCTGCAGCAGTTCAGTCTGAAATGAGGAGGGAACTAAGGGCAGATGGAAACAAAGGTGACCCTAGGAAACATTTTCCTGGAAATAGAAGGCCTGCATGGGCTGGGCGGGTGCCTCTCCTCCCAATCACACCCATCCAGTGCGCAGCTCTGCCACGCAGGGAGAGCTCTGCCCACCTTAGGGTGTGGCCTCATTTGGACCCTGTGCAGGGGCAGAGAAGGGGGCTTTGGTGGGCAAGGCCTGGGGCCAGGGCAGAGGGGAGGTGCTCCCCCCTGCACCCCTCTCCTGCCTGCTGCTCCCCAGTTCCTTGGAGAACCTTCCAGAAGGCGGCAAACACTGCCTGTGTCTCTCAGCTGCGTCACAGTCCGTGAAAGCAGAGCGACTATTTTCAAACTTCTCTTGTCAAATCTGTCAGTTCCAAGGAAGGGCCCCCTCAGAACTGTCCCTGGTGGTGGTTACAGCCAGCGGCCACTAGGCTTGGGCTCAAGAAAGCGGAGGGAGGCCCAAAGCTCCAGGGGGTCTCACTGAGGTGTGAGTTGTTCTTCGTGGAGTCAGGCTGGCCAGCGTCCCTGAGCAGGACAGGGATGGGGTGGTCTGTGCCTGTGCCCCTAGGAGCAGAGACACAGCCACCCTGACCGCAGCAGGGGGCTCAGATGTCCTCTGACCCAGGACCCAGAAAGCTGGGGGTCAAAGGAGGCAGCAGCCCTCGGGTAATGGGGTGCAGGGCCCCAACTGCCCTGGACTGGGGGAGGCACCCGGCAGGGGCCATGAACAAAACCTCCAGAAAGTCCAAGCTTTTAAGAATGTTAGCACTGGCCGGGCGAGGTGGCTCACGCCTGCAATCCCAGAACTTTGGGAAGCCGAGGTGGGTGGGTCAACTGAGGTCTGGAGTTCGAGACCAGCCTGGCCAACATGGCGAAACTCTGTCTCTACTAAAAATTCAACAATTAGCTACTCAGGAGGCTGAGGCAGGAGAATTGCTTGAACCCAGGGGGTGGAGGTTGCAGCGAGCCGATAGCACTACTTCACTCCAGCCTGGGCAAAAGAGCCAAACTCCGTGTAAAAAAAAAAAAAAAAAAAATTAGCATCAGTAATTCTTTTATAGTGTCAAGAATCATTCTTGCAAAGACTATTTGTTCAGATTAACAAGTGAGAGTGCCCAAGACACAGTGGTAGCACCTGGTGCCTGGAGAGCAAGTATCCTGTGTCAGAACCCAGGGCAGCCGTGCCTACCCCCGACCCAGAGAGAGGCGGGCTGGGCTTGGGCTTTGCTTTTTTGAAAATTCATGAAATCCCCAAATTATAGGATTTTATTAGTCTTGACACAGGCCCTGTGGCTGTCGTCCCACTGCGTGCATGGCAGGGGTGTCTACTGGAGGAACGCCCGGAGGAAGTCATTGTAGGAAATTTTTGAAGACAGCGTCTTATCGTAATACTCCAGAATATGGAAGAACTCTTCCTCAGAGAGGTTGATGCTGTACTGTCTCAGGACCTGGAAGACACAGAAAAGGGGCCTCTGAGGCTCGTTTGGGGCCCTAGGTTAAGGAGGCAGGTTGCCAGGAAGGGGCTGGGGGACACGTCCACCTGGTCGCCAACCCCACTTCCCATGTCACCCTCCCATCTGTGCACTCTCTCTATGCCCTCTCAACCTCTGCCCAAACAGGAAGCAGCCCCCAAGGGCAGCCCCGTGTGCATCTGGGAGTGAAACGGGAGGAGATGGGAGGTGATTAAACCTTTGCCTCCCTGAGGGGCTGAAGGCTGTTCAACATGTTCAGACAAGGTTGATGGTCAGAGAGGTGGGGGCTCAAGGGGAGACCCGGCCATGCAGCTCTAACTTGGGGCGGGGCCTCAGGGTGCGCCCAGGCAGCGAAGGGCAGGGTCAGTGGGTGCTGAGTGCAGAGAATTGCTGTGATGAGACCATAACACAGCCTGGAGCAGAGCCTGCTGGTGGTAAACCCAATACTGACTGCTTCTTCCTCTTCAGTTACAGAGCCTGACTTTCTCCCAGGCTCCTGTGTGTCCAGCTAACCAGGAACATGTCTCAGCCTCTCTTGCATCTAGGTATGTTCTGGCCTGAGAAGCCAAGTAAGAATGTTATGTAGAACACCCACGAAGCCTCCTTTAAAGGAGAGGGGCATGCCCTTTTTCTCTCCTGCTTTTCTGCAGACTGCCTGGAATATGGCTGTGATGCCGGGGCTCCTGCAGCCACCTTGGACCATGAGGTGGCCTACAGGAAGGAAGCCAGGAGTTGAGAACAGCAGAGCAAAAATGTGGTCCCTGATGATTGTCCAGCCACCACACCAGTTCTGACTTTCCTACCTCTGGACTTCTTTTATGTGGGAGTGAAATAGACTTTCACCTTAAGCTGCTATCTTTTGCCCCATTATGTGAAGCTGAAACAAATCCTGACAGACCCTCATAATATATAAAGATGAGGTCATACATTTCCTATCCATATTTGCGTTATAACTTGTTTTCAGGAGGAGACTGGAAAATGGGCTAAATGGCCCAGAGGTCCCATGGGGCTGAGGTCAGCGGGCCTGGCTGTTGGGCCCCATGGGATGAAGGCAGAAAAGGAAGCTGAGCCTGGTGTCTGAGACAGCCCCTCAATTACACCATCTGATCTGTGACTCTGTGGAGGGCAAGGTTTCTTTTGCCCCCTTCCCAGCACCACACCCGAATTCCTGGGAAGGTGCCAGAAGGGAATAACAGAACCTGCCCGCCTTCCTTCCTTTCTTTGCATGGGGCATAGGGAGGCTCCCTGACTGACATTTATACTTAACCCCGAAGGAAAGAGCAACATGAATGTGGACTGGAAAACCACTGCAGGGCGTTTGTTAGGCTAGAGGGGTGGGACATGGAGGGCACCCAGGGACATCGAGACAGATGCCCAATCGTGGAGCCCCACTGTGCACTGCAGGGGTAGGGCTCACTTTGCAGGCCCCTTGGGAGGTCCAACCTAGGTCAGAGATGCTCTTCAGAGCCTGCAGGAGAGCCCAGATGTGGGGTGAGGGCTCGGAGCAGTAGCAGCAGCAGTGATGGTTCCTGAAGGAACCTGGGCTCAGGCACTGACCCTGAGGAGCTGGCCATGGAGGTATGGGGCATCCATGCAGGGCTCCAGAAATCTTTGGGAAGCAGAACCCGAGGTCTGAAGGTGAGAGGCAAGTGGACTCAGGCCTGGATAACTTGGGGGTCCCAGGGAAGTGAGATCTGAAACAGCCAGGTCACACCGGGCCTTCGACAGGGGTTGGAGGGTTCCCCATTAGAAATTTCTGGCCACTGGCATTTGGCAGCTGCTCCCTGCAGAGGCACTGAGCGTAGAGCTGTGCTCACCGTCCTGAAATCTGCCACGCTTAGCAGCCCCGTTCCAGCCTCATCATAGCTTTTGAACGTGCGACGCATCGGCCTCCAGCAGTGCACAATTTTGGGCTGAATACGCAGCAGAGCAGAGTAAAAAGATGACGTCTCAGCGCCGGCGTCTTTCTAAACACAAGACAAGAAGGGGTGAGGAGGGAGCTTGCGAACGGGAGGATCGGGGTGGGCTCCTCCTCGCCTCTGCCTCACCCAGCCCTGCTCTGTCTTCACCTCCCCACCTGCTCCACTGGCTCTCAGTCTAGGAGGGAGCCTGCCAGCAGAACTCGTAACAGATGTGCACCAGCCCCCTGACCACTACGCGTCGACGTGTGGGCTGTTTAAAAACATGTATTAAATCAGCCATCTCATTTACACCTCCCCACTGGCAACCCGGAAAGAAGGCAGGTCTCTATCCCCACTTTACAGACTGAGAAATGGAGACTCGGGAGGTAAAGTGACTTGGGCTTTGACCCCAACACACTTCAGGCCACACCACCTCTCAGAGAAAGCAAGGAGATGGCCGGGCAGATACTGGCCAATTTGAAAATAGTTTGGGCCGGGCACGGTGGCTCAAGCCTGTAATCCCAGCACTTTGGGAGGCCGAGTCGGGTGGATCACGAGGTCAGGAGATTGAGACCATCCTGGCTAACCCAGTGAAACCCCGTCTCTACTAAAAAACACAAAAAACTAGCCGGGCGAGGTGGCGGGCGCCTGTAGTCCCAGCTACTCGGGAGGCTGAGGCAGGAGAGTGGTGTAAACCCGGGAGGCAGAGCTTGCAGTGAGCTGAGATCCGGCCACTGCACTCCAGCCTGGGTGACAGAGCGAGACTCCGTCTCAAAAAAAAAAAAAGAAAATAGTTTGAGGAAAAAAAGAGATTTCAGTCTGGGCTTTCTAGTAGGTTATTAAAATGAACAGTGTTAAAAAAAAAATCACAAGGTTGTAATTATATCTAGTAATTAGAACACTACACTGTGATTACTTCATTTAGGTGCTATTAGATTGAAAACAAGATATTTGAACATGATTTAGCCCCAATGTGTTTGAATATCACAGAGGTGAACGGTAGGCAACAATGCGTAACACATCTTGGGAAAGTTGAATTTTAACACAACACTACGTAAGACAGGGTTAAGCTGCTTTCATTTTTCTACATCATTTGGCACCTATGATGTGAGCTTCCCAGGTACCCACGGTTTCATGAGCTGCCAACGTGCCCTGATCCACAGGTGGGGAAGAGAGGGTGTGGGACTCCTACACCTAGTTTTCATCACAGTGATCACAGAGCAGGACCACCAGCCTGGCCAGAACCCCCACCTTTGACCCGCCTTGTAGGGAGGGGCAGCACCCAAGCTGCCTTCCCCCGAGGACATCTTTCGGCTGCCTAATGGGGTGCAGAAAGCTCCCAAATTACCAGAAAATGAAGTCAGCTTTTTAACTTCTCTGCAGGGAGACATTTGACCTGACCTCCACACTTACATGGTGGCGGCCTTGGCAGCTGCCAGAGGGGACGAGGGCTGTGACCAGGACCATGTTGGGGCCTACTCTCTCCTGGAAAGCGTTCAATCTCAATCCACAGTTCTCAATCCACGCCAGCCTGGTGCAGGGATTTGAGGAGGGGGCGGGGTGGGAGGACTCTTCTGAACCACAGAGTGGTGTCTTGGGAGGGGTGCGGGGAGAGGGCTGCAGTCTCTGTGGGCTGACCCGCAGCACCTAAAACGACCCCACTCGGACCCCAGCCTTGCAGGGTTGCTGAGGACGGACAGTGCGGCTGAAAGCCGGGGGCTGGGTGGCCCCTTTCACTGGGGAGGGCTCAGAAGGGGGCGCTGGTGTGCAATTCCGCAGAAGCCCACGTGCCTCCTAGCGAGCCCTTAGAGCCCCACACATCTCCAGAAGGAGAAACTGAGGCCCAGAGAGGTGGAGGAAGGCTGGAATTGATGGAGGCCTTGCAGGCCATGCGTCTCCATATTCTCCACATTCTTGACTCCTGTGAGGATGGAATGGGGATAGTCTTTTCTCTGTGCACAGAAGAATTGAGCTGGCAGAACTGTCTTAAGTCATCTTCTTTTTTTTTTTTGTAAACTTGGTCTTACCTTTTGATACTAGCTCCTGTTTGTCTAAACTAGAAGCTAGGCTAAGACAGAACCTGATTTTGCACAAAATTGCAAGTCTAGCTGTGAAGAAACTTTCTGCATGGCCTCTACCTAACTTTGGCTGGATTAACCCACTCTCCATTCCCTAGACTCCTGCCACTGTGGCCCAGGCAGGCGTGGCCCTCGGGTGGGGTGAGTGGGAGGGGGGCAGGTGGGGAGTGGGGCCAGGTGGGGGCAGGACCAGGGCTGTCAACCCCACACTTCTGGTCCCTCCAGCTGGGTCATAAGGTGGTCGGAATCAGCTGTGTTTGTTCCTCAAATCAACAGCACCAGATGTACTTGTACTTGTTATTTAATTCAACGTAACCCAATTCAGTGTTAATTCAGTACTAAAAACACGTTTTGGCTTCGTGTTTTGGAAGGGCTGGAGCTGATGCCGTGACGGCACTGGGTGTGGGTTTCAATTGTGAAATTGTAAGTGGCTGAGAATCAAAGGTAAAAATCTAGAAGAACTGTGAACCCTACAGCTGCCCTTTAAGTGGCTTTAGGTGTTCATTCCTCTTCAAAGAAACAGAAAGAGAAAACTGTAGAGGATGCATGGTGGGTGTAGTTTCCACCGAAAATGATGACGAGAGACGCCATCCACCACACACACTCAGAGGAAAGGGTCTGGCCCCATCTCAAATGGCTGGCGGATGAAGACCCTTTTAGTTCCAATGTTGACCAGTGCTGTGACCCACCCCACCCCTCACTTTGTCTTTTGGGTTAACTGACCAGGCACTGCCTCCAGGGTGCTGTATGAGACTTTGGTCACACAGATGCCTCTGGGAAGAGCCCCATAACCAGGTGTCTGCCACCTGAACAGCTGGAAAACCTGGGATCTAGACTACTGCTTCCCATTCTGGGCCCTCCAGACCCTTATAGGGTTCTAAAAGGAGAGGAAGAAAATCTTAAATTACTTCCAAGAAGGTACATTTCTGAGCTGTTTTCAGTATCCCCAAAGCCTGGTAGAGGCCTTGTCTTTATCGCAGCCCTTGCCTCCCAGGTGCGAGCCCCCAGCACACAGGCTTTGGGCCTTGGGCCCCCTTCAACTGACCCTGGCTGTCCCATGCTGACCTGACAACTGCCTGGCCCTCTTTAAGTGACGGAGGAAATGGGATGACTAAGTATTGCTCATGTATCACATGAGAATAGAGATCATCTGAGTAGGGTCTATGGGCAGGTGACAGCAGGGCCGGGGACATTTCACAGATGAGTCCCGGCTGGAAGCAGGGCTGGGCTGGGCTGGGCTCTAGCTTCCTAGAGTCTCTTGAGTCCACCTTTTCTGTGAAGCTAGGTGATCTGCAAGTGCAACGAATTACCAAAAACGGGGCTGGGTGTGGTGGCTCATGCCTGTAATCTCAGCACTTTGGGAAGCTGAGGTGGGTAGACTGCTTGAGCCCAGGAGTTTGAGACCAGCCTGGGCAACATGGCACAACTCTGTGATATGGCTTGACTCTGTGTCCCCACCCAAATCTCATCTCAAATTGTAATCACCAGTTGTCAAGGGAGGGACCTGGTGGGATTGGATCATGGGGGAGGTTCCCCCTTGCTGTTCTTGTGAGAGTGAGGGAGTTCTCATGAGAGCTGATGGTTTTAAAAGTATTTGGCAGTTCCCACTTCACTCTCTCTCTGACTTGACACCATGTAGGACATGCTTCCCTCCCCTTCACCTTCTGCCATGGTTGTAAGTTTCCTGAGGCCTCCCCAGCCATGTGGACCTGTGAGTCAATTAAACTTCTTTCTTTTATCAATTACCCAGTCTCAGGTAGTATCTTTACAGCAACGTGAAAATGGACGAACACATCCCATCTCCACAAAAATACAAAAATTAGCTGATTGTGGTGGCTTGTGCCTGTGGTCCTAGTTAGTTGGGATGCTGAAGCAGGAGGACCACCTAAGCTGGGAGTTCGAGGCTGCAGTGAACCGTGAACCACTGTTCTCCAGCCTGGGCAATAGAGTAAGACCCTATCTTGAAAAAAATAAAAATAAAAAAATAAAAATGAAAGCGCCCCTTTCCTCCTGGCCCCACATTTCCCGCGGGTGGGCAACATACCATTTTGTGTGCGTTCTGGATCTTCATCCTCTGCATCAGCGAGCTTTCCTTTGCTTTCAGCAGGAGGACACAGCTCTGAATGAAGTCGCAGTATGCAAATTTCCCGTTGTTCTTTAAGTCGTATTTTATAATGAGCTGCTGACACTCCTCTTTGCTTATGTCCAGGTTGAATTTCTCCACAAGAGCTACAGACAAAAATGGCAGTTTAACTGGTGGCGATTCATTCATTCATTCATTCATTCATTCTTCACTCATTCATTCAACACTTGCTGAGGCACCTTCTCTGCTTCAGGTCCTGGCTTCGTCCTCACATCAAAGAACTCCCGGTTGGTGGCTGGACATACGTGGAGACAGACATGCGACAAACTAAGTGCTGCAGGGAGGGGGCCCTGAGTCCCACTGGCCCACACTGTCCTGTGTTTGCATGGTCACAGCTTATGGACAGAGACTACGGGAGCTACAACCAAAGCGCAGAGAGGTAGGTGAGGGGCCGTTCTCCGCCGACTCAGGGCAGAGCCAGGTGTGCGAGGAGCAGGGGAAGGTTCCCTGAGCTCTTCGTGAGCATGGCCAGGGCTGGACTGTGGGGAGGGAATTCCAACTCGGCCCTATGACCAAGCATTTCCTAACAGCACCGGAGACAAGCTCTCTAGTGTCTGTTATGCCAGGCAAATTCCCGCTTTAAGTTTCCATTCCAATGATGATCTAAAAATACATAAAACTTATTCTGGATACAGGGACCACCTTTAGGAGATAACAGCTGTGCAGCCGCAGGGGCTGAGTCTGGCTTTCTGAGCAGGTGCATGTGGATACTCCACGGGGAGTGCTGAGGGTTGCCGGGAGGCTGGCCCACCGGAACCTCTGAACAGCAAGGCTCACACCCCATGCTTGGCACTCATCCTCGTGCCGCATTCTCCTGCCAGTTGTAAAGACAACACTTCTCTGGGAGTGACAACTCATAATGGAAGGAGGCTTATGTAAGATAAGATTTGAGTCTAAGTTTCATAGACTAGACTTTGCTTTGACATCCTGAAAGAACAAGAGTGTCAGGGAATGGAATGCCGTGTGAGTTGTTGAGGCAAATGAGGAAGGCCCGCGGAAGCCAACTCCAGGCAAATGACACCTGCATGCCAAGCCAGGCCAAGAGAGGCTGCTGCACGTTCTAGAAGCAGAGGTTTCTTTGCCCTTGCACAGAGGGAAGTGGCAGCAGGTCATGGTGCCCTCCGGGACACAGCGGGGGCCCACGGAACCCCAAGGAACTGGCCCATACATGCCTCTGATGCTCCGACTCACAGAAGGCCATCAGCAGTGAGGAGAACATACAGAATGACCTTTGGAAAGCAGTTGGCTTTTTTTGACAGTATTGAATTTTGGATGTGTGACTAACGTCTGACAAGCCTATCACAATAACCGAGTGGGGGCTGAAATGAGTTCATGGTTAAAAAGAAAAAACCAGCAATAGCAATAAGGACAGTGACACAGTGAAGGCTTATCAATCTCAAAATCAAAGAATTAACTAAAAAAAAGGGGGGAACTCCAATGCATACAACAACCAACATGCATGTTTTGGCTTCAGCAAAACATGTTACATTAAATCAGTGGAACAACATTTGAATATTACTGATTTCAGATTTTTTATACTTAATTTCCAAGTGTTTTTTTTTAATAGGTTCTAACTTAAAGAGTTTACACTTGGTTTCATTTGTGCATTTTAAAGCCATGATTATGATAAATGTAATTTATATTAATATTGGAAGCTCTCAAAGAAAACATTTTCCTTTAAAAGGAGTCTGTATATTAGTCATGTATGAGGGGAGCTAAAAAGCCAAGGAGTGACATGGTCAGATGTATTTTCCCATAATGTAAATGTTGCATCAACAAGATGTAACTGGGCCAGGTGCGTTGGGTCACACCTGATCCTAGCACTTTGGGAGGCTGAAGTGGGCAGATCACTTGAGGTCAGGAGTTTGAGACCAGCCTGGCCAACACGGTGAAACCTGTCTCTACCGAAAAATACAAAGACAGTCAGGCATGGTGATGCATGCCTGTAATCCCAGCTACTTGGGAGGCTGAAGTGGGAGAATCACTTGAACCCAGAAGACAGAGGTTGCAGTGAGCTGAGATCATACCACTGTACTCCAGCCTGTGTGACAGTGAGACCCTGTTTCTAAAACAAACAAATAAACAAAAAAACCCCCAAAACAACAAAACAACAAAAAACAAAAAAACCAAGATGCAACATTTACTGGAAGTATAAATCCCACTGGTTTAATTTTCAAAGTTTATGAAGGGATACATGCTGAAAAACAAAACAACATCAAAGAGTGGATGTTGATGAGAATGGAGCCCCAGGAGTGTCCCCTTCATCTCGCCCTCCTCCACCTTTTCCATTTCCTTCTGCAGTCAGAGTCTGTGAACATTCACACTCTGCCCAGGGTGGCAACCACTGTGATTTCCAAAGCTCAGAGTTTGTGCAGCGCTGACTTTACCATGCAGATGAGCTCCCTGCTGGGAGGGCCGGGTGGTCGGAATCCTCCTCCCTGGGCACCTTTGTTTAGTCAACTGCGCAGCCCACCCAGAAGTTCCCACCGGTTTCCTGTTCTGCTGCTCCCTGGCCTCCACCCGGGTGTGGCTTTGTGCCCAGTGGGAACAGCCTCTTGCCACAGGGGCTGACGACATATCACCAAGGGGAGAGAATCAAAACGAACCCAGGAACTCGGAGGCGCTGATGTCCCCCTGTCTGGCCACGTCCTTCTCCTTGCATTCTTTCAGGAGCTGGCGCCAGCAGCCCTGGATTCTCTTCCGGAGCCTGCTCTCTATGGGATCACAGTTCTGCAAGGGCGGAGTGCCCAGGATCGCAGTGGTGCTCGCTGCAGTCTAGCAGGGAAGAAAAGAAAAGGCTCTTTTCACTTAAGATTTAAAACGGAAGTCATCAAAAATACCTTACTACCTCCAGTTTTGAGGTTCACAATTTTAGAGGCAGAATTAGCCCAGAAATAAAATGAAGAATAAAACATAGATGATGATTTTACAACGTAGCTTTTATTTCCATTGGTGGGTTATATGTACTTGTGCCAAGCCATAATAAGCAAAATAATTTTGGAAATAACCACATAGCTAAGGTTTAAATCTACACAGATATGATGTAAACATATTCCTGGTGTGTGTGTGTGTGTGTGTGTGTGTGTGAGAGAGAGAGAGAGAGAAGTGACAATGGTATATTTTTCACTAGTGGAAGAGTCTTATCCAAGAAAGGGATTTACTTGTTGTGGGCACGAGATATCCAATCTGTAAACATTCACAGAATATCTGTTATTTTGACATTATGTGGACCGAGTACGAGGTCGTTCTTTGCTTTATTGTATTTTCTGTTTAAAAACAAGGGAGTGGATCTAATCTAGCCCAGGTTTTTCTCCTGAAGGCCCCCTTGACAAGCGGTTATCTAAATTAGTAACTTATGCAATTCAATTGGATTCCTGGTTTTTCTCCCAAATCCCCAAGCCTCCTGCATCTCAGTTGATAATTAGGTCCTTATTCCAGTTGCTCAGCCTGAACCCTCAGAAGTCTTGCTTGACTCTCCCTCACCCTCTCCATCCCACATCTGATCCCTCAGGAAATCCTGTTGGCTCTACCTTGAAGATACATCCAGAGTCTCCCCAGCACCCCATCCCAAGCCACCATCGCCTCTGTTAGACCTCCTCACCGACCCCCACACCCAGCATCTAGAGTGTTTTTTTTGCTTTTTTGTTTTTTTTTTTGAGATGGAGTCTCGCTCTGTCACCCAGGCTGGAGTGCAGTGGTGCAATCTCGGCTCACTGCACCCTCCGCCTCCTGGGTTCACAACATTCTCCTGCCTAGCCTCTCTACAGACACCCACCACCATGTCTGACTAATTTATGTATTTTTAGTAGAGATGGGGTTTCACCATGTTGGTCAGGATGGTATTGATCTCTTGACCTCGTGATCCACTCGCCTCGGCTTCCCAAAGTGCTGGGATTACAGATGTGAGCCACTGCGCCCAGCCCCAGAGTGTTCTTTAAAGAGTCCCTCAGATTATGTCACTTTGCTGCTTAAAAACAAGCAAAGGCTCCATACCCCTCAAGTGAATGCCAAAGTCCTCATCATAGCCTCCAGGCCTCCAGCCTCCTACTGTTGCTGTAACAGATTTCCATGAATTTAGCGGCTTAAAACAACACCAACTTATTATCTTTACAGTTCTGGAGGTCAGAAGTCTGAATTGGGTCTCACTGAACTAAAATCAAGGTGTCCAGAGGCTTCCCACACTCCTTGGCTTGTGGCCCCTTCCTCTCTCTCCAAAGCCAGCAGCGTTAAGTGGAATCTTTCTCAGATTGCATCTCTCTAACCCTGAGCCTTCTGCCTCTGGATTCCCAGTTAAAGACCCATGTAATTACCCTGAGCCCACCTGCATACTCCAGGATAATCTCCCCAAAGCCAGCTGATTAACAACTTCAGTTCTGTTTGCTACCTTAACTTCCCTGGCCATGTAAGACAACAGTCACAACTTCCAAGGATTAGGACACAGGCATCTTTGGGGTGCTCCTGACCCCCTTCCTTCTGCTCTACCTACCGCCTTTTAATGTAATACTTATGCATACTGCTTTTCTTGCCTATTATCCCCTAAAAGAACACAAACTCCACAAGAGCAGGAAGCTTAGTTCATTCTCAGCTTTAGAAAATACCCAGCACACAGTAGGTGTGCAACAAACTTGCATGGAGTTAATGAGAATGGACTAGCCAAGGTCAAGGTCACGCACAAGGATGGTGGCTTCATGTGCATGGTGTGGCATTCTCTCAACCACCCTGTCCTGAGACGTTGCCATCCCTTCCTGCAGACAAGAAAAGAGCCTTGGCGAGCCTAGGCACCTTCCTCCATCCCAGGCCTGGGGTGGCTCAGCCAGGGCTCCAGGCAGTGTAATTTGACAGGCCTGGGCTTAAAATCAGGTCGCTCCACGTCCGAGGGACCAAGATCACACGAGAATGCCTCTTAGAGCCTCACTTTGTTCAACTGGAAAACGGGTATAACTTGCCTCAAGGGACGGCGGCCCGCAGATGACCACAGGGCCTTGCCTTCTGCACGGAGGTGCCGCCAGCACCACTGCACTGCCGCCAGGTGCCTCCTGCCCTGCTTCTCGCCCCCTTTCCCACCTTGCACCCACTCTTGCCTCCTTTCCATCCCACTCCTCCACCGTTCCTATCCCCACGTCTGCCCCCTCCCAGGGATTGGATGCTAAGTACGCGCCACTCAACGCCAGGCCACACCAGGGCCCCCGAAGTCCCTGTCCCAGTGGGATTTGTGGATGTGGCATGAGGCGGCCTGGGACACGGGGCAGGAAGGAGAACTCACACAGGGGTGACTCTGCGACTTTGACCCTGGTCTCAGCTCCTGATTGGGCAATGAGAGGGCAGATCTGATGCCTTCCGAGACGTCGGGGACACTGCTCCCTCTATGGGCCGCGGCTGAGTCACCAGTGGCTGTTGGTGTGGCTGCTCTCTCGGAACTGAACCTGCTCAGGAAGTCCGGGTATTTCAGCCTCCCCTTGGCATTGACTGGCATCTCGTTCCAGAGTCTGTCAAACTGGAGAAGGAGCAGAAGTCATTTCTCAGGTGTCAGTGCAAACACAGGCAGCGTCGCACCTGTGCCAGAGAGAAGTGGGGCAGGCCGGCCTCGCAGGAGGTGAGCGCTCACGTGACTGGTGAAGAAGAAAATTTAAAAAATAAACGCCCATTTGGCCTTCGCTCGGTGGAGGCCTCAGGAAGACTCTGGAAAAGCAAAGACAAGAGGATTATTCATGGCTTCTGCAGGACATTTTTTAATTGAATTGGGCCCTCAGTGAGCACTTTAAGGCCATTAAATCTTGTGATTAGTCACAGTGCCTGAGCTGCAGTGTATTCGAACATTTGGGAGAAAATGCAAATCAGAGCCCCCACCCACCTTCGTCCCAGGGAAGCCCAGTCAGACTCATTTCTCACCCTTCCAGGTACACCTGACTTCTGCAAACAGCTCACCAGGTGACGCAGCCCTCAGCCCCTGTATTTGCATCCACGATTTATTTCACCCTAAGGGCAAAAAATGTCTCCACACAAGATGAAAAGGGAGGCATTTGGAAAACTAGGGAGCGGTTTATGGCTTTGTATTTTTGCTGTCTGATGCCACAGACTGTATCAAAACCACACACCATGCAGATAGAACAAAATGACTCAATGCATCCTAAACGGGCCATTTTGGTGACTGGAGGGCTTTCAGGGAGCCAAGAAGAAAGGCAACTCCTTCCTACTTGATTTTTGTACAGCCCCGAAAGCCCGACGGAGCCCCAGCCTCCAGCACAGCTGACGGAGAGGCAGCCTCCAGAGAGGTGAAGGGAGGCTCAAACCCTGGTTCCTTCCTTCCCATCCTGCGCTTTCCCCTGGAAGCCCGGGCTCTGCCAGAAACAGAGCTACTTCTGGGTCTCCACTGGGGTTTTCCAAAGCAAATTAGAGTGACTGTCTTGGGCTTGATTTGAATCCTCAGAAGAGCAGGGAGGGGTACGGAAGTTGGGGTTGGAGGGGTGCAAAGTCAGAAAGGTTTAGTTTGGGACAAGGTTCTCAATTTATCTTTTTACTTTTTATTTAGAAATAACTAGAGACTTGCAGGAGGTGACAAGGACAGTACAGTGAGGTCCCTGCACCCTTCCTGCAGTTGCTCCCAAGGATCTGTCTTAAGTGAAAACAGCAGAACCAGGAGATGGGCATGGGCGCAGTGCAGGGGCAGTCTGACATCATTTTACTACACGTGTAGATTCATGCTGATTGCATTCTGACCAACGAGGAAAAACCATTCAGTGGGGAAGTGAGGGGACCTTGAGGATGTGACTTCAGCATCTCAGACCTCACCAGCGCCAAGTGCGGTAACCCGCCAGACAGGAATCAGCTCTGCCACCTCTGTGAACTCCAGGGTCATTGGCCAAAACCACTGGGCAGACAGCCCCCCTGACACCTTCCCTCGTGGTGCTGAAACCGCCTCTGCAGCTAGTCTCTTCCCCTACCGCTCCCGGCCTGGAAGCTCCCTGCAGGGTCCTCTGAGAATCAACTTTAAGTGTCAAACATCTGGCAAAGGGGCATACAGCAGGTGCTCAATACATGATACATGTTTGCTCACTGGCTGAAGTTCCTAAGAGACTCACAAGGTCAGACTGGTGAGACCCAGGGGAAGGATGCTTCAAGGTGAGAGCGATGGAAGGGGCAGAACCCTGTTCTGACCTCTTCTCCTGAGGCCCTCTCTCGGAGCAGAAGAGGACAAGCCCCGCAGGGGAGGACCCGGCAGCCTTGCGCCCTCCTGTTTGAGCTGGACTCGGAGCTGAGGAGGCGGAAGATCATGCCGTGAAGGATAAACACCAAGGGAGGTCGGTGTGTGTGTGACAAATGCCGTGAAAATGAAGCTTGGCGGGAGACAATCCCAGGGCTCCCACCTAAGGACCTCCTCTTCTAACAGGGTGGCTGGGGCTGGCCAACTCCCTAATTAAATTCTGTGGTGCAGGCTGGGTGCGGTGGCTCACGCCTGTAATCCCACCACTTTGGGTGGCCGAGGCAGGAGGATCACCTGAGGTCAGGCATTTGAGACCAGCCTGGCCAACAGGATGAAACCCCATCTCTACTAAAAATACAAAAATTAGCTGGGCGTGGTGGTGGGAGCCTTTAAGTCCAGCTACTCAGGAGGCTGAGACAGGAGAAGCGCTTGAACCTGGGAGGCGGAGGCTGCAGTGAGCCAAGATCACGCCATTGTACTCCAGCCTGGGCAACAGAGTGAGACTCCATCTCAAAAGAAAAAAAAAAAAAAAAAATTCTGCGGTGTAGAGGAGGCCATGAGGGACCACAGGAATCCTATTTTCCTATTTTCACCCTATTTTAATTGAAGGGCCTCAGAATGGGAGGGTGGAGGAGGCATCACTGGAGGAAACAGCCCCTGGCCTGCACGTGGCCTCCAGTCTCCACGGAGGCACCTAGAACACCAGTGGGCCTAATGGTGCCAGGATGGGGGCTGACAGGCACCATGAGGCCGGACAGACACCAGGGAGACTGGATTCTGAAAAACTGCCAGCCAGTGAGCTTGACATGAAACGTGGGCAAGACACTGCTGGACTATGAAAGCGTCAAAAGCAAGTGAGTTTCATTAGCGTGGTGAGGTCTGTGCCTGCTCAATTGTCCCGTCTCCTTAAGCCACCAGCTGAACCCTGAGAAAGACACCACCATGGGTCCTGACTCTGCTTATGATGCAGAAAAGCAGCGAGAGAGGGCTGCTTGCCATCCACAGGACAACTCAGGCAACCTGCAGCCGCAGTACTTCCCGAGCCCATGAGTGCGGGCTCACAGGGAACCAAGGGAGGGACGGAATCCAGAGCTCCAGTCTCCAAGGACAGCCAGACATGCCACTGGCTCTCACCCCTGGCAAGGTGTGGGAGGAAGTGGCGGCAGTCACCGAGGAGGGGAGAAGAAGTCAGTTCATCTTGGAACAAATTCTGAAGGCCAGTGCAGGCTGCCGTGTCAGTCTAGGACAGCTGGGGGACCCAAGAACCAGGGCGACTCTCACCTGCCCACCGCCCTTCTCACGCCTCTGCCCCCTTCTCACGCCTCTGCCCCCCTCCCACGTCTCTGCCCCCCCTTCTCACGCCTCTGCCCCCCCTCACGCCTCTGCCCCCCCTCTCACGCCTCTGCCCCCCGCCCTTCTCACGCCTCTGCCCCCCCCCCCCTGCCCCCCCCTTCTCACGCCTCTGCCCCCCCTTCTCACGCCTCTGCCTCCCCCTTCTCACGCCTCTGCTGGTGCTCTGGATCCACCTGCAAGCCCGAGGTGAGAGAGTGTGAGGGGGGCCACTTCTACCCCCCATAGGATGTCGAAGCCTTAAGCTGCTGCGGAAACACACTCAACTCTCTGCCTCTAGGACAGGGGTAGGAACCCCTCCTTCCTCCACTGGGAACCCCACCCAGGCTCTGGGGGAGGGGAAGGATCAACATCCTTGCAGAATGGGCAGCAACCCCTTGGGCCCGGGGTCTACAAAGCAGAGGTCTGAGGGGACGAGCCCAGTAGCTGCCAGAGACATGAGGTAGAGCGGGCTGGAAGGGGCTGGAGCAGTGAGAAAGCTTCACCCAAGGTCCAGGATGCCCCCACCCCGTCAGGAGCCCAGCACCAGCAAAGGCAGCAAGACAGGGAAAGGGACCCCTCCCAGGCACCGATGTGAGCTGAGGGTGGTGCAGGAATGCTGAGAAGACCCTCTGGCAGCCTCCATCCCGCACCAAGCCCACAGGCCTCTCTTCTGGCCTCTCCTAGTTTAGACATTTCTCTCTCCAACCTTCACCTCCGTGTCTTCACCCTCCTCCTTGAAACCAGCTCTGCGTCCACCCACCACTTTGTTTTACCCTATCCTTCATCCTGCCCAGCCCTCACCTCCCTCCTGAACAAAGCTTGGACCCCACACAGCTGCTTCCTCACTCTTACTCCTCCCTCCCCAGCCTCCCCCTGAGCTTAGTGGGGAAGCTCCTGCTGTAACTGCCAGACACGCCCACAACCCTTCCCCAGTAAATGTCCCTTGCTGCTCTCTGTGGCAACCCCTCCACACCATTTCCTCTTCTTAAATATCCACGATGGTCCCCTCACTCTCAGCTGATAATTTCACCCCATATTTCATAGAGAAAACACACATTACATCAAATTGACTGCACCTATGCTCCTGCCCCGTAGCTATAGGAGGAGTTCTCGGCTCCTAGCCAGGCCACCCCTCCTCGTGTCTCTGGATGTGGTCTGCCTTCTTGAACTACAGAGGCTGGGCAGCTGAAAGCTCCTGTGCCCATTTTTCTCTGTAGCAGATACAACAGACACCACTGCCTGCAAGGTGGAAGGAAGCAATGAGCCCGGGTGGTGATCAGCTCTTCTGGTCCGCTGGTGGCAGAGGGGTTTGGTCCCATCCCCTTAGCACCACAGCTGCTGAGCTCTGCTGGGAGGCAGTGGCAGTGGGTTTCTTCTGGAAGAGCCTCCTGGTTGGGCTGGGTTTCTCTCGGCTGCCACATTCTTGGATGTGGGGACATCCTCCCTGGTTCTCCAGCCCTTCCAGAGCTTCTGTAAGATCCTAATACCCTTCAAAAAAACCTCTTTCTGCTTGAACTTGCCTGTGTGGATACTGCAATCTGCAACTAAGAACCCTGAACAATACACAAGGCAACAAAAAAGTCTGCAGATAAATCAGATAAAAAAGACATTCAGGGCCGGGTGCAGTGGCTCACGCCTGTAATCTCAGCACTTTGGGAGGCTGAGGCGGGCAGATCATGAGGTCAGGAGATTGAGATCATCCTGGCCAACATGGTGAAACCCCATCTCTACTAAAAATAAAAAAAAAATTAAAAAAAAATTAGCCGGGCGTGGTGGCGGGCACCTGTAGTCCTGGCTATTCAGGAGGCTGAGGCAGGACAATGGCGTGAACCCGGGAGGCGGAGCTTGCAGTGAGCCGAGATTGTGCCACTGCACTCCAGCCTGGGCGATAGAGCGAGACTCTGTCTCAAAAAAAGAAAAAAAAAATTATTAATGATTATATTTTTAATTTCAAGGAAGTCTATGTGTCTGTTTAAATGAAAAAGTCTGACTTGTCAGTTCTGATATTATCTTGCTGATTTTTAATACCAGTGTTTACTCCTTTAGCTATTTTATACATTGCTTTTCGTTCATTTTAATACACATGTCTACTTCTTTAACTATTTTACATATAATCCTGTTAAATTCTCTAGCTAATATCAAATATCTGAAGTCTAAATCTGTCTTAGCTTGTTTTTGCCAACTCATGTTTATGGTGACTTGCCTCTTCATGTGTTTAGTGATTTTTATTTCATGAACGAGCTTATATTTGGCTGAATTTAATCTGGGGGAAATCCCGAGGGGCCTGGACTGAGTATGATTTTCTACGCAGATGATTAGGGTTTGCTTCTTCCAAGTGCCAAGGATGCTGCCAGCCCGACGTTGCTTCAGTTCCTCCACCTTGGGGTTCCATGATGGAGAAACCAAAACGGTTTCACAGACTCCAGGCCATGAGCTCCAGGTCTGCGCCCAGCCCGGAGCTCAGAGCCGTGCAGGTTTTCCTCATCCAGCCTCGTGCTGAAGATACAGCCCATCAGGTAACCTGGCTCATTATGCCAAGAGCTGCAGGCCTAGAAAAATCTCCAGGCTAATTGTTTGTGTTTTTAGTAGAGACGGGGTTTCACCGTGTTCGCCAGGATGATCTCCATCTCCTGACCTCGTGATCCACCCGCCTTGGCCTCCCAAAGTGCTGGGATTACAGGTGTGAGCCACCGCGCCCGGCCCACTGATAAATTTTAAAACATACAATGTATAGATTAAGCAACAGATGAGACACAGGTGAGGAGAGGGCGAATGAACCTGAAGGTAGAGTGCAACAGTCCTTGTCAAACCTAAGCACATCAGAGCCAGCTGGAGGGCTTGCTCACACGTGGTTTGGTGGGTCCTACACACAGTTTCAGATGCCGTGGACATGTTTGGCAGAACACAAAGGCGCGACCTGAAAAGCAGTATCAGCGGGAGCCAGAAGATGGTGGAATGATATTTTTTAAAAATTGAGAGGAAATCATTGTCAATTTAAATTCTCTACCCAGAAAAGTTACCTTTAGAAAATATGGTCAAATAAAGACATTTTCAGGCCAGGTGTGGTGGCTCATGCCTGTAATCCCAGTACTTTGGAAGGCTGAGGCGGGCTGATCACCTGAGGTCAGGAGTTCGAGACCAGCTTGGCCAACATGGTGAAACACCTGTCTCTACTAAAAATACAAAAAATTAGCCAGGTGTGATGGTGCGTGCCTGTAATCCCAGCTATTTGGCTGAGGCAGGAGAATCAGTTGAACCCAGGAGGCAGAGAATGTGGTGAGCTGAGATCACGCCATTGCACTCCAGCCTGGGTGACACAGTGAGATTCCATCTCAAAGAAAAAAAAAAAAAAGATAATAAATAAAATAAAATAAAATTCTCTATGCAGAAAAGTTACCTTTCAAAAATATGGTCCAAAAAGATATTTTCAGATAAAAACTGAGCGACTTTAAGATCTTTGCTAAAGGAAATACTTCATGGAGAAAGAAAATGGTCTCAGAAGAAAGGTCGAAGGTGTGACACGTGAAGAAGGGGACACCAAATAAATGCCCACTATATGAAACAGTCTAATGATCAATCTGTGGAGAAAAAAACAAGATAGATCTAAAACAACAAATAGTAATGAAATGAAACCTAGGGGAAAATCGGAGTTACATGGCAACTCAATATCATGTGCCCTGTAGAGCTCACGAGGAAGCACAGGAAACCATGAGGGCCGGGAAAGCTGCTACAGGCAGGTGAACAAAACCTTGAAAGCCAATTGGCAAAAGAGAACAATGAAAAGGCTGATGAACTTTTGACTTTGTTTTGTTACATATGATAAAATTTCAAGAGCAATAAACACCTTTTGGTTAAAATAACAGAAATAGATATATAATTTCCAAACCAACAGTGGGAAAAAAGGGATTTTAAAAATCTCAGTCTGGCCAGGTGCAGTGGCTCATGCCTGTCATCCTAGCACTTTGGGAGGCTGAGGCAGGTGAATCACTTGAGCTCAGGAGTTTGAGACCAGCCTGGGCAACATGGCAAAACCCAGTCTCTACAAAAAACCAACCAACAAACCACAAAAATAAGCTGAAGGTGTTGGCGTGCATCTGTAGTTCCAGCTACTTGGGAGGCTAAGGTGGGAGGACAGTTCAAGCCAGAGAAGTTGAGGTTGTAGTAAGCCATGATCATGCCACTGCACTCAAGCCTGAGGAAAAAAAAGGAAAAAAAAAAAAGCGTAATCCAAAATAAGATAATAAGAGTTTAAAAAACAATATAAAAGGCCAGACGCGGTGGCTTACGCCTGTAATCCCAGCACTTTGGGAGGCTGAGGCGGGTGGATCACAAGGTCAGGAGACCAAGACCATCCTGGCTAACACAGTGAAACCTCATCTCTACTGAAAATACAAACACAAAATTAGCCGGGCATGGTAGCGGGTGCCTGCAGTCCTAGCTACTCTGGAGGCTGAGGTGGGAGAATGGCATGAACCCAGGAGGCGGAGTTTTCAGTGAGCCATGATCATGCCACTGCACTCCAGCCTGGGTGACAGAGTGAGACTCCATCTCAAAAAAAAAAAAATAAAATAAATAAAAAATAAATAAAATAAAATAAAGAAAACAATATGAAAGAGATAAGCATTAAATGGAAAGCACATTTGATGACAGAAATAAACTCAGAAATATCAGTAATCACAGCAAATGTAAATAGATCAAACATCCACATAAATAAATGAGATTATTAGATTGTAATTTTAAAAAATCCGGCTAGGCAAGGTGGTTCATGTCTGTAATCCTAATCCTTTGGGATTAGGCCGAAGCAGGTGGATCACTTCAGGTCAGGAGTTTGAGACAAGCCTGGCCAACATGGTGAAACCCCGTTTCTACTAAAAATACAAAAATTAGCCAGGCATGGTGGTGCTCATCTGTAATCCCAGCTACTTCGGAGG
Source organism: Papio anubis (assembly GCF_008728515.1). Taxonomy (NCBI): domain Eukaryota; kingdom Metazoa; phylum Chordata; class Mammalia; order Primates; family Cercopithecidae; genus Papio; species Papio anubis. The sequence goes on along the minus strand of NC_044991.1, from coordinate 7,120,162 downwards.
CTGAGGCAGAAGAATCGCTTGAACCGGGAGGTGGAGGTTGCAGTGAGCCGAAACCATTGACATTTGTAATACATGCATATAAAACATAAGCTACAGAAGGGCCAAATAGTTTTTTAAAAAGTTGGAAATAGATATACCAAGCAAATATTAAATTTACAAAAACTGGGGTAGTTATACTAACATCACATAAGATAGACTTTAGGCCACAAATTATTTTCCAGGCATAAAGAGGGCTATTATGTAATGATTAAAGGGTCAATTCAAGGCCAGGCGTGGTGGCTCACACCTGTAATCCCAGCACTTTGGGACGCTGAGGCAGGCAGATCACTTGAGGTCAGGAGTTTGAGACCAGCCTGGCCAACATGGTGAAGCCTCGCCTCTACTAAAAATACAAAAATTATCTGGGCGTGGTGGTGTGTGCCTGTAATCCCAGCTACTTGGGAGCCGGAGGCAGGAGAATTGCTTGAACCCAGGAGGTGGAGGCTGCAGTGAGCTGAGATCAAGCCACTGCACTCCAGCCTGGATGACAGAGCAAGACTCCATCTCAAAAAAAAAAAAAAAAAAAAAAAAAAGTCAACTCACTAGGAGGATATGAGTTCTGAATCTGTATACATTTAATTTAAAGAACAACTAACCATGAGTGTACATATATTCGTGGTAATAAAAATGGACAGAATAAGAAAAATGGACACATCTATTACTACAGTGAGTGATTTCAACGTACCGCTTAGTGACGGATGGGCCAAAGAGACAAAAAGGACGATGAGTTTTTGAAGGGCATACATAAGGAGCTTTTATTCAGCATATGTGGAACCCTTCGTTCAGCCGCTGGAGGCTGTGCATACTATCCACCCACAAAGGGAACATTCATTAAAACATGACCACACATCAGATCTCAAAATATTTCCAAGAACTGATGTCATTCAGATTATATTTTCCGATTAAAATGGAGTTAACTGGCAAATTAATAACTTTAAAAATCCATGTATTTTGAAACAAAAGAGAGTACTTTTAAATGTTTTATGGATCAAGGAAGGAATCAAAATGGAAATAAAAACTATGGAGAACTGAATTATAATTTAAAACTACATATCAAAACTTGGATGCAGCTAAAGTGGTAATTAGAAGGAAATATATACTTTTAAATGCTCATTAAGAAAAGAAGAACAGCTGAAATCAGAAAGCTTTGTCTAACTTATACTAAAGCCGAAGGAATAATAAAGAGCAGAAATTAATAGAAATTTAATATCAACTAAACGAAAAGTTGATAATTTGAAGAGACTGACAACATAAGGCAAATTCTGGCAAGATTAAGCCAGGAGAAACATAATACTAGAAAGAAAAAATAAGGTATAGCTACAGATTCAGCAGACATTAAAAAGGTAAGAGGATCCTGTTAATGATTTTATGCTAATAAATTTGAAAACTTGGAGAAAAATGGACAGATTTCTGTAGAAAAGATAAGCCACCCAAACTGACAAAATGAAGAAAGCCTGAATGGCTCTATAATCCTGAAAGAAATTTAGCAGTTAAAAAAATCTTCCCATAAAGCAAATGCTGGGCCTTGGTGGCTTTATAAGCATTTCTACTCAATGTTCAATAAATGGGTAGCTCCAATCTTACCCAAATTATTCTGGAAAAACAGAAAATGGGGATTAACTAAAAATGCCATCTCCAAAGCTAGTTAATATTGACACCAAAGCCAGACACAGACAGTAAGAGAAAAGAAAATTCATGAATGCAAATTATACAATAAAAACTTGCAAACTGAATCCTGTACTGCAAAATCACTTTCCATACCTCATGAGCAAGTTTGGCATATACCAGGAATTCAAGTTTAGTTTAACATTAGAAAGTCCGTTAATGTAATTCACTATATTGAGAAATTGAACCCAAAAAACTACATGTGTAATCTCAATAGATACAGGAAAAGCACTGGATAAAATTCAACATCTGTTCATGGTAAACAGCTCTTAGCCAAACAGGAATAAAAGGGAACTTCTATCCTTAATAAACAATATCCACAAAAGTGGCTTGAGAAAACATATCGAAGCTTGACATTTTTGAAACATTTCTGTTAAAATCAAGGACAAAATATCTTTTAGCTATCTATTACAGTTTCTCTTCAACGTGGAACTGTAGGTTCTAGACATTGCTATAAGGCAAGAAAAAGAAATGGAAGTATGGAGATCAGAAAGGAAACTCTGACTGCCGTAATTCACAGATATTATTTGAGTGTATTATTTACACTCAAAAGAATCTGACACATTATTAGAATTAATAAGAGAATTTAGCAAGGTGGCTACACTAGCAACAAACAGAAAGTGTAACTTAGGAAAATACCACTGGAAACATTTTATCATAATAAAAATATAAAGAACTTAAGGATGCAAAAGACCTCTAGGCAGAACATTATAGAACTAAATTAAAGACAGTAAAGAAAACCTACTTTGAAAGAGAGACAGAGAATATGTTGGCACGTTGGGAGGCTCAATATTGAGAAGCTGTTATCCCTCCCCATAGATATATAATGATTTAATGCAATTCCAATACAAATTTCAGCAGAGTTCTTTGTGGAAATTCACCGGACGATGCTAACATCTCCTTGGTCAGCCAGGGCTAAGACGAAGGCAGACACCCCTGAGGAAGAGGAACCAGGTGGGAGGGCTTGCCCTGACCAACATCAAGACACTTAAAGCTAAAGTAACTTAGATACGGAGGCATCAATTCAAGGACAGGGAAAAAGGAAAGACTGATGGAACAGAATGGAGGCCAGAAACAGCCCCGCGTCTGTGTGGGAACAGCGCATACCCGACAGCCTGGGTGTTGCAGGTCAGTGAGGAACTCACAGAATTCAAAACATGGTGTTGGGAAAACTGTTCATACAAAAACAATTGTGGATCTGTGCTTTCTATAAATGAAAAAAATTTATCTCAGTTGTATTAAAACATAAAGTGAAAACTTAAAAACCTGTAGTAGAGGATATAGGTTAATTTTTTTTTCTTTGAGATGGAGTCTCGCTCTGCCAATCAGGCTGGAGTGCAGTAGTGCAATCTCAGCTCACTGCAGCCTCTGCCTCCCTGGTTCAAGCGATTCTCCTGCCTCAGCCTCCAGAGTAGCTAGGACTACAGGCAGCCCGCCACCATGCCTGGCTAATTTTTAGATTTTTAGTCTATGATAGGGTTTCGCCATGTTGACGAGGCTGGTCTTGAACTCCTGACCTCAGGTGATCTGCCCGCCCCAGCCTTCCAAAGTGCTGGGATTACAGGTGTGAGCCACCGTGCCCAGTCAGGTTAATATTTTTGTTACCATGGGATAGGTAAGGATCTCTTAACCAGAGCACAAAGTGGAAACTGACAATAAAAAGGTGGATACATTTAGTTACATGAGTTCAACCAATGTGGTTTTCTTTTTCTTTCATCAAAGGATGCACATACACAGTGACAAAGGATCCAGGCCTCACATGGCTCCACGTTCTCCTCCCACGTGATCAGTGGCTGCCCAGTTGCTTTTTTCTGGTTTCTCCTCATCTCCTTGACTTCCCAACACCAGGGAGACCCAGAACTCAGCCCTCTCCCAGCTGCACCCCTGCCAGTTCAGGCCACTCTCCATGCATGGGACCTCCAGGGGCCTCTCCTCTGGGCTCCAGCCCTGGCCACCCACCTCCCGCTCCACATCGTCGCTCACACACCCCAGCTGTGGCATTCTCAATCCATCAGGCCTGACGCCAATTCCATCCTCGCTTCTCCCATAGCACCCTGCCTCCTCTATCTGGCCAGTTTCTCATTTTTGCTCCCCCTTTCTCTTCCACACCCCACACCACAAGCACATTCTATGGGATCCAACTCTGAGACATTCATGATTCCATCTCTCCTGATCACCTCCCTTCCCCGGGATCACAGCCCAGTCACCTCCTTGGGTCTGCTCTCCCCGCCCACTCTGCCCTCGTCTGACCTCCAGGCCACAGTCCACATAGCAGCCAGAGTGATGCTGTTTAGAGCTGAAGTCAATTGCCCTGACAGACAGCCCTTATGCTCAGGGCTCCAGGCCCCTCTTGTCATTGTGAATAAAAGACAGCAACTCCCTCGGGCTCACAGCCTACCTGGTCCAGCTCCCTGCTCTGACCCCAGCCCACACCGCCTGCCCCCTCCACAGTGCTGGCTTCTTACTCCTCAGACTCCTTCCACGTCACCTGGCCACGCACAACCCTTCTGCCCAGGAACCTCTGCTCCCAGATTCCCCCTACCTGGCCGCCAGGTCTCTACCCCTGCAAGTCACCTTCTCAGGGCATCTTCCCTGATGAACATACTCACAAGTGCACCCCTCCTCAGCTCGCTATCCCCTCCTTCTTTCCTGGTTTATTTCCCCTGTGGCATTTATCACCCTAAACACACCAGGTATTTCACTATTTTGTTCCCTGTCTGAATATCCCTGCAAGAATGGAGGCTCCACAAGGAAAAGGTTTGTCCATCTGCAGCTGGCAGCAGCTCAAACCAGCACCCGCATGCCTCCTGCTTCCCGTGTTCCCTCTGCCTGTGCTGCTCTCTCCTGTCTCCTCTTAGAGGCAACTCCCATAAACCCAACCCCCTGTCCTCAGGGAAACCCACCCAACCCTTCAGTCCGGGCCAGGCCCCTGCTACGCCCTCTCCGTCTACTGCATGCCCCTTCAGAGCAGGGAGCAGCGTGTCAGGACCTCAGGAACGCACACCTGCCATTTGGTGTGTCTCCTCCTCCCTGGCTGTGAACTCAGAGGAGGCAGGGAGCAAACCCACCATGGTGCCCCAGGGCCCAGCATCATCACCCTGTGTGCCACGGGCCTTCTAAACCTGGATGCGTGCTGCCTTTGTGCACTGTGTGCCTCATCAAGACAGACGGTCACACGCCTAAGAACGTGCACGAGTGTCCCGGGGGCTTGGCTGGACGATGGAGCCTCAAGGTCAGGGGGTCAAGGAGTGAGGGGGTGAGAGTGGCAACATGGGGGTGTGGTCAGGAAAGGCTTTGCTCTGCACGGAGTCAGGAAGGAGGAGTAGGCATTGAAAGACACAGGGGCCGGGGCCGGCAGAGGCAGCAGCAAACTGAGGTGGGGAAGGGCTGAAGTTCAGCCTGGATGGAGCGGAGGGTACCTGGAGGAGCCTGGGGGGTACTGTGCACCCCCACTTCACAGAGGGGATGCAAGCTCAGAGAGGCTGAGCACCTCGTCCAGGGTCACACAGCTGGATGAGAGCAGAAGCAGGACTGAAACCTAAGTCCACCTGCCGGAAGGGTTTTGTTTTCCGTGAGCATCATTCTCACTCCCTAGCGGTGTCTGTTTCAGAAATACTGTGTCTAAAATGTTCAGAAGGCCGGGCATGGGGGCTCAGGCCTGTCATCCCCACACTTTGGGAGGCCGATGTGGGTGGATCACCTGAGGTCAGGAGTTCAAGACCAGCCTAACCAATATGGTGAAACCCTGTCTCTACAAAAACTACAAAAATTAGTTGGGCATGGTGGCAGGCACCTGTAGTCCCAGTTACTCGAGAGGCTGAGATAGAAGAATTGCTTGAACCCAAGAGGCAGAGATTGTAGTGAGTTGAGTTTGCACCAATGCATTCCAACCTGCAGGACAGAGTGAGACTGTGTCTCAAAAAAAAAAAAAAAAATTCAGAAATGTTTAACAGTTCCTCTCCCTGATACATCTGCATATTAAAAGTCCTCAAGCAATCACTATGGGCTGATCTAAATTGCTTTGCAAAAAGAGGCCCTTGCTGTGGGTCTATTGTCTTAACACCCAGGCAGACCCAGTTTCAACCGCCTTTTATCACATGCTTTCTGCAGAGCCACGAAGACCCGTCCCTTTCCAACTCATCTGCTCTGCAAGTTGCTCTCCTTTCCTGAAAGGTTAATTGCACCAAAGGGTTTCAAAAGATGTGTCACTTCCCTCACTTACAGAGCTCAATAAGTCAAGAGAGCTGGCCCCTCACGTTCGTGACTGTTGGATTTTTTTAAAGTAGGAGATAAGTTTTTATATTGTAGATAAACCAAGTCATGAAATACGGAGTTAACTGTAATTTAATATGGTTGAACTGTCCCAGCGTCTTCTGCGAGCTCTTTCAAATAGTGGGTCTAGACATGTTAAGAGTACAAATGACCCCCATGTCACCCTTTACCAGGAACCTCGCCTTCGACCAAGAAAGTCCCCAGCAAAGTAACTCATGCAAGGAGGAAACGCATGGACCTCTGGGCTTTTGCTGTTGGTCAGCTCATCCAGGCGCATTTGCCCCAAGTATAGCACAATCTCTGCTAATCATCCCTCAACGTATTAGATTGGTACAAAAGTAATTGCGGTCTTTTTAATATTCGTGCCAGAGTTTGGGGTTCTTGATGAGGACTGTATTGGAGACATGTCAGCTTATTTTTATTTAAAAAAATTATTTTTCCTTCAACTTTTATTTCAGTTTCAAGGGTACATGTGCAGGTTTGTTACATAGGTAAAAGTGTGGCATGGTGGTTTGCTGCACAGATCATCCCATCACCTAGGTATGAAGCCCAGCACCCATGAGCTATTCTTCCTGATGGTCTCCCTCCTCCCGGACCTCAACAGGCTCCAGTGTGTGTTATTCCCCCATGTGTTCATGTGTTCTCATCATTAAGCTCCCACTTACAAGTGAGAACATGCAGTCTTTGCTCTTTCTGCTCCTAGGCTGCAGTGCAGTGGTGTGATCTTGGCTCACTGCAACCTCTGCCTCCCAGGTTCACATGATTTTCCTGCCTCAGCCTCCTGAGCAGCTGGGACTACAGATGCGTGCCACCATGCCCAGCTAATTTTTTTTGTATTTTTAGTAGAGACGGGGTTTCACCATATTGGCCAGGCTGGTCTCGAACTCCTGACCTCATGATCTACCCACCTCAGCCTCCCAAAATGCTGGGATTACAGGTGTGAACCGCTGTGCCGGGCCTCTTATTCCTTTTTATGGCTGCATAGTATTCCATGGTATAGATGTACCACATTTTCTTTATCCAGCCTATCACTGATGGGCATTTAGTTTTTTCTTTGTCTTTGCTATTGTGAAAAGTGCTGCAATGTACGTACGTGTGTGTATCTTTATAATGGAATGATTTATATTCCTTGGGGTATAAACCCAGTAATGGGATTGCTTGGTCATACGGTATTACTGCCTCTAGGTTTTTGAGAAATCACCAAAGTGTCTTCCACAATGGCTAAACGAACTGACACTCCCAACTTCTACCAACAGTGTAGAAGCATTCCCTTTTCTCTAACCTCACTAGCATCTGTTGTTTTTTGACTTTTAAATAATAGCCATTCTGACTGTGTGAGATGGTATCTCAGTGTGGTTTTAATTTGCATTTCTCTAATGCTCAGTGATGTTGAGCTTTTTTTCATATGTTGTTGGCTGCATGTAAGAGACATGTCAGCTTATTTTTAGAAAGCCGAGTTTAAAAATAAGTGCTTAATTTGGTTGGGGAAGGGGCTTGATGTGCTGAGGATGGTGAAGTTTTCTTAGTGGACTATTAAAATCAAATTCTCTGTGATGAATGCCAGATATGTCAGCGTGTCATTAATTTCAATCTATAATTAGAGTAAAATTTTACTCATTTGGATGAAATAAAAAAATCTTTATTAGTAAAACCTTGATTACTTGGCCCCATAGAATAATCAATGCAACTGTATTAATTTCCAAGGCTTATTTCATTGATGCTGAGAGAAGTATTTGCAAATACAGATCTTGCTCGGCTTTGATGTGCGGTGGGGCAGGATCGTTTGGAAACAGCCTTGAATTTTGCTTAGCAAAAATGATCACACCAAAATGCCTGAGAAAGGTGATATTTTAGGAACATTAAACCTGATAGTCACATTCTTAATGTCTTTACGGAACGCATTCTTGGGGCAGTGAGTTCAGAGCTGTGAGTAGGGCCAGGGGTGACTGCGATGATCACGCTTCCCTGTGAATACTTCCAAGACCTTACCCTGCAACTCTGATAAAATGAGACAAGAGGTTGGAATGGTCCAGTTTTGGAGGCAAAAGAGTGACATTTCCATGCAGTGTCTGCAGGGAACTCCCTGGGCTGAGACTGAGCAGAACCAGGAGGAAGGAGGGAGGCAGAGTTGCTTTGTAAGTGTTTGGGGATGTTATGTTTTAATCTGAATTATTCTCTGGGAATGGGACATTGATGCATTTGAGAACTAGAGAGGGCCTGTAGCTGTGCATTTTCTGAGGGAAGGGAAATCTACTTCTGTAACTAGATCAGTGGTGCTCTGTGTTACTTGGCTGATCAGCCGAGAACGGCTTCCGAGAATGGCTTCCGAGAACGGTGAAGGGCCGGGGAGTATGGACGCTGTCCATTCACCAGTACATACTGAGCACCCACTCAGTGCCCTGTACTGCTTTGGCATTTAGGGCACAATGAGGAACACGGCAACCTGGGGCACTGCTCCCCTGGTGCCGGTGTTCAGTGTGACTATGGATGGGGGGCAAGCTGGGCAGGTGCTCTCTTCCCTCCCACAGCTACCATGGCAAGGCAGACTCTGAGGATGCCATCCCACTGGGAGGTGCTCTTGGCCTTGGAAGGCCATGAAGAGCCAAAGAGGCCCAGGGGAGCAGGTTGTCAGAGCCTTTGAGTCAAAGAAGAGCTCAGTCCAGTCCTTAGGGGAGGAAGCTGGGAAGAACTTCCTACTGGAGATTCTGTGATAGGGAGGAGGATCTTAGAGAGGCAGGGCCTGTCCAGCCAGTGCACAGCAGAGAGACCCGCCGGGGGTGGCATGTACCCAGCACGCTTAGAGCAGCAGCCCGGAGCATCCCACACTGCCAGTGGCAGCACCAGGTCGTAGCAAGGAGAAGGCAGGTTGGGGTGACGGGAGGAGCACCAGCCTCCCACCAGGGTCTGTGACCCTCCAGGTGTGGGGACAGACTGCCCACCGTCTTTGGACCATGTGGAGTCTTAATTAGGGAAAAGGAATCAGACTGGTGGGAGCAGGGGAAAGCAAAATGAAAAAGCAGGTAAGCTCTAAGTCTGCCTTTCTTCATAGTCCAGAACATGTAGCCCTCCTGTGCAGATAGCTCAACAGTCTTCCTGTGCCCAGCTATCACCAGACCCTTGGCTTATAGAAAAATGCAAGGTAGCTCACTGCAACCCTGGTGTTTTCAGTCCTTTACAAAGCCTTCTTCAGCACCAAGCACGAGCACCATCCTATAAAATCCCCAGCAAACCTTTGTCTTTTTGCAGTCAGCTTTTCTCTTGCTGACTTGCCCCTTGCACCCTTGCAACATATTTTCATACTTTTTCCAATACGTCTGCCTTTTTTACCTACAACTGTCTTGGTACATGCTTTTTACTGCCTGTGCAACACTGGCCCCAGATAGTTGCTGCCCATAACAGACCCAGACCACATTACCTCTGGGATGCTCCAGGGAAGGGAGAAAGAGTGTGGGAGCTGATGCAGAGTTTAGTTTGATTTTAAAAGTAACAGTGACATCATTTGTACCCTGATGAAAATGGTGTAATTCATAGTTGTTACATAAACAGAAGGCTCCTGTGAATCTTCAGGAAGATTGAAAAACAAAATAATAAAACTGCAAGCATTTAAAAAACAGAGAACAGTCTTAAACTCTGTACATTCTGGCCAGGGACCGGGCTGACGCTCAGCCGACGGTGCGCAGGGTGAGGACTAGCTTGCGTTTCTTACCTGTTCGTCTGTCAGGATTTGGACGTTGCGATTACAAACGGCCCTAAACTCCTCTCTGGAGATGGTGTTCGTTTTCATGGTGTCAAAATTCTCAAACTCCTGGGTGATGGCATGGTAATGGGAAGTCACTGCTTTGTGGAGGCGAGCCAGGATGTCTCTGCTGGCCACGGCCTTGGGAGAGGTAGGCGGTGGGCCTTTAGGCATTTTCTCAGCCCACTCCTCAGCTGTCTGGACAAAATAGAATGGAAATTGACCCATGTGAGAAATAATCAACCACCTCTTGCTCTGGGCTTCTCACCCAGGGCAAGTCCCAGGGAGACCCAGTGTGGTGGGGAGGAGGGGCCAGAAGACAGCTGCAGCCTGGAGGTGGGTTCAGGCAGCCCCCAGCCCCCAAGTCAGGCCCCACTGAGCAGAAGCCTGGGTTTCCTGCCATGAAGGATCCAGTGAGTTCCCCATGGGGCAAAGCAGTGGCCCTGGAAGGTTGGGTGGCCAGCACGGAGCCCAGCCCTGGGGAGGGTACACTGTTTACTCTCATCTATTCACGCCTTCAGTCTGTCTTTGGGTTCGATTAACAAACACAGTGTAAGCCTTCCCTGAGAGGCCAGGGAAAGAACAGGGATTAGCACCCACATGCTTTCATTTCAGGATGACAGTTTAGTTGATTACTCACAGTGGTCAAAATTTGAAAGGGGGGTTTTGATGACTGTTGTGCCATTAGGCTGCAGCTAAATGTTCCTTGAAGTCTGAAACTTTGTGAGACCCACAGGGGAATTAAGTGCAATGGCATCTGCTAAGGGCGACCTTCCCACAGTGGGCAGGTCCCAGGCCTGGGTTAGTGCTCTTCCCCACTCCTTGGGCACTGGAAGTCTGGGGGTTGGGGCGTGGTTCAGGTCCTCATGACACTGTCCATGGTGCTAAGGAGTCCGGAGGAGGGATGTGCACCTAGCCAGGGCTGGGAGATTTCCTGGGAGGAGGAGGAATTAGATGTGGAGAAAGAGGGACAGCAGAAGGATTCTTTTACTGATGTGCTGGCAAGAGAGGGCTTGTGGCCAGCTGAGCAGAGAGGGGCCCGCGGAGGGTGGCATCCCACCTTCATCATCTGTGGATGCTCACTGTGGCAGACACACATGACAGAGGGAAGAGCCAGCAAGGGAAGTTACTCAGTGAGCAGCAGTGGATGATGACAATTGCAAGGGGACTTATCCTGGGGCCAGTCAGGAGGAGGCACTGGGGAGACCTGGCTCCACGTTGAAGTCAGGCTTGGGAAACTGGGGCCCAAGGGATGAAGTGAGTGGGGCAGCAGAGTCTTGAGCCTCCTGCAAAGAGGCAGGGGTCGGGGTGGGGGGAAATGGGTGGGGCCTGGGAAGCAGCTCTGACATGCATCTACTTGCTGCAATTAGAGAAAGGCTCCCAAAGCCAGGCCTGTGGCTGCTGCATCAACAGGGCAGCTCGTGGAGTATGCTGACCTGGAAGGGGAGGGGCTAGAATATACGCATGGGAGTCCGGAACAGGTAAGATTCCCAAGGTGCTGAGGCCGGAGAATGGCGTGAACCCGGGAGGCGGAGCTTGCAGTGAGCTGAGATCTGGCCACTGCACTCCAGCCTGGGCTACAGAGCGAGATTCCGTCTCAAAAAAAGGTGACCACACAGGAAAGCTGTTCCTGTACCTGGGTGTATTCTGAGATATACTGGGTTTCCCCACATCAAAACCCACCACGGTTGTTAGTGTTGATACCAGCTCCTACCAAGTACCTCAGTGCCATGCAAAGGGTTTCACCAGAGTATCACTTACAGGCCCCCAACTCCCACTAAAACTCGGTCATGTTTTATTTTAAGCAACTCCACAGCAATGTATATATCAGATGTTACTGTGCTTTATGGCACAGAAGTCTGCATAATGTATAAAGTCTTTCTTACTTTATGAAATTGTACCAAACACAGGACGCTGCTGGGAATGTCCTCAGAAATCTGAGGCTACACATGTACACTCAAGCCAAAGCCCACCACATCCTCCACCATGCAAAGGCTAACGGAGCTTTTATACACCTTCATTTGGAGCCATTTGCAAAGTAAATGAATGTCTTTTTTTATTTTAGAAAATAAAAGTGATATTGCTGATGGATTTGGAGTATCTTTAGGATTCAAACAGTTGCAAAGGCACTTCCCAGATCCAAATACACGAGCATTTCTCTAAGGAATGTTGGCCTCAACAGAGTACAGGAGCCTCTCCTGGACATACAGCTACACCTCTCAGTCCATCCTTATGGTTTCAGACCTTCAGGGCCTGAGGAGGACGGGGCCTCATGTAAACATGACTGGAAAGAACACAGGCGGCTGGAGCCCAGCATGGGAAGATGGGAGTCCTGGGTCTGAGTCTAGACTCTGCTTCTAACCGCCTGTGTGCCCCTCCAATAAGTTGCTTACCCACTTTTTGCCTCAGTTTCCTCATCTATCCAGGAGGAACAAGGGCTCACCTGTGATGATGTATATGAATGTTCTCTGAAAGTATTAAAGCATGAAACTAACTGGAAATACTAACAACACATATGGAAGAGAACACATAGAAATGAGTCTAAAAACACATACGGAAGAATTCTAAGTATTATGTGCAACCTTAGGTTAATATGCTCTAAACTTCAGAGGAAATTGAACAGTTTTCTAGCAAAATTCAATTTAATTGAATTAACAAACAAAGATTCAATTTAAATTGAATTAGAAAAGAAAGTACTTAAAGTATTAGAAAAGCCTGAATAGACAGGCAACCACAAAAGAAATGAAAAAGGCTGTTAAAAGATCTACCATCTATCATTCAAAAGGTGTCAAACCCAGATGATTTTGAAGGCAAGCTGTATGGAACCCTTAAGGGATAGATAATTTTTACATTAGTCAAAATATTCCAGAGCATAGAAAGAGTCATATTCCAATTATTGTGTATTATACAAATACCAAAATATGATAAAGAAAACATGTCAAAAGAAAAAATAAAAGTCAATCTAGTTATGGCCATTAGTGCAAAAATTCTAAAATAAAATATTAGAAATATTTAGCACCATATTTAAAAATGACACACCAAGATCAACTATGGTTTATTCCATGGGTAAGAATGCAAGAATTGGCAAATCTTTCAATCCCTTACTTTAGTGAAGACCACATGTCAACAGATAGCAGAGGCATTTGCCAAAATTCAGCAGCTATTCCCGATAAAACAGTATAAAATAGAAATAGAATGGGATGGATAAACTATATAGAAATATATAGTTTTATTTGTGTAAACACGAGTATTAATCAAAAATTATCTGTAAAGATTATATTAAATGGATGAACTACTAAAGCATTAAAATCAGGAATAAAATAAGCATGCTTTCACTTCTTCTATTCACATTTTTAGAGGTTCCAGCTTTTGAAATAAGACAACAAAATAAAATCAACATGTAAATGTTGAAAACTGGGATCATTATTTGTGGATATGACTGTACAGGTATAAAATCTCAATGGCATTTAGGAAGGTGGCTGGATTCTAGCTAAAAATACAAAAAAGCAGTGCCATTCTTTTATGGTCACTATAAGTAGTTCAGGATTGAGATGTGACAAAAATTCACATTTGCATTAATGACAAAGCAATTGAATACCTCTGGATAAATGCCATATGAAAGGCACAAGACTGACACAGGCATATCTCATTTTTTTTGCACTTTGCTTTATTGTGCTTGGCAGATACTGTGTTTTTTATAAATTGAAGGATTGTGGCAACCCTGTGTCAAGCAAGTCTATCCGCATCATTTTTCCAACAATATGTGCTCATATCATGTCTTCATGTCACAGAGAAATCGTTCATGAAAGTGTCAGTCAATCAATGTGGCAAACTTCATTGTCTTATTTTAAGGAATTGCCATTGCCACCCCAGCCTTCAGCAGCCATCAACATTGAGGTAGGACCCTCCTCCAGCAAAAAGATTACAAGATTACTTGCTGAAGCCTCAGAAGATCACCAGCATATTTTAGTAATAAAGTATTTTATTAAGCTATGTAATTTTTTAGACATAATGCTATTGCGCACTTAATGCTATTGCACACTAGACTACAGTATAGTGTAAACATAACTTTTATATGCACCAGTAAATCAAAAAATTCATTGACTCATTTTATTGCGGTATTTGCTTTGCTACAGTCTGGAACCAAACCTGCAAAGTCTCCAACGTATGCCTGTGTAAAGAAATGCCATATACATGGGCAAGGGCTTCATGACTAAAACACCAAAAGCAATTGCAACAAAAGCCAAAATTGACAAATGGGATCTAATCAAAGTAAAGAGCTTCTGCACAGCAAAAGAAACTATCATCAGAGTGAACAGACAACCTACAGAATGGGAGGAAATTTTTGCAATTTACCCATCTGACACAGGGCTAATATCCAGAATTTATAAGGAACTTAAACAATTTATGAGAGAAAAAAATCCCATGAAAAAGTGGGCAAAGGATATGAACAGACACTTCTCAAAAGAAGACATTTATGTGGCCAGCAAACATATGAAAAAAAACTCATCATCACTGATCATTAGAGAAATGCAAATCAAAACCACAATAAGATACCATCTCAGGCCAGTTAGAATGATGATTATTAAAAAGTCAGGAAACAACAGATGCTGGCGAAGCTGTGGAGAAACAGGAACGCTTCTACACTGATGGTGGGAGTATAAATTAGTTCAACCATTGTGGAAGACACTGTGGTGATTCCTCAAGGATCTGGAACCAGAAATATCATTTGACCCAGGAATCCCATTAGTGGGTATAGACCCAAAGGATTATACATAACTCATTCTGCTATAAAGACACATATACATGTATGTTTAATGCAGCACTCTTTACAATAGCAAAGACTTGAAACCAACCCAAATGCCCATCAATGCTAGACTGGATAAAGAAAATGTGGCACATATACACCATGGAATACTACACAGTCATAAAAAAGAATGAGCTCATGTCCTTTGCAGGGATATGGATGAAGCTGGAAGCTATAATTCTCAGCAAACTAACATAGGAACAGAAAATGAAACACCAAATGTTCTCACTCATAAGTGGGAGTTGAACAATGAGAACACATGAACACAGGAAGGGGAACATCACACACTGGGGCCTGTTGTTGGCCGGGGGACACGGGGAGGGAGAGCATTAGGACAAATACCTAATGTGTGTGGGGCTTAAAACCTAGATGGCAGGTTGATAAGTACAGCAAACCACCATGGCACATGTATACCTACGTAACAAACCTGTACATTCTGTACATGTATCCCAGAACTGAAAGTAAAATTTTAAAAAAATGCCTGTATAAAGAATGTGTATAAAGAATATACACCTTATATTAAAGTTACTAAAGCAAGATTGGAATAAATAGACATATTATGTTCCTGGATATAAAGACTCATTTTCAAAAGAGAAAGCCTTTCTCAAGTTATAAATAAGCTTAATCAAATTCTAATAAAAATCTCAATGGATATTTGGGAGAATCATTAGACATATTGATATTAACATTGATATTAAAAAATAATATCAATGAAATTTTTGGAAACGGATAGGAATGAAGTTTTTGACTCACCAGATATTAAACTTGCCATGAATTTGATATAATCAGAGTAATATAGCTAGGTTCAGAAACATACAAATCTATCAGTGTGACACTACTCTGGCAGTGAGTGAGAACTAAGTCTACTGTGGCTGGGCCCTTACATCATAAGGCCTGTTTGTTACAGCATTATAAAAGTGTTAGAGAACAGTGTGGCCAACGTAAAGGTAACCTTGGGTAGGGGGAGCTGTACTCTCAGGAGGGGACACCGTGCCACAGATGCAACTGGCTGGGACATGGCCCTGGTTGGGGTGGCCACTGCGGGCCTCCTTGAGGAGGAAATGGCTGAGGTGGGTGCCATGGGGAGTGCAGGAGGAAAGGGATTAAAAACCCAGCACGGGAGGTAACATTATCCTCCTCAACAAGCATGGATGTGAAGGTCCGGGAGGCCGAGAAATGCCTGAAGTCACAGAACCAACAGAGTGGCACCCAGATTCTACGCAGGCTCCTGGCCTGCAAATACGTGTTCCCTAGATGTGCCGAGAGCTGCAGCCACGGTCTGGGTCATGGTGATGGGTCCCTGCCCTCACCTGGGAGGCAGGGGACGGACACGGGTGCTGCCACGGAGAGGCAGAAGCAGCCCAACCGCGTGGCAGAGAGGGGAAGGTGCTGGGCACCTATCAGCCTCCAGAGGGGAAGGTGCTGGGCACCTATCAGCCTCCATTGCATGGAGGTGGCTGGCCGCCCCGTGCAAATACTCTTTTCCTGCTTGCAAAAGGAATGATTGCACGTTCACTACAGAAAACTTAGAAACTATAAGCCGGGCGCGGTGGCTCACGCCTGTAATCCCAGCACTTTGGGAGGCCGAGGTGGGCAGATCACAAGGTCAGGAGTTCGAGACCAGCCTGGCCAATATAGTGAAACCCGGTCACTACCAAAAATACAAAAATTAGCTGGGCGTGGTGGTGGGGGCCTGTAGTCCCAGCTACTCAGGGGGCTGAGGTAGAAGAATTGCTTGAACCCGGGAGGCAGAGGCTGCAGTGAGCCGAGATCGTGCTACTGCACGTCAGCTTGGGCAACAGAGCGAGACTCTGTCTCAAAAAAAAAAAAAAAAAGAAAGAAAGAAAACTTAGAAACTACAAAAAGGCACAAAGGAAAATTGATCACTGAAAACCCCGCCCGCCTCAGTCATCGCCGCAGAGCACAAGGGAGAAACCACCGACCCGGGGTCCGCAGGCCCCATGGATGCCACCGCCCAGAGAACCGCACCGCCCTGCCCCCACAACCCCAATTGCTAGCGGGAGAGCGCCTGGGTTTTCCATCAAGGGCATTTTGGCTGAGAATCTGTTAGGCGCCGTATTCTGGTTCCCATTTCGCTTTTTAGCAAAGCTGCTCAGCCGCCGCCAGCCTCGTTCGAGTGACTGGAGACGCCAGGGAGGAACAGATGGCTCTTGGTCTGGCGCTTCTGTGTCCCTGGCACTTCTCACGTGATCATTATATCTGAATGGGGGAAAAAATAATGCTTTTTCTATAACTAGAAGAAATGTTTCTCCTAATCAAAAAAGACACCACTATCTTCAGATGCAAATGACACGTTCCAATATTAACTGCGCTTTACATCAAAGGCCCCCTCAGGACAGAAATCACAGCTGCAACAGGAAGAGCAGAGCTACAGGGAAGGCAGGGGCTTGGCAGGGCCCTGTCCGTGCTGGGCCCGAACACCTCACGCTCCCCAGCTTATCTGGCAAAGATAAGCTCCTGGCTGCTTCTGGTGACTTTTAAAGTTCAACAAGCAAACGAACAAACAAAATGGAGTGCAATCATATGCACTCTAGGTCTGACCTCACCAGAGGACCATTTACATGTTTTGAAGGGGTTTTATTTCATGTATTCGAGGGTATTCACGGGACCTTGTTTGAGCGAACAATTGCCCTTCTAGATGTGGCAAACACAGCCCACCACTAGCAGAAGGAAAATTCTTGGCCCCTTTCTTTGTGACTACACCACAATATTGACAACATACAGAAAAGAAATAATGTCCCAATACATGAAGTAGACAGTCACCAAAGAGGCTACTAACACCGCACTTTGATGGGGTGCTTCTCAGTTTCAAATGTATCTACGTATCTCGCTAGTAAAAAGCAAGTCACAGCTTCAGAATCTAAACTCCTGGTTCTAAAATCCTGCCATGACATGGGAATCACCCAAGAGGCTGCCCCAACAGCCACAAGTTCTGGGTGGGGGGGCGGGAGGGAAGCGGCCCAGGTAGGGGGTGGGAGGGAGGCGGCCCTGGTTGGGGGCAGGAGGGAGGCAGCCCAGGTCAGTGGGGGAGGGCAGCAGCCCAGTGGAGCGTGGCCTGCTGTCTCTCTCATAGTCCTTGCCTCTGCTCAGGGTCTCTCCAGGTAGGCACAGCATGGCCCCTGCGGCTATCTGGGAAGAGCCCTTCAGGGAGGCACAGTGCTGGGATTTCCAGCCTAGGTCCTGGCCTCCTGCACCAGCGCCAGACCTGCCCTCATTCAGCGCCTCACAGGGTGCGCTCCTGAGCAGGAGGCAGCACCAGTAACCCAGGTGCCGCCTGCCAGGGCAGAAGGAATGCGGCCAGGGCCAGCCTAGGCTGGAGGAGAGGGGCTTGGGCCTGAAGAGTGGGGACAGTCCATCATAAATCCGGGGCTCAGGCTGCCCCTATCTTGTGACCTTGGGTAAGATGCACCCCTAAACTGGCCTCCCTGTCCTCACTGGGGTAAAGTGGAAATAAAAACAGCCACCTCTTTGGAAAGTTCAAGAGTGGAGGACTGCTTGAGCTCAGCAGCTTGAGACCAGCCTGGGCAACATGACAAAACCACGTCTCCACAAAAAATACAAAAATTAGCTGGGCATGGCAGGCACCTGTGGTCTTAACTACTTGGGAGGTTGAGGTGGGAGGATCACTTGAGCTCGGGAGCTGACACCACGGTGAGGCCTGATCTTGCCACTGCATTCTAGCCTTGACGACAGAGCAAGACCCTGTCTCAAAGCAAAACCAAAACCAAAAACAAACCAGCCACCTCAAGAGCAGGCCTGGGATTTCACCAACAGAAACCCTCAAAGTGTGTGGCCCAGAGCCTGCCACACTGCTGCTGCTGCTGCTGCTGGTGCTGGTGATTACAGATATTTCTGCAGGAGCTGGGAACTCAGACAGACGTGGGTCGAGCCCTCTTCCTGGCTAACACCAGGCTATCATGGATGATCAGAGGATGGTGCATCCTGGTCCATTACTGCCTGCAGCTCAAACCACCCAGCCAAGGAGTTGGAGGCACTTGGAAGGCAGAAGCCAGGTCTGAGACTTGGTCATAGGAACCCAGGCACACAGTGGCCATGCCACAGAACTGTGTCTCTTGACCGGCTGCCATGAGCTCTGGGCAGCAGGGCTGTGGGGGTCGAATCACAGGCTCGAATTGAGCCGAGGGCCCCGTGCCACCGTCCTCTAGCTGCAACTCACTAAGGCAATCACTTCACCTCTTGGCTTCCGTCCTACATCTGAGAAATGGGGATAACCACAACAGTTAGAGAGAACTACCCTGCCAGAGTCACTCCGGGAAAAGACAGACATCTTCCAGGACATCCCCCATGCACTTCAGGAAGGAGCTGCTGACCAGGCGCAGTAGCTCACACCTGTAATCCCAGCACTTGGGGAGGCCAAGATGGGTGGATCACTTGAGGTCAGGAGTTCAAGATCAGCCTGTCCAACATGGCGAAACGCCGTCTCTACTAAAAATACAAAAATCAGCAGGGTGTGCTGGCCCACACCTGTAATCTCAGCTACTTGGCAGGCTGAGGCATGAGAATCACTTCAAACTGGGAGGTGGAGTTTGCAGTGAGCCGAGACTGTGCCACTGTACTCCAACTCCAGCCCGGGTGACAGAGCAAAACTGTCTCAAAAAAAAAAAAAAGGTGCTGATCTCCCTGGCATCTGAGACAAAGGCAAATTAACTTTTGTCCTCCAAGGAACTCACCTGTGTGGCGGGGAAAGCTCTAAGGGAGAGGTTTCCTTACTCAACGCAAGCCAGGGGCAGGAGCCAGCCCCGAGGTGACAGTCAAGCCCAGTGCAAGAACCGGCTAGAGAGGAGAGGACAGGCGCCCTAAGGGTCAAGTGAACCTGAAATGTTGTTAGTTCACGTTTGGTTTTATTGTCCTCCTGTTTCAGCAGCTGGATGAGGTGGCCCCAGTAAAGAGCCCTCTAATGTCCTGTCAGTACGTCCAGCCTTGTTCTAGGCTGGCTTTAAAATCAGTTTTCCACCAACCTGTATCCTGAACGACTTCTATGGACGACTGGGAAGAGAGAACTTTATAGAAGGGGGTGGTAGACTTGTCAAATAAAGCCACAGAGCTGGAGAGGCAGTGGTGCACATCCGTCTGCTTTCTTGGGGTCTGTCGCCTCCACGGCCCCCCTGCTTCTGTTCACCCTGTGCACATGCCCTTGGCGGGGGGCTTTGTGGCGGCTCCCACTACAGAAGCTGAGAGTATTTCCCCACCCCTTGGCTTTGGATTCCGCCATATGTCATGCTTTGGCCAGCGGAATGTGGGTAATTACAAAGTGACGGAAGGATGAAGGAGCATTTGCATAACTGGGCAAGCCCTCTTGCACCTATGCCGTTGCCTTAGAAGACAGGCTGTGGCCATCACACAGGACCAAGGAGGAGGATGAGAGAGGTGAAGGGCAGAGTCATCCCAGCCAAGACGGCAGAGCTTAGTCCAGCCTAGATCAGCCCCCACAGCGGTGAAAACTGAACGGGTGTTATTGTTTTGGGGCGCTGAGGGTTTATGGTTGCTTGTTACGTAGTGATAGCTGACTGCTGCAGTAAGAAGTAAAAAGGGATGAGCTCAGAATACAGAGAGGACAAAGAAGCTGTTGAGCACAGATGGCGTTTTAGTCGTCAGCCTTCTACGAAATGGACATATTGCAAAGGGGCTTTGTGGCCCTCGGCGGGTATCCAAGATGGCGGTCACCCACCCGGGAGCAACAGGTTGTGACCAAGTGGTTAGCAAGGTCCGTCTAGCTGCTAGACTAGAAATATATCTGCATATTAATGTAATTATGAAGGTTATGATTAGCTCATCTGACTGTATGATTCACATACTAAGTTTTGTTCTGAATACTTGCAGAGACATTTATATAGTTTTTTTTCTATGATTCTTTACAGGAGAAAAAAAGATAGTCCTGGAACTTCACACAGAATAAGAACTCAGCAGGTAGCAAAAACTCCTAATTAGAAACACTCAGTAAAGAATTCCTCACTTCCTTTTAAAGAATGGTGTAATTACTTTTAAGAATTGAAAAATTGCTTCATTTGATCAAATATTTTGATTAGCAAAGAAATTAATTGTACTGTATCTTCATTTGTATTTACAGTGAATAAATGAATGCTAAAAATAACAACAGCAGGAAAACTGCCTGTCAAAAAAAAAAAAAAAAAGATAAAACATTAAAAAATCCAGATGAAAATAAAGTGGAAGCTCTGAGGAAGCTGCCTGCTACAGACCTCGCTGCCGGATCAAGAAACACGCTGGCCTCTGAAGGGCTCCGCACATGCCTGAGGGGAACCTCTGGTGTGTCAGGAGGTCGGGCCCAGGTGACTGCCCGATGGGAGTAGATACTCCAGCACAGTGTTTGCACAAGTGAGGCAGTTTCATCAGAATTCCAGGCACAGTTCCAGACTTTCTGGTGGCATAACTGCTGCCCAGGCCTGGGATCTCTTACCACACAAGGATTCCTTCTGGGCAATGAACAATAGCTAATCCGAAGATTCCAGAACTTCCTTTGCAAAGACCATCAGTCAAGTCAAGCTTCAAGTGAATTCAACCAGTGCTTACTGAAAACTGACCCCAGAGTACCAGTGGCCTTCCTTCCTGTGTCTCCTTTACCCTGGCACTGGGCTGGGCAACAGGGAATCTTCTCTGGTCCTCACATCACCCTGAGAGGCAGCCACGGCTCTCCCTGCTGTGTAGACAAAGTAAGTGGGGCTCGGTTCCAAGCTCCTGCCAGCCGGTGCTGGAGATGGAGATTGTTTGACTCCAAAGCCACGCTCCTCCGACTTCAGCACAAGTCTAACCACCTACCACATGTGCAAGAACGCAGAAGCCTCTGAAAATCCGAACTCAGCAACACTGATGAGGGCTCATGACGTGCCAGGCACACTCCCAGGCAGGAGTGACAGAGCAGTGAACCAAAAGCCCTACCCCTGGAGAAGCTGATGTTTTGAGACACCCACCCAGGGAGGCAAGCAAGGGTAGAGTGGACCACCCTACTAGCTCGGCCCCTTGGCTCTCCTCACAGAATCCTTTGCCATGGGCCTCCCCCACTGCCCTGCCCTGGCCATGCCCAAAGTGTGGTGTCTCCCAATCCCCGGGCTCTGTAAGCACTAACTCTCCTCCCAAGAAGCCCCATCTCCTGGGATCCACCTGGGCTGGCTCCTCAACTCAAGCTTCTAGACTCGGTGCAAGCTCATCAGAAAGCCGTTTCTGCCCATCCTTCCCCCACTCACAGAGTTAGATCCTCCTCCTCCTCGTCATCCTCCTCGTCCTCCCGCTCCTCCTCCCAGCTCTCTGTGCTTACCTCAGTCATACAGCTTGACGTTCACAAAGGATCTATGCTGAGGCCTTTGCAAACACCGATTCACAAATCCTCCAGTTGCATCGAATTGCCATACAATGCAAAGAAATAAAAGGGAAACATTTAAGCCGCCCTTCGACCCTTTAATGATTCAATAAATTCATGGGTGAAGTCATTTATAAAAACTATTAAAATAAATTATTCCACCCAAATAAATTCTATGCCACCTAATCACATCATTACTGAACATTAAACATGCACTCACTGGAATAGGATAGAATACAAAAATAATAAGGAATGTAAATATTTGGTGTTTGCTGTGTTAGGTACCGGGCAAAGCTCTTTCTGCATTCACTTGCTTAATCCAAACAATGAGCCTAGGAGGCACGCACCAGACAGTTCTCATTGCTCAGGAAGGGAGCAGGGAGCATGGACCTTGGAACCGGCTGGCATTTGAATCCCAGCACTAGCATTGCTAACGGTGTGACTGGGAACAAATGCTTCTACCTCTCTGTTTCCTCCTTTGGTACCCCAGAGTACCAGTGGCCTTCCTTCCTGCGTCTCCTTTACACAGGCACTGAGCTGGGCAACAGGGAATCTTCTCTGGTCCTCACATCACCCTGCGAGGCAGCCAGGGCTCTCCCTGCTGTGTAGACAAAGTAAGTGGGGCTCGGTTCCAAGCTCCTGCCAGCCGGTGCTGGAGATGGAGATTGTTTGACTTCAAAGCCACGCTCCTCTGATTTCAGCACAAGTTCAACCACCTACCACATGTGCAAGAACGCAGAAGCCTCTGAAAATCCGAACTCAGCAACACTGATGAGGGCTCATGACATGCCAGGCACACTCCCAGGCAGGAGTGACAGAGCAGTGAACCAAAAGCCCTACCCCTGGAGAAGCTGATGCTTTGAGATGTCCACCCAGTTTCCTCCTCTGAAAATGAGGCTCCTTGGCCCTGCCACAAGCCTGAACCCCAGGACCTGGCCCAGAGCCAGGCACACATTCTCATTCTCACTTGCTGAGTGTGGAGTGTTGAGATTCGTCCAGTCCAGGGCAGCATCCTGAGCCAGAACATAAGCAGCCACACTGCAAGTTACCTTCCTGGGAGTGTGATGATAGTTAAGATGCTGGTAACATCTGAATTCTGGATTTTCTCTGCAAGACTTACTCGGGACAATACATTCTTGGATTGGTGTCTGGCTTCCTGATGGGATCATGACCTGGTAGAATCACTGGTGCCGCTCAACTCTGATGCTTACTTAATTGATCCACAAATGGTTGTCGTGGCTCTGGAGGGACCAAATGAATGGGGAGCCTGCCTGGGCTGGTGGCACCATTGTCCATTTCGTTTGAACATACAGAGGGCTTCCCGTGGAGGCTAGGAATCAAGAAGAATCCTGATCTGGATTCAGGGGAATGAGGCGGGAGTGCTCTGAGGATGCCGGAGCGAGTGATTAACACAAGGCAGGTGCTGGAGGTGAGCAGGGCCCCTGCACCATGCACTTCCGTGGAGCCTGGCTGAGGTCCTGCCACGGGGTGTGCTGCATAGGGCTGGGGCACAAGGGAGAATGAGACCTCATCCCTGCCCCTGGGGACATGGGACTCCCGGGTGTGAGAAAATTCAACCACACAAATTAAAACGACTACCAGAAATTCTGTCTGATGTGCTTCTTCCAACCTCACCAACAGGTTCATGATAGCCTTGTCTTCTGCCTGACACAGCTGTGTTTGAAAGGGGGCCTCTCTGTTGGGGAAGGGGGCCCATGTGACCACCCTTCATGGGGCCCAGGTGGAGAAAGCCTGGTGTGGCCCCCTCACATTCCTGCACGAGGCATCAGAAACTGTGCCTCTCTCCCTTTGGCGGCCAGCCCTGTGCTACTTCCAGCAGAACTTGCCTGGCAGGTGCCGAGTTCCTACCCTGTCCATGCCACCGGGAACTGGGGTTGGGGGGGACTCATACTCCTTCCTAAAGGGAGGCTTCAGAGCCAGGCTGGACCCAGGACACATGCGTGGAGGAGTTGCAGTGTTGCCACAGCCAATCAGGACTTGGGAGAAAGTTCGAACAGCAAAAGAATAACTCTGTAGCATGCTCAGTGAGAGCGAATCTTAGCAGTCTGTGCAACCTCACTGCCAACCTTCTGTGATGATGTGACTTTCATTCTGTTGCTTTTATCACTATAGCTGGCTTTAAGGAGGCGATCCATATTAGTGCAGATACTGGGGCAGTGCTAGGACCTGTGTAGACACAGATGCTCTAGAGGAAGCAGACACCACCCATGCCAAGGACCCTGGGCTTCCCCCAGGAGGGCAGCCAGCTCACCAAGTTCAAAGGCTGAGGAGAAGTGGATGCGTCAGGTCTGCCTGGTTCCTGATGGATCACCACGTGACGACGCCTGTAGGCCCTGCTGGGTGGCCTGGAATAATACTCTTTCTGCCTCAGCGTGGCACAGGGGGCCCAGCAGCCCCTGCCCCCTGGCCTGTCACCAAGGCCCCCCGAAAGTCGTTACCCCTCACGACTTGCCACAGTGCCACCCACCTACAGGACAGCAGGTAGTGAATTTTGCATTGGCAAGTAGAGAGTGAGTGAAATTCAAGGGAAATAGTTAAAATCGCTGAAATTCCATCAAGAAGACTTAGCTTTTCTTGCCATCAAGAGCAAGGGTAAATAACAGTAATGCTAATACCTTAATAATTTACTTAATTTATTTACAATTATCTTGGAGCCCTTTCCTGAAAAGGAAACTTCCCCATTCTTTATCATATTTATTAAAAATACATGGACACCATTATATTTACAATAAAAAGCAAGATAAATTGAAGTAACACTGTTGGCAGTGAATATAAACATGATGTTCATAAAAGATTACAAACATTTTGATGTACTTTGCCGTAAGTCCCTTTGGTTGAAAACTACATTCTTCAATTCTCTATTGGAACAAAAACCATCTTCAAGTTATTTAACATATAACTGAATGACTTTTGAGATCATATATTTCCACACAAAGTGAGGAAAGATTTCATTGGCTCTCTGCTTGCTAGAATGCGACAAAATAATTACTCTGTACTGAATAAGGGTGTGTTTTGTTAAAAAAATTCCATTATTTCCATGGTAATAAAGTAGAAAGATTTTATATGGGTTTCTACTATGCCTTTTAAAAATTATATTTCTGCACTGAGCGTTATTTTTACACTCACTGAAGAAACTGAAATTGCACTTTAAGATTTAAGGAAATGTTAAACGGGAACGATTTTCTAAAAACAAGGTGATACTCTACACTTTGCACATGGCACTTTGAATGTAAAATGTTTTTCTAGAAGTGAAGAAGGGGTATTTGCTGGGAAGAGAAATCCAGATGATGTTTTTCCAGTTTGTGGGAATCTCATGAGTGTGCTGCCGTTTAGGTCTTCTCTCTCTCTCTCTTTTTTTTCCTGTTTTGCTTTTTCACCAACCCACTGGGTAGCATTTTTTGCTTCGATGCCTTGTTCCTCTTTTGTGTCATCTAGGCCAGTGCTTCTCATCTTGAAAGGGGGTGTGATGGCTTCCAGGCGCATGGGACCAACTCCTTGCTCCCGTCTGAAAAGACACACGTCGCCTTCCCTTCCCGGAAGCTTGCAGGCCTCTGTGCCTCCTGGGCTGGTTCTCAAGCCCAGGACGGTGCCAGGAGGATGACCCCCAGGCCTGCTGCACAGCAAGACTCCTGGGCTCACCCACCATGGAGCCCTGGGGTGGGCTGGTCTGCACAGCAGCAGCCTGGGACCCGCACTTGAAGAAGCACTGTCTGATTTGAGTGGTGCTTAACGAAGCAGTATAAGGAAGGAGCAAGGACGGGGGGGAGGACTCGTGGTCAAGCCACACAGCAGGGGCAGGAAGCCCGCGGCCCTTGCTGTGAGAAGAGCTCAGATCATTTTCACGTGCTGCTGTGACAGGCAGAGGAGGCATAAGAATAATAGGAGTTTTGGAAGACAGATTTGATGGCATACCCAATAGAAGAAATGGATTATGAGTAGGTGTAAAATTGTCATCTTTACTCTCTGTGTGCTTTCAGTCTATGCAAGGTCTTAGGCAACGTCTTAACTACAATTCCAGTTTTTCTCTCTCCGAGAATGGATTGCTTTGGCTAGGGATTACTCGCGGTGAACTTGCTTTGCGGGGAGAGTTGCCGACTGTCTTAATTACATTTTGGTAATCTCCTTTTAATTACTTACCTCCTGTGCCTCCCCCAGAGGAAAAGGATGGGTGGTATCATATTTAATGAGCTTAAGGATGATGCATTCACTACTCCTATTATTTGTTACTTCTTTTCCCTTCTATTAGAAAAACACAGCAACCCGGGGTTAAACTGGAGAAGTTCATGATGAATGCGGTCGGGGGTTCCTCCCCAGCTGCCTTCCCCTGCAACCGCCCCGGAGGAGGCTGGCCGGCTCCCTCGCTCACGAGTCCTCAGCGATTCTTCTTTATTCAGACAAAGGGACCTAAACTCTGCAAGCAAGGTTGCAGGACCCAGGTGGTCTGTCTCTGCCACCATCTCCTGCTCCCTGCAACTAAACAGGACAAAAGAAAACTCACACCTACTCTGTCATTCACTATGAACAGAACTGCTTGCTCTGTGGTCACCCCCCTCCTCCTGCCACATCATGTTCCTTGCAGTTTTGTGCTGCCCTTCCAGCCCAGAAATCGTTTGCTCAAGGATTTACTCATCCTCCTGGTAAATGCACGCTGTTCCGATTTGTCTGAGCTCAGGTGTTAGCTTCTTGGCCAGGTGCATCGTCCTAGGCCAATTTAGGGGGTTGATCCCATTGAATTCCCGGAAAACAGATCACACACTGATGGGACAGGGCAGGAGGTGGCCGGTGCAGGGACGCATGCCGCAGGGACAGTGCCACCTCTGCATCCACGGTTCCCAGCCCACCGTGACCAATCCCTGTCTCCAAGCACATTTCTCCTCTTCACTCTTGCTGCAATTTTCTCACTAGGATGTTGAGCAGGTGCTTCTGGAGGTGAAGGCGACTCTTTGCCAAGAGAACTGGGCAGAACTAACCAATGTTGGGGGAGGCAAGCTGACAGTACATAAAGCTTTAGGAATGTTCTCTCCTTGGTCCAGCAATTCTAGGATCAGCAGAGGCTCCTTGCGACTTGTGCATGAGGACACTCAGGCCACGCTGAGGGGGGACAGCAGACGTGGAGCTTCAAGCCCGGTCTTCTCCACTTGCAGGTCCTTTAGGGGTATTTTGTTATGGCTCCTGAGCAGCCTAAGACAGTCCCCATGTCACTCAGAGTCAAAGCCAAAGTCTTTACAAGGACTCTAAGCCTAGGGCCGCCTGGCTCCTTCACTCCCTGGCCCCATCTCCTTAGACCTCTCCTTCATCTGCCCCCAAACCAGTTGGCCCCTTCCTGCGGGTGCCATCACACTAGCGGTGCCGGCCAGTCCCTCACCCGATGTCACTGCTCACTCCCTCCCCTCCCCATTGCTTGGATGTCACCCCTCGTCAGGCCCTCCCTTCTGCTCTGCTCCATTTTTCTCCCAGCTGCTGCTGGAACCTGACATGTGACTGAGTCACTCACTCCTGCTCTGTCTCCCTCACTAGAATGGGGCTTCTGGAGGCAGGGACTGCATCTGTTTAGTTTGCTGCTAAACCTGGCACCCAGCTCAGTGCCTGGTACACATTGGCCATAGGAAACACGTGTCATGAGAGAGTGAATGAACCCACACGATGGAATGGTGCATGCTAGATGGAATTCATGCTTTAGAGGAAAATGAAGACCCCAGAGAACGCCAGTGCTACCACAGGAGGCGAAAAGGCAGAAGAGAACAGGCCAGGGGACCCTGGAGGAGAGGCCAGCAGAGCTGGAAGAGGAGAGCAGGATCCCTGATCTGTCACATCAGCACATCAGTGAATAATGCCTGAGACTGATCATTTAGGAAATGGCAGCGTAAGAATATTACTGAGAGACAGGAACATATGCAGCTGAAGAAACAGCAAAAAAACAAAATAAAAATAAAAGTGATTGCTCTTGAGGAGCAGGACTGGAAGTTAAATGGGTAAGTCAAGTGATCTCTGTTTTTAAGTGTTTTGCAACAATTCAATTTTATTTCTATATGGGCGTATGTTACTTTGATACAAATGAAAAATGTTTGTTAAAAAAAAGACTTGCAAGAGTTCAGAACACAACCCCCAAACTCAGCAGCATACATGGTCTGTCCTCAACCCTACTCCTAAAGGACATTTGTATACTAAAAAGGGGCCAAGTGCAGTGGCTCACGCCTGTAATCCCAGCACTTTGGGAGGCCGAGGCTGGTGGATCACCTGAGGTCAGGAGTTCAAGACCAGCCTGACCAACATGGAGAAACTCCATCTCTACTGAAAATACAAAAATTAGCCAGGCATGGTGGTGCATGCCTGTAATCCCAGCTACACAGGTGGCTGAGGCAGGAGAATCGCTTGAACCCGGGAGGCGGAGGTTGTGGTGAGCCAAGATCGCGCCATTGCTCTCCAGTCTGGGTAGCAAGAGTGGGAGTCTGTCTCAAAAAAGAAAAAAAAAAAGGGCTGGGCGCAAACATGCCGAAGTATTAACACTAGTTGTCCCAAGGGGTGATTTTAATTATTTTCTTCAACTGTATCAGCATATTCCAAACAGTATATAATGGACATAAACAATTTCTATGAATGTTAGCTTAAATCATATGAAATTGTCAACATTCAACCATTTATGACTTTAAAAATGGTAATTTCATATAATCCAACCCAATAGAACAGAATTATTTAAAAAATATATAAGGGGCTGCTTTTAAGGTCAATAAAACGACTCCTACCCCTTGACTCCAGTTATTTTATTTCTTGGATCTTTCCTAAGGAACGAATCCAAAATGTGGATGCAGATTTACATACAAAGTGTTCACTGTAAATAACAGAGGCAAAAGCTGGAGGAAAACATCCTAAATGCTTAAAAATAAGGGCGTGGGTGGAATGTGATATAGACCTTTTAGCTGATGTTTGGGAAACCTTTAAGTGACATGGTACAATTTAACATTAAGGGAAAAAAAGCAGGATACATGAATATATATATATATACACACGCTGTCATCTCCACTCTGTTAAAAAAAATGCATTAGAAATAGGAAAAAAGAAAAAAAGATCTCTAAGGCAGGATGGTGCTTAGAAAGAACACCAGCTCTGAAGGCGAACCCTCTGGCTTGCCACTCTTTGCTGAGCTCAGGTGGCTATTTGACTTCTGGGAGCCCGTCTACTCCGCCTTCCCCAACGGGCAAGACAGTGAGACGAGAAGGTACACGTGAAGGGCCCAGAGCTCAGTAGGTGCTCACTAAACGGTGGCCAAGGTTGTTCTTGTCATCATCCCCATCATCATGGGGTCTAGATTACTGCTATCCTTTTTTACATATATTTTTTGCATTGTCCCCGATGTCTCTCGTGAATATGTATTCCTTTTAAAATGACACACACACACACACACACACACACGCACACACACGCACACAATCATAAAAATAGCAAGGGTCACTATAAAACAAGAGCAAAGACAAGCCACAGACCAGCGGAAGGTATTTGCAACCCACATGCCAACCAAGGGCTGAAAGCCTTTCAGGTCATTTGTAGACGACGAGACCTGAATAGCTGACAGCCCATGGAAGTGTTTGACCTGACTAATGATCAGATGGCAGAAGTTAAAACATTTAACAAAACCAAGGGACAGCAGGGATGTGTAGTGTCAGGTACTCTCCTGTACCATGGGTGAGGCTGTACACTGGCACAGTCACTTAGAAGAACGCTGGCCGTTTCTGGGAAGTTGAACATGGACCCGCCCTCCCATCAGCAATTCCAGGCAGAGGAGCTCCAGTGTGTGCACACAAGGAGACAGGCACGGAAGGGGGACTGGTGCTTTGCTTGTAATGAAGGAAACTGAGAACAAGCTGCACGTTCGTTAACTGGAGGGTGACGACTGAATGGCACAATCGTATATTCAGTTAATAGACTGGATTTTTTTTTGTTTTTGTTTTGAGGCAGAGTCTTGCTCTGTTGCCCAGGCTGGAATGCAGTGGTGCAATCTTGGCTCACTGCAACCTCCGCCTCCTGGGTTCAAGTGATTCTCCAGTCTCTGCCTCCTGAGTAGCTGGGATTACAGGTACCCACCACCACACCCAGCTATTTTTTTTTGTATTTTCAGTAGAGACAGGGTTTCACCATGTGGCCAGGCTGGTTTCAAACTCCTGACCTCAGGTGATCTGCCCACCTCGGCCTCCCAAAGTACTGGGATTACAGGCATAAGCCACCGACTTTTTATAGCAGCTTAAATGCATCAACTAAAGCCAATATATTAACATGGATAAATCTTAAATACATTACTATAAGCAAGAAAAAATAAGTGCAGATACAACATTCAATATCATATCACTTATATAAAGCTTAAAAATATGCAACACAATAGTGTATTTTGTTCAGAAACATCCATCCAAATGGCAAAAATGAAAAAAAATCACAAAAACCACAGTGTTTAGGCACCTGGAGTCAGGCTTACAAATCAGCCCCACCACTCACTAGCTGTGGATAATACTTTATGTCTCTGTGCTAAGGCCTCGTCTCTCAACTGGGGATATTAATAGCTTGTATCTCACAGTGACCTCAACATGATTATACATGTTAATATATAGAAAACGGACTAGAAACAGTGGCAGGTACACAGAAGACATGCTAGAGTGTTTGCTGCTATGATTCACCTCAAACCTGAAAAATGTTCGTGCTGTTTGCTTTAGTAATCTCATTCCCCAGACCATCTTCTGGGGTCTACGACTCCTTAGAACTCTAAAACAACCAAAGAAAACAAGCTCCCAGACTTCTTTGAAAAATCAAATAAAAAAAAAATAAAATAAATAAAAATGTCCAACAAAGTAAAGGATGCATATTCACCTTCTAATAGTCTGTAGAATTTAGACCAGTGTTTCATTTAGAATGAGCTAATTACATGAGGTGATTGCCAATTTATCTGATATGGTTCTAATCAATTATCCATTTTGTAGAAACTACTTTTAGCTCATTTTCAAAGAGATGCTTATGTGCTGCAGACGTTCTTACCTCCTCAAGGAAACAGCTAAAGTTCTGGAGAAAATATTTCCAATTTATATAGGGGGTTAGATGAATTCTTAGTTTCCTCAAAAAATAATGATACTGATTGTCCGTTAGTTTGTGACAGAAATCCTTAAGAACTTGTCCAAATTCTGTAGACTTTACAAATCCTGTATCCTCTTTATCCAATGCAGAAAATGCCTAAAAAGAAAGAAAAGAAAAAAAGATGGCAAATGCTACTGTCAAATGAATACTTCTAAAACACTTTCCTTAAGTACCGTTTCTGCTGAATGCAAATGAAGCCTAGTGTATAAAAACACCTTGTAAATTCTAAATTACTAAATAAATGCACCATTATTGAAGGACTGAGACAAGTACAATATGAACGCAGTACAGGAGCTTATGAGTTCTAGAGGAAATTCGCCGTACTTGCTCCTATTTGGATGTGAGGAGGAAGGAGAATAAAGAGGAATCCTGGCCCGAAGCACCCATAACCGTCCTGATGGAAGCCTCACCCCTGCTCCCAGGATCCCTGTTTTACAGAACAGAGCAGAGAGTAACTTGCTCAAGCTCTCTTGGCCCTTACATTCTACTTCCTTTAAGTATTAATTAGTTGTAACAGGAGGCTCAGGGGAGACCTCACCGCATCGCATCGGGGCAGGGGTCTCAAGGCAGTAGTCTGACTGTGGGAGCAGCTGGGAGGAGGGATCAGGGGACCACCCTGACCTCACCACTGTCCTTCACAGCAAGGCTTGTGCACAGCTGCTGTCCTTTCCTGAGTCTCAGCCAGAGCCCGAGTGACCTCGCATCATGAGAAGCTACCCCAGGCCTGTGCTGGAGCAGAGGGAGCACACATTGTGAATCCTACAGTAGAGGAGTTAAACTGAAAAAGTGCAAAAATGTGCTATAAAAAGAAAGCACATTTTTTTTTCCATCTGTCGAAATAAAATCATTGATTTTTATTGCACTGGGAAATCTGCATCCAGGGGTAGATTAAAATCTTTTTTTAAAGGAAGAATTTAGAGTGCCTGCAAACCCCACACCCTTCTGATTAATTCTCATTTGGGGCTAATTAGGCACACCCCATTGGCCTAACAGGGTGATGGCATATGTGTAATCAAATTAACCTTAAAATGTCAGATGCTTCACATTGTCATGTAGTCCGTGGTAACACAAGGTAGCTGTGTACAGTGGGAAGTCCCCTAGCCAGGAGTTGTTCTGGAAACCTGGGCTCTGCTGCCCACCAGAAGTCCTGAACCTCTCTAAACTTTAGCTTCTTCACTGTAAAGATGGACTTAACTCAGAGGGCAGGTGTAAGTTTTCCTAAGTTTACTGGAAAATGCCCCCATCCAGGTACCTGGCCCCTGGGGATCTCAAATGTTAAGGAGAACGATCATAAGAATGAACACAGCCAATTGTGCCGCAGGGGCAGCGACAGCAGCAGGCTCGAGAGTGAAGTGGAGCCTCGTGTGTCGCTCAGCTGGCTGGGCCGCCCCTCCTCACCCCTTCCCTCCCTACTAATCCCTCATACCGGGACTCCGGAGCCCACCTTGCTTCTCTACACCAAGGAAATTGGGATGTGATTTACAAAAAAAAAAAAAGCTTAAAATAGATCTCAGGAGTGGAGAGTGAGTGATTCCCACCTCCAAGAGTTTGATACCCTAAAAGGGTCACTAGCCTTGATTTCTTCAAAAGTCAAGACACCAAGGTCGATCCTCAAAAGAAGTCATGGGCAGTAGACAGCACATCTCAAGCAAAGATCTTCAGGACTTTAATTCTTCAAACCACCTGGACTGGAAAAGGGCTGGGACAAATCCATTTCCCCTTCCTTCTCATGTTCCGGGCTCTGCTCCATAGTCCCTGTGTGACCCTGGGCAGGTTTATTCATGCTGAACCTCAGTTTCCCCTCCTATAGAGTGGAATCACGAGCCCCACCTTGCAAGGTTATGATCAAAGAGAAAAAGACTCATGAACTCTCATTAGGGCTTGTGGCCCCCAGCGCCCCGGGAAGCCCTCTAGAATGTGTGGAGCCAGGACTCTATGATGTTAGAAGTGATGTTCACTATGGGGATTGAGAGGTGTTGACTGGATCTTGCAGTCTGGGTTGCTGTGGCTGTTTGGGCTCTGGATGCCAGCTTCCCACAGGATGGTTCCGATGTGCTGCCTTGTTCATCTCCGACGCCTGCCCTCTGCAGACAGCATCTTCCCTTCTTGAGGCTGACACATGGGGAAACTCACCTGGGAGCACCACCTCACCAGGAGGCTGGTTCCAAACACAATATCCAAGGACACCAGCACAGTCCACAGCATCATTACTCCGCACACAAGCATCATTCCCTACACGCAGGCATCATTCCTTACACGCAGGCATCATTCTGTTCATGCAGGCATCACTCCGTTCACGCAGGCATCATTCCCTACATGCAGGCATCATTCCCTACATGCAAGCATCATTCCACACACACAGGCATCATTCCGTACACTGTCTAAAGCACCATGCAGATGGAAGCTGCAGAATGTCAGCCTACTCAGGTTGCTCCCGGAGGACTTCACAATGAAGTCTCTGTGCCACAGCCCGGCCCAGTTCAACCTCTTCAAGGCCACCTTGAGTCCTTCATCTCTGTGGGCCCAGTGCTTGGCTGCGCTGAGAGCTCCCAGGATGTGCTGAGCCCACTCTTGCCCTAGGGCCTCTATTTTCTATCTTTTTTGCCCAGAGTCCCATGACCTCACCCCAGAGTCAGCATTTCTAAATGCTGAGCACTCCCAACCTGGAGAGCACATGCTGGGGTGGAAGAGTGGACACACATTTACTCACATA
The DNA here is from genome assembly GCF_008728515.1 of Papio anubis. NCBI lineage: Eukaryota > Metazoa > Chordata > Mammalia > Primates > Cercopithecidae > Papio > Papio anubis. The sequence goes on along the minus strand of NC_044991.1, from coordinate 7,086,441 downwards.
AAAGCTCTGCTCGTGGTTAACTAGACACCCCAAGGAGAATGAACAGAGATGGGAGGGGTTTCAGGGTGGGGCTGAGAGGTGTTTTCATGAATCAGGATGAGTTTTCACAATAAAGCACTTTCAGCCTGTCATACCATGGACAAAGCCAGCTGGGAGGACTCAACTACTTCCTGGATCTTCCTCACAACCTCCTGTGGATTCAGCGTTGCAAAATTGATTGGCATGCTCTCTTCCTTTTCCTTGGGCTGAGCTCCTGTTGACTTGCTGTTCTCCACTGCTCTCAGGAAGTCGAGGTAATTGATGGAATTATCATGCCGGCTGACTCCCCAGCTTGTCCCAAAAGGAAGAAAAGAACATATTCATTTTAAAAGCCACCCTACTGCTTATTCATTCAACAAACAGTTGCTGAGCACAGAGCAACGTGGGGAAAATGAATAATTTTAAGACACCATTCCCCGCCCTGTAGGTGCAGACATGGTAGTTAGCTCTGCTATCAGGCAGGCACACACATTCTGCAATATAAGGACTCAGGGTGATGAGAGGTGACAGTGCAGTTCACTGACGGCCGGGGGCCACAGCTGCCCGGCCTGAAGACCTGAGGCATGAAGGGATAGCAGGGTTGGTGGCTTTGCAGAAGACGAAGGGAGATGCCTGCTGAGAATCTGGCCCTATGATGGGGGCACATGAAAGTATGCTGGCAGGGATGTGACATCCGCAGAGCAGCATCATGGGAAGATAAATCTGACAGCACCTCAAAGACAGTCTGGAAGTGAGACTGTGGGGTGGTGGCAGTGGCGGGAGAGTAGCAGTCTGGATGGGAGGCTCCTGGGGTCACGGAGGCCTTAACTAAGAAGGGCCTGGACTTAGAAATGGCAATGGGATTTGAAAGAGAGGAAACATGTCAAAGACAGTGAAAAGAAGAAGAGGAAATGAGTAAGAAATATATTAAATTCTCTTTCAGGAGTGGTTGAAATGAAGTTGTCAAGCTGAAAGCAGTCAAAAGATATTTTGCAAAACCTATCTAGCTGAGGATTTTCTCAAATAAAAATTCCACCTGCATCGATGGCTCAGCAAGGACATCCCTGTGGAAACAGAGGCTCCTTCATCCCCTTGACTCTGACACAGAAGAAATTACCTAAGTTCTGGAAGACTAAATTGTGAGGTAAAATCCAAAAGTCTCAGGGAACATATAGTATATCTATTAAAGATGCAAAATAATTCAAAATAAAGTTTAATTGCATTCAAAGTTCACATTTCTACAACTTAAATTCCTGGGGAATTGCTGGCACTTAAACACCTAAACTTTCTCTCAGCAGGATTGGGCTCAAGTGTCAACGTAGAAGAGCTTGGAACGCTGGTAAGCTGGAGAGAGAAGTTTCCAGTGATTCAGATATCTGCTTCTAAAGAAGACGAGCCAAGAGCTGAGCTTTTCCAACCCACAGCTGCAGAGCCGCCTTGCACAGGCCCTGCATCGGGTCGGCTTGCATGATGGCGACATCGAGGAAAAGGACAATCAACACTATTTCATCAGCGGGAGAAATTGCCAACGTGGTATTAAAATGTAGTAATAAAATCATATGCATATGCTAATCTCAGTAGTATTTAGAAAAGTCTATTTTGGATCTAGAAAAGAATAATCTACATATAATTACAAATAACAGAGATGTTTATCATCAAGAGGTCTTTGAGAAGAAACAAGCAACTGTGCAATGGATCCTTATTAAGGTTTCAATGCATAAAAAAGTTGATCACCCCCATTGAAAGGTGGGCTTCAGATATCCCACAGTCCTTTTGTTGTTGTTTATAAAAGTATCAAGCCTATGTTTTAACAAGAATCTCTTATAATCATTTAGTTAATTTATCTGCTATTTTTCCATGATTTATTCATTGAATGCATATGAATTCTTGTTCAGCTGGAAATAGATTCAGCGAGAGGAGATCCCGTTTAAGGAAGAAAAAAACATATAGGCATTTGAGGATGAAATGGTCCTTCCTTTCTATATACACACACACACAGACACAGACACACACACACACATACATACACACAGGCATTGGACTTCTCATAGTTCAAACACAATAGATCAATGTTTTCAAACTTTTAAGGGAATAATTTTCTTCTTAAGATTCTATGCTCAGACAATCCAGCAATGTGTGCGAAGAAGAATTTTAAAAGTTTAGTTCAATAAGAACTCAGAAAATTTACTTCCTGTCCACCCTTTCTTATGAGATTACTTCAGGAAGTACTCCAGCAAAAGAAGAATGTAAATCAAGAAATACAGAGATGTGGGATATAGGAGACAGGGGATCCAACCTAGGCAATAGTGAAGGCAGCACAGGATGCTCTTTGGATCACAGAACTAGAGCAGGAAAATGGTGGGGGCAGGGGTAGGTTCTCAAATAGAGATGCCCAAAAACTCAAGAAAGGAGAAAGTGGAATAGAATGCTGGGGAAACCTAAAGGTCAAAAATAATGACCTTTATCTGAGCCCTGTTCTATAAAAAAGTGATGGTTAAATAAATCACCCCAACCTTAATGTCCCTGGATAAGTCTACTGCAAAGAATTACCTTTTCCCCATATGACTTAGAAAAGATTCATAGACACCCCAAGGCTTACCTCTGATAGCAAGGACATACACCCTCCAAATTCCCAGTCTCAGTCTCATAAATTATTAGCTGAACTGTTTGTTCCCACTGACTAATCTGGACAAAATATCTGCTAACTGACCACAGTTTAGTTAAGCTACTCTCCTTTCTCCAGAACCTTGAACTTGGACCCACCTCAGCCTAAGCCAGCAACAGAATGTGGAATAGCCCCTCCCTAATAGCTCCTCGAGGACTCTGACCACAGGAAAGATGTTTCTTGCTCAGCTGTCTGGTCACACCATCTATTTGTCTTACTTCCCATGCTTGGTTCTTTCTATCCTTGTTTACTCTTCCCTATTAAACAAAAGCCCTCTTCTGCTTGCTCTTTGAGATGCTTACAGATTTCATGGTTGGGGCATTCTCTCTATTGTAATAGTCTTCCTCTCCCTGCTGCAATAGTCTTTTCAGATAAAGGCTCTTTTACCTAAATATGGATTTGTCTTTATTTGACAAGATAAAACAAAGGCAAATATCATAAAGAAAATAAAGAATAAATTAAACTCCAGGAAATAACCTATCCAATAAAATCATAGTATAGATATGAAACAAATTTAAAATATTGCAATGGTCTATTTGTGTCCCCCCAAAATTCATATGTTAAAATGTTAACTCCTAAGGTAATGACCTTTTAGCAGGTGAGTCCTTTGGGAGGTGATTAGTTCATGAAAACAGAGCCCTCATGAATGAGATTAGTGCCTTTATGAAAGAGGCCCCAGAGAGACCTTTGTCCCTTCTGCCACATGAGGTTACAGTGAAAAGACAGACATCTATAGATCCAGGACATTTTCAGCAGACACTAAATCCGCTGGTACCTCAATACTGGACTTCCTAGCCTCCAGAACTGTGAGAAATGAATTTCTGTTGTTTATAAGCCACCCAATTTATATTTTTTTTATGGCAGCCCAAAGGGACTGAGACAAATGTGAAATGATTTTCGGCAATTGGTGTGATCTACAAGAGAATCTATTTGATACTAAGGCTAGAGGCTCAGGGATAGTACAACTGGAAAACAAGCTAGTTTTCTTTCATTATCTGACACCAAACAATATTTACATAGTTATAATAAAATGGTATTTAATAGTTTTCAAGTTTTAGAATCAACCTATGAACCAAGCAGGAAGGAACTAGTTGTGGCTGCGGGACAGAAGGTTAAATTTAACTACCTAACCAAAGGAAAAATCAGTGTAGCTGCCGAAAGCTGGACGTGGAAGGAGTGGGGAAAGTGGCAGAGAGAGGAGGAGAAGAATTGAGGTCATGGGGCAAAATGTCACCCTGAAACCTGGAGACACAGGCACATGCAGAGAATCACAGCTGGGGCCTGTTTTCCTGGAGCAAAAGCCTTTGGAGTCACAGGCTGGCAGGAATACTTACATGGTAATCGTGGCAAATTGGTAGAAACTGAGTGTGGACTAGTGTAAGAGTAAGAAATTCTGGGGGCCCAGTCTTAGGTACCTCCGCACCCCCACCACCACTTTCATGGGCTTTAACTTCAGGAGTCTCACTAGCTTCTCAGAGTGAAGATCTGAGAAAGATCCCCTCAGGGTTCTGGCAGGGGAAGGGGAAGAGCAATCCTGGTGAAATATGTCCCGAGCCTTCTCTATAACTACTTTCCAAGGGAAAAGACTTTCTGAGAGCCTTATCTTAGCTTTGGGGGAAGAACAACCAGCCAACTCCAGCCCCCTCTAGCATTCCTGTTTCACCTAAGCAGAAAAAAACTCAATAAATATTTCTAAAGGTTGCAGCCCATGGACTCAGCCCACTAAAAGACAGAAATGTAATCATAAAACTATAGAATGTTTTCCCTCCCCAATATTTTACCACCACATCAACCCAGCTCTAGTGAAATAATAATGGATTACAACTGAAAGAACTGCAAAACACACAGTCTATTTAAGAAGGAGCTCCTAAGGAAACCCATGAAAACAGGCGAGGAGAAAACAAGGATGCTGGAGAAAATTACAGCCTTTGCACCAATAGCTACAGCAAACATTAAACACATCCTAACTCCCAGCCAAATGAACATAAAATCTCTAAAGGCCTATATACCTCAGTTCCTGTCTGGCTTTTAACAACAACAAAAATTACAATGCATATAAAGAAAAGGCACAGTATGAAGAAACCAAGCAAGCTGCAAAAGCAGACTCATATATGACACGTATTTTGAAATTATCAGATAGGGAATTTAAAATAACTATGGTTAATATGTAAAGTGTTCTTATGGAAAAAGTAAACAACATGCAAGAACAAGTGGGCAATGTAATCAGAGATGGAAACTCTAAGAAAGAATTAAAAGAAAATGCCAGAAATTAAAACAAAACAAAACAAAACAAAACAAAAAAAACACTCTAACAGGAACGAAGAATGGCTTTGATGGGCTCATCAGTAGACTGCACATGGTTGAGGAGAGAATTAGTGAGTTTGAAGTATGTCAGTAGAAACCTCTCAAACTGAAATGCAAAGAAAAAAAAAAGGATGGGAAGGGGTGGACAGGGCAATATATCCAAAGACTGGGGGAAAATTTCAAAATGTCTAACACTTGCACCATTGGAATACCAGAAAGAGAAAGAGAAATAAGCAAAGAAACAAAAGAACAAACAAAAGCAAAAACAAAACAAAAAGAAAAACCCACTTTAATTAATAATGGTAGAAACATTCCCCAAATTAAAGGCAGACAGCAAATCACAGATCCAGGAAGTTCAAAGAACACCAAGCAGGATAAATCCCCCCAAATCTATACCTAAACATACTATATTCAAACTGGGGAAAACTAAAGACAAAGAGAAAATCTTGAAAGACGCCAGAAAATCTTAGGAAAATACCCTTATCTATAGAGGAACAAAGATAATGAATTATAGTACATCAGGCTTCTTGCCAGAAATCATGCAAGCAAGAGGAGAGTGGACTGAAATGTTTGAAGTGTTGAAATATTTCAACAGCTTAAACCTAGAATGCTAAATCCAGTATTCTCTGTCAGAAATAAAGGAGAAATAAAGCCTTTCTCAGACAAACAAAACTGAGAGACTTCATGACCAGCAGCCCTACCCTTCAAGAAATGTAAAAAGGCATTCTTCAGACAGAAGGAAAATCATACAGATCTACATCAAGAAAAGAAGGGTGTCAGAGAAGGAATAAGTGATGGTAAAATAACATCTTTTATTTTCTCACTCTGAGTTGATCAATGGAGTAATAATAACCACCATGTGTTGGGTGATTGAAGCACACGGGTAAATGAAACCAGCCATGTTATCAGGCACAGAAGGGAGAAATCGGAAATACCCTTTTATAAGTTTTCTGTACTTCCCACTAAGTTGTATTGTGTTACTTAAAGGTGGGCTTAGGCTAGCTCTAAATGTATACTGCAAACTCTTGAGCAACCACTGATTTTTTTTTTTTTTTGGTGGCATGGTCTTGCTTTTTTTGCCCAGGCTGGAGTACAATGGTGCAATCGTAGCTCACTGCAGCCTTGAATTCCTGGGCTCAAGGGATAAAAAATGTTTTAAAGAGGAAAGGGGCTGGACGCGGTGGCTCACGCCTGTAATCCCAGCACTTTGGGAAGCCAAGGCGGGCGGATCACGAGGTCAGGAGATTGAGACCATTCTGGCTAACACGGTGAAAACCCGTCTCTACTAAAAATACAAAAAATTAGCTGGGTGTGGTGGCGGCTGCCTGTAGTCCCAGCTACTCGGGAGGCTGAGGCAGGAAAATGGCATGAACCTGGGAGGCGGAGTTTGCAGTGAGCCGAGATCGCGCCACTGCACTCCAACCTGGGCGACAGAGTGAGACTCCATCTCAAAAAAAAAAAAAAAAAAAAAAAAAGAGGAAAGGGGTGCTGATATTCTCCCCCTTACAAAGTAAGGGACATAAGAGTCATGCATTCTGTCAGCACAGCAAAATTATATAGACAGAAATAGGAGTCAGAGGAGGCAATTAGCTCAAGTTGTTTCAGGGTAAAAGTGCATGAGAATAAGACTTCCAGTCAAATACAGTGGCTTGAACACACATATCTAGTTCTGTTACCACTCAAAACTCTTCTAAAATGACAGAAAAGGGAGTTTTAAAAGGTATAAAACAGTGGTTTTCAAGGTGGGGTGCAAGAGTCCAGCAGCATCAGCATCACCTGAGCCCTTGTTATGAATGCACATTCTCGGGCCCCACTGAATCAGAAACTTTGGGGGAGGGACCCAACAATCTTGAGTTTTAACGAGCCCTTGCAATGATTCCAATGCTTGGAGTTTGCGGACCGCTGGCATAAACTCCTAAGGACTAGGAGTATGTGGAAGAAGAAAACAGCTGCTGGAGAATCTACAGGTAATGGGAATAGATGTATCCGCATCCAAGAAATTACTTTATAAAACAAACAGAGGGAATGTGGAAGAGAGAAGATCTGATATGCCCTGCAAATACCCTCAGAGGCTCTGGAACTGATGATGCCAGGTATATCTAGAAGAGGAGCTCAAGGAGGAGTTAAAATAGGGTTGATTAAAAGACTGGGAAGCAAGCAGACCCCAGACCTCTCGTCAGACTTCACGTGTCTGGGTGCCTGTCCCTCCCAACCCTAATGGGAGAATATACCTAGAGGTATATTCTCTGGAGATGCTGTTTCTGAGCAGGAGGGCATCTGTCTGAGTCCAAGGTAGGGAGGGTTCTTAATGAAAAGGGGAGGATTAATAAAAAGTATATACACTGACTGTTAATATATAATATAAATAAAAGTATATACTGTTAGTTTCCTATGGCTTTGTAACAAAATAGTACATATCTGGTGGCTTAAAGGAATGCACATTGATTCTCCTACACTTCTGGACACCAGAATCTAAAATGAGTTCCCTGTTGTTGGCAGGACTGTACTCTCCCTGGAGATTCCAGGAGAGAATCTGTTCTTTGCCTCTTCCAGCTTCTGGGGGCAGCTGGCAGCCCCTGGCTTGCGGCCACATCACTCCACTCTTTGCCTCCCTGGTCACATGTCCTTCTCTTTGTCTGTTTCAAATCTCCCTCTGCCTCCCTCTTACAAGCACACCTGTGATGGCATTGAGGGCCCATCCAGATAACCCAGGCTCATCTTCCCTTCTCCAGGTCCTTAGCTTAGTTGCATCTATAAAGATCCTTTTTCCAAAAAAGGTAATGTCCACAGATTCCAGGAATCAGGACCTGTATATCTTTGGGAGGCATGATTCAGCTTACCACAGCGACTGCTGAAATACCCAGCCTTCTGTGCCCAGTCAGTTCCTAGTGTTGACAGCAGAAGACCAAAGAGTCTTCTCTCATTGGGTTGCCCAACTAGCAAACAAATAAACAAATCATCACACCAAATCTACAGGGATACATAGTTGAATTAGAATTTCAGATAAACAACAAAATTTTTAGTATAACTCAAATATTACATGAGACATACTTATATTTAAAAATTATTGTCTATCTGAAGTCCTAATTTAACTGACCATCCTATATTTTATCTGGCAAGTCTATTCTCTGGCAAATCTGAAAAGGCCAAACAAAAAGTTTTAAAGATACTGACACTGGGGGCCCCTCAAGAAAACTTCAAGTCAGATTACCATACAGTTCAATTCAAAGTCAGCAAGCTCCACCTATCTGTGTAGAACTTCTAATCTGCAACTCAGTACCCTGTCCTCCACTCTTAGTATGGACATATTTTTGAAGAAAATATCCAACATGAATAATAGATTTAAAAAGCAACACTGAGGAGAGACTTATCTGCTAAAGAAAACTTTTTTAAAAAGCCTATTGTTAATACCTTCAGAGAAATGAGACAGTGCATCCATGAAACAAGAGCAGGATGTTATAAAAAAGGAACACACAGAGAACTAAAATGAGCTCTAGTAATTAGAAATATAAGTATGGCAGCAGAAACAAAAATCTCAAAGAAGGACTGGGAGCTAAAATTGAGGAAATATCCCAGAAGGTAAAGCAGAAAGAAAAAGAAAAAGGAGAAAAAAATATTTAAAATAAGTAAGAACAGTCCAGGCAGTTCAACATTCAGTAACAATAGGAGTTTCAGAAAGAATAGAACAGGGGAGGAATTCATTAATAAAATAAGTCAGGAAACTTCCTAAGAATTGAAGAACATGAAAAGGGCAATCTTCAAGAAGATGAAGCTGACAGATTAGCTGATATGTCTCCATGGATTGGAAAGAGATTAAGTTGGGGATTTAATTAGTAGGAGAATAAGTACATAGGAAACTAAATGAACAGAAGAAATAGGATAATTTGACTTCAGGGAAAAAGTGCTATGTAGAAAAGAAAAGTGATGAGCTAGTCACAGCAATGTAGATCTAGGATGTGGAGTGAACCAAAACTGACACAGCAATACGATAGGCACGTGGTATGTGGAGGTAAGTTTTCGTGTGTTTCCATGGGGTAATGGAGGCTGAAAGGGGTGAGATGGTTGGTGGCATGGGATGAGTGGACAATAGTTAAACCTACATTTTCTTGGTAGTAAGTCAATATAAACTGTTTAAAAGTGAAAAATCAAGAAGTTGCAATATATGCCTGTCACTTAGAAGTAGGGACATCCAGCTGGGCATGGTGGCTCACACCTGTAATCCCAGTACTTTGGGAGGCCGAGGCGGGTGGATCATGAGGTCAGGAGATCGAGAGCATCCTGGCTAACACGGTGAAATCCCATCTCTACTAAAAATACAAAAAACTACCCGGGCGTGCTGGTGGGCACCTGTAGTCCCAGCTACTCTGGAGGCTGAGGCAGGAAAATGTCATGAACCTGGGAGGTGGAGATTGCAGTGAGCCGAGATCATGCCACTGCACTCCAGCCTGGGGGAAAGAGCGAGACGCCATCTCAAAAAAAAAAAAAAAAAAAAAAAAGAAGAAGAAGAAAAAGAAGTAGGGACATTCACTATCAAAAGATATCAGTCAACAGTGTTGGAAGTTGTTGACTTTGGATAGGGAAATAAAGGCTGCAGCAGGGCAAACGAACTGCTGGTTTTAGTAACCAGCCTCGTAGAACTATGTGATTCCTGCCAAAGTGCCTGAATAACTTGAATAAAATAAAAACTAATGTTGACTGGGCACAGTGGCTCACACCTATAATCCCAGCACTTTGGGAGGCTGAGGCGGGTGGATCACCTGCGGTCAGGAGTTTGAGACCACCCTGGCCAACAGGATGAAACCCCGTCTCTACTGAAAATACAAAAATTGGCCAGGTGTGGTGGCGGGCACCTGTAATCCCAGCTATTTGGGAGCCTGAGGCAGGAGAATCACTTGAACCCAGGAGGCAGAGGTTGCAGTGAGCTGAGATCGTGCCACTGCACTCCAGCCTGGGTGACAGAGCGAGACTCCATCTCAAAAAAACAAAACAAATAAACAAACAAACAAACAAAAACACTAATGTTAAGAAATGGTGGCACTGCTGCTAAGACACATCAGGAAACGTTATGCATTTGTCAGAGGGCTTTCTTTTATTGCTTTGAGTGGACTCAAACCCATTCTAGTGTAATCCAGCCAACAGGAAGACATGGAGGATATTTTCATCTCAGAAGGCTGTTTGGGAGGACGTACAGAAGAAACAAAGGCAATTCTCCAGTATGTTTTTCAGGGCCGTGAGAAACATATTTAACCTAGGCAAAAAAGACCTGTTTAGCAGATTGGTCAGCTCCCCTTCCGTAAGAGAACAGCCACATTCTTCCAGCACCTTCTGCATCTTGCATATGGATATGTAGTTGGTTTTGGATTTATCGATTTTGGTGAATGCTTTGCTGATATCTTGATAGCAGTCCACAAGCTTATCCCTGAAAGAGAGTACATTGCAGATATGCCCTAAAATCAGGAAAAACAAATAACTCCTTTAAAGCAAACATTTCATGATTATTCTAATGCAATGAGCCGATGGCTCATCTAAGAACTAATTTGGAAGATGTTTTACAGCCTCAGCATAGCACTGACATTAAAAGATATCCCGGAAAAATTGTAAGTCCGTATCATTATCATTTTGTTATTACCATCATTAGCAAAACCACGCTAGAGAAAGTACAGCTTTGTCTTTGTACTAGAATTGATACTTTAAAAACGGAACCAAGAATTGAAAAAGCTAGTGATTTTACATACAGACATGTGAAATACACCCTCATTCTCAATAAACACCAACTGAGCACCTATGACGTGCCAGATGCTCCTGTAGGTGTTGGGACATGTCTAGTGAATCAAAGGGGCATCCCTAGAAGGATTTCCATTCCAGTCGTGATGAGACAGACAATAAACAGAAGATAGAAGTATAGCACGGTGGGATAGTAGGTTTACAGGCAAAAAAAAAAAAAACGGCCGGGCGCGGTGGCTCAAGCCTGTAATCCCAGCACTTTGGGAGGCCGAGATGGGCGGATCACGAGGTCAGGAGATCGAGACCATCCTGGCTAACACAGTGAAACCCCGTCTCTACTAAAAATACAAAAAAATTAGCCAGGCGAGGTGGCGGCGCCTGTAGTCCCAGCTACTCGGGAGGCTGAGGCAGGAGAATGGCGTAAACCCGGGAGGCGGAGCTTGCAGTGAGCGGAGATCCGGCCACTGCACTCCAGCCTGGGCGACAGAGCGAGACTCCGTCTCAAAAAAAAAAACAAAAAAAAAAACAAAAAAAAAACGACGGTAGGTTTGTAGGTTTGTGGCTTACAGGCACTTTGGCTGTAGGCTCTTTTTCTTCAGCAAAGACTGGGATGCAAAAGAGTCAGCCAGGGACTGGAGAACAGCTAGTGCCAAGGCCCTAAGGAGGAGTGGAGAAGGGCAGCAAGCGACGAGTGTGGAGATGGACGGGGCGCCTTGTCGGTGCTAGGGCAAGGGAGTGCCAGAGACCCTGTTTTTTTTTTTTTTTTTTTTTTAACCAGGCATTTTTATTATTAAGAAACAGCCATCATGTGGTGTGCATCAATGGGCAAATCAAGGGCCATGTAGTGCCAAAGACCCCCTGGTGTTTTTGTTTTTGTTTTTTTTGAGATGGAGTCTTGCTCTGTTACCCAGGCTGGAGTACAGTGGTACAAGCTCGGCTCACTGCAACCTCTGCCTCCTGGGTTCATGCGATTCTCCTGCTTCAGCCTCCCTAGTAGCTGGGACTACAGATGCCCACCACCACGCCCAGGTAATTTTATGTATTTTTAGTAGAGACGGGGTTTCACTGTGTTAGCCAGGATGGTCTCGATCTCCTGACCTTGTGATCCTCCCGCCTCGGCCTCCCAAAGTGCTGGGATTACAGGCTTGAGCCACCACGTCCAGCCAACCCTGTTTTTTGTTTGTTTGTTTGTTTGTTTTTTAAACTAGGCTTTTTATTGTTAAGAAACAGCCACTGACCAGGCGTGGTGACTCACACCTGTAATCCCAACACTTTGGGAGGCCGTGGTGGGTGGATCACGAGGTCAGGAGTTCGGGACCAGCCTGGCCAACATGGTGAAACCCCATCTCTCCTAAAAATACACAAAAATTAGCCGGGCATGGTGGCGGGCATCTGTAATCCCAGCTACTAGAGATGCTGAGGCAGGAGAATCGCTTCAACCTGGGAGGCAGAGTTTGCAGTGAGCCGAGATCATGCCACTGTACTCCAGACTGGGCAACAGAGCAAGACTCTGTCTGGGAAAAAAAAAAAGAAAGAAAGAAGAAACAAACCAGCCACCACATGGTGTGAATCCATGGAAAAATCAAGGGCCGTGCTGCCATCTCAAGTACGCACTCACATGTGACCTCTCAGCCCTGCAAGGCGGTGTCATCAGCCCTACTTTCTAGGCCAAGAACAGGACAGCATGGGAGCCCAGGGCGGAATCAGGACAAGACCGGGCCTTTCACTCACAGTGAGGGAGACAGAGACAGCATCTTTCTGTCACTCCCAGCTTCAGGGCTGATTTTCTTGCAGGATGTGTGATCTCAAGTCTCTGTGATTCAGAGACACTGAATTTTCAGTCTGGGAAAATTCTCTCCTAACTTGAAAAAGTTGCAGATAAGGAACTCAAAAAGTGCAGAAATCTTCAAGAAGAAACAATCTTGCACTTGATCTATGGTGGATTGGCTGTAAATTCAATAATTTCAACTCACCCAGGTCCCTGAAAATGTCTTCCTTACAAACTGAGTAATATGCCTGTCTGATGGGCTGAGACGTGAATTCCTCAGGGGAAAGAATGTGCTATAAATTCTAGAGACGAAATCTTTGGTGGTAATTGTCTACCACTTCAGGTATGTATTTGTGGGAGAGGATGCCTAGAAAAAATAATCCATAGGAACAGAAACATCAGGACTCTGGGAGAGGCGAGATTCCGTGGGAATATTCAGGGTGGTGGTGGAGAGCAGCATTTACTTTGAAGCCACTGGGGTGATCATCTCCCTTGTCTTGCTGGCCTCCAGCTTGGAATGGGCTCCCATGACATTTGAGTACTTAATACAAAAGACTGCAGGAACCGCTCTGTGCATGTATACCAACAGCAGCAACATTTTGGATTCCCCTACAGGTGTACATTGAATTCAGTCCCATGTTGCAGAATGATTACTCGTCATCACAACTATTATATTCCACTTAATTCTTCAAAATGAAAGCAAATGAAGGTGGAAAAAAAAAATCCAAACTTTTTTTGAGATACATATTTTTAGAAAATTGAAGCATTCAGCGTTTCTTGGACTGGTTTCCAGGCGGTAATTATTTCCCTTGCTGAGTAAATATGTGCACAGAGTAAATGAGGGTTTAGAGCACAGATCACAGCACAGTGCCAAACAGAAACGGTGTCAGCCGACACTCAGCGACAAAGCTGCACTGGGTCTGTGTCCAGTTCCTGGTCTGGGCAACAAGACAGAGGCCAGAAGGGGGCACCGTTATGGCCAATGGACAGCCACAGAGCCCTTCACACACAGGCCACAGCCACAGGCCTCCCTACTCTGGTGCTGCTGAAAAATTGCACACCTCTTCATTTGCATTTTCCAATGAGCCTGTGTTATGTGGCTCATTTACTGCTGCTATTCTGATTCTGAATCTTCAACTCAGACTCAAGCAAAAAGAGCAAGGCATGGAAAATAAATGCAAAAAGAAAAAAAGATTTTTCTGAATCTTCAAAATGTATTTTAGGGTACTCCAAACAAAATGAATTCCCTTAGATTTCAGAGGCAAATACAAAATTGTGGTCACTTTAATGGAACATGACTCACATCTGTCAATCTGATCAGAGTGTCAGTATAGATGAGGAGGTAAAAAAAAAAAAAATCCTGGAAACATTGAATCTTCATTGGAAAGACCCACTGACAGCAAAATTTAAAAACAGGCCATCCTAAAGGACAAGGTTATTTGGGAATTTTTACAAGCCGATATTTTCAAGGAAACCGAAATTGGTCATGCATTTGTCTTCTTTACTAAGAGAGCATGGGTGTGGCAAGGGGGAGTGGGTGAGAGTGAATTAGTTAACTGAGCTTGATGATCTGAAATGCATTGTCTTGCAGCTCGCAGTTCTTTTAGCTGCACGCCCATGCTCCGTGTGGAACAGAGGTACAGGCAGAGAAAGCGTGTACTGGGAGTGCCCAGGATGCACGGTTTCTCTCCTAGAGCCTCATTACTCACAAGTGGCAGGAAAGAAGAGAAGAGAAGACATGAGCGGGTAATGAGGCCAACCCTGTCTAGTAAAGATAAATTCCACTTTTTCATTAGCTTTATGGCATATTTGATTTATACCAATCTTGTGCATATTTTACTTTGAATTTCACAAACTCAATTCTCTGCTTTCAGGCTTCATAACTCAGTAACTTAGACGTAATTCAGGGGTGTGCTCAAACTGCTCTTCTCTTAAACCCCGTTTAGCTATTACATTTCATCCTGTGTCCTTGGCATTCTCAGTTCCTCTGGAGATTCATTCATTCATTCAGGTGCTATGGGAGGTGGTGGGACAGAGAGTGAATCTTGCCTTTTGAAATGACAGACAGGAGACAGACTCACAAACATGTAAGAGCAAGATGGAACTAGGCAGAGCTATAGAGCAGCAGGTAAGAGCCACATGTGTAGGGGGTGTGGATGGGAGACCAAGGATTGAGATCATGCCAAGAAAATCTGTCTCATTGCTGTAGTCACATCATATGCAGCCCAATTTTTTTCTCTGTTATAAATGTTAAAAATACGACATGAGTAGCTGGGCGTGGTGGCTCACGCCTGCAATCCCAGCACTTTGGGAGGCCGAGGCAGGAGGATCACCTGAGGTCGGGAGTTCGAGACCAGCCTGACCAAAATGGAGAACCCCTGTCTCTGCTAAAAATACAAAAGTAGCCAGGCGTGGTGGTACATGCCTTAATCCCAGCTACTCGGGAGGCTGAGGCAGGAGAATTGCTTGAACCTGGGAGGCAGAGGTTGCAGAGAGCTGAGATTGTACCACGGCACTCCAGCCTGGGCAACAAGAGCGAAACTCCGTCTCAAAAAATTTGAAAGTAGGCTGGATATGGTGGCTCGCGCCTGTAATCCCAGCACTTTGGGAGGCTGAGGTGGGAGAATCACGAGGTCAGGAGATGGAGACCATCCTGGCTAACATGGTGAAACCCCATCTCTACTAAAAATACTAAAAAATTAGCCAGGCGTAGTGGCAGGTGCCTGTAGTCCCAGCTACTCGGAAGGCTGAGGCAGGAGAATGGCATGAACCTGGGAGGTGGAGCCTGCAGTGAGCTGAGATCATGCCACTGCACTCCAGCCTGGGTGACAGAGCAAGACTCTGTCTCAAAAAAATAAAAAAATAAATAAATAAATAAATAAATTTGAAAGTAGACAAAGAGTTGCTGTATGGATTAAAAAACAAGACCTAACTATATGCTGCCTATAAGAAACTCACTTCTCCCTCAAAGACACATATAGACTGAAAGTAAAGAAATGGAAAAAGATATTCAATGCAAATGCAAACCAAGGAAGAGCAGGAGTAGCTATACTTATATCAGATAAAACAGACTTTTAGTCAAAAACTAAAAAGACCTGAAGGTCATTATTAATATAAAGGGATCAACTCAGCAACAGGACATAACAATAGTAAATATATGTTCACCCAACACCAAAGCACCCAAATATATAAAGCAAATGTTAATACATCTAAAAGGAGAGCTAGACTGCAATACAATAATAGTAGCAGACAACACTCCACTTTCAGCAATGGGTAGATCATCCAGACAGGAAATCAACAAAGAAACATGAAGTTAAACTATGGTCTAGGTCTAATGGACCTAACAGACATTTATAGGACCTGTCATCCAACTGCTGCAGAATACAGATTCTTTTCATCAGCACATGGATCATTCTCCAGGATACATCATATGTTAGGCCACAAAACATGTCTCAGCCAATTTGGAAAAGTCAACATAATATCAAGTATCTTTTCTGAAATGGAATAAAACTAGAAACCGATAAAAAGAGGAACTTTGGAAACCGTACAAATACATAGAAGTTAAACAACATGCTCCTGAATGACCAATGGTCAATGAAGAAATAAAGAAGATTAAAATTTTATTGAAACAAATGAAAATGGAAATACAACATACCAAAAATCTATGGGATACAGCAAAAGCAGGGCTAAGAGGGACATGTATAGCAATAAACGCCTACATAAAAAAAATAGAATGACTTTGCATAAACAATCTAACAATGCACCTCAAGAAACTAGAAGAGCAAGAAAAATCCAAATCTAGATTAGTAGAAAGGAAGAAATAAAATTAGAGCATAAATAAATGAAATTGAGACTCAAACAATATAAAAGATCAACAAAATTAAAAGTTGGTTTTTGAAAAGATAAATAAAATTGACAAACTTTTAGCTAGATTATGAAAAAAAGAAAGTCCAAAAGAATTAAATCAGAGATTAAAAAAAGGAAGTATTACAAGGTTAGAGATGACAGAAATAGAAAGTATCATTAGAGACTGCTATGAAAAACTATATGCTGACAAATGGGAAAACCTAGAAGTGGATAAATTTCTATCAAGATTGAACTATGAAAAAGTAGAAAATCTGAACAGACCAAAAATGAATAACAACATCAAAGCAGTAATAAAAAGTCTCCCATCAAAGAGAAGCCTAGGACTTGATGGCTTCACTGCTAAAATCTTCCAAACATTTAGAGAAGAACTAATACCAGCTCTACCCAAACTTTTTCAAAAAATTGAAGAGTAGCAAATACTTGCAAACTCATTCTATAAGGCCAGTAATATCCCGATACCCTAAGCAAACAAGAACACTACCCAAAAAGAAAACTACAGGCCAAAATTCCTGATGAACATACATGTAAAAATCCTCAACAAAATACTAGCAAACCAAATTCAACAACACATTAAAAGGATCATTCACCATGACCAAGTGGAATTCATCCCAGGGATGCAAGGATGGTTCAACATATACAAATTAATAAATGTGATACTTTACATTAACAGAATAAAGGACAAAATTACATGATAATTTCAACAGATGCTGAAAAAGCACTTTATAAAATTCAACATCCTTTCACGATAAAAACTCTCCTCACAATGAATACAGAAGTAAAATACCTCAACACTATACAGGCCATATTTGACAAACTCAAAGCTAATATGATACTAACCAGGGAAAAGCTGAACGTCTTTACACTAAGATCTGGAATAAGACAGGATGCCCACTTTTACCACTTCTATTCAACATAGTACTGGAAGTCCTAACCTGAGCAATTAGGCAAGAGAAAGAAATAAAGGGCATCCAAATTGGAAAGGAAGAAGTCAAAATAGCCTTGTTTGCAGATGACATGATCTTATATTTAAAAAAAAACCTAAAGACTCCACCAAAAAATTCCTAGCACTGATAAACAAATGCAGTAAAGTTGCAGGATACAAAATCAGTACACAAAAATTAGTAGCATTTCTATATGTTAACAGTGATCAATCCAAAAAAGAAATAAATAAAGCAATCCCATTTACAACATCTACAAAGAATATAAAATACCTAGAAATCAGCTGAACCAAAGAAATGAAAGATCTATATAGAGAAAACTGTGAAACACTGATGAAAGAAATTGAGGAGGACACAAGTAAAAATGAAATGATATTCTTTGCTCATGGATTGAAAGAATTAATATTGTTAAAATGTCTATACTATCCAAAGCGATCTACTAATTCAAGCAATCCCTACCAAAGTATCAAATGACATTCTTCACAGAAATAGAAAAAACAATCCTAAAATTCATATGGAACCACAAAAGACTCCAATTAGCTAAAGCAATCCTAAGCAAAAAGAACAAAGCTAGAGGCATCACGCTACCTGATTTCAAATTATACTACAAAGTTATATTTACTAAAATAGCATTGTACTGGCATAAAAGCAGACACATAGAACAATGGAACAGAGTAGAGAAGCCAGAAGTAAATCCATGCACTTACAGCAAATTCATTTTTGTCAAAGGCACTGAGAACACACACTGGGGAAAGAAAAGTCTCTTTAATAAATGGTGCTGGGAAAAATGAATATCCACATGCAGAGGAATGAAACTGCATCCCCATCTTACAACATAGACAAAAATCAACTCAAAATGGATTAAAAACTTAAATGTAAGACCATAAACTATGAAACTACTAGAATAAAACATTGCAGGAAATGCTACAGGACATTGGTCAGGGCAAATATTTTTTGGATAAGACCTCAAAAGCACAGGCAACAAAAGGAAAAACAAACAAATGGGATTACATCAAGCTGAAAAGCTACTGCACCATGAAGGGAACAAAGTGAAGAGGCAACCTACTGAGTCGGAGAAGGTATTTACAAACTCCCCTTCTGACAAGGGATTAATAACCAGAATATATAAGGAACTCCAACAACTCAACAACATGAAAAGAAATAACCTGATTCGAAAATGGCCAAAATACCTGAATAGACATTTCTCAAAAGAGGACATATAAAGTGGCTAAGGCGTATGAGAAAAATGCTCAAGGTCACTGATCATCAGGGAAACGCAAGTTAAAACCACAATGAGATATCATCTCATCCCAGTTAGAATATCTATCATCAAAAAGACAAAACAGAAGGGCTGGTGAAGATGCAGAGAAAGTGGAACACTCATCCACTGTTGGTGGCAATGCATGATACTATGAAACACAGTACGGAGATTACCCAGAAAACTAAAAACACAACTACCATATGATCCAGAAATTCTAGAATACTGCTGAGTATTTCTCCAAAAGAAAGGAAATCAGTATATCAAAAAGATGTCTGCATTTCCATGTTTATTGCAGCGCTGCTCACAATAGCCAAGATCTGAAATCAACCCAAGTATCCATCACCAGATGAATGAAGAAAATGTGGCACACATACTCAATGGAACATCATTTAGCCATAAAAAAGCAGAAAATTGTCATTCACAGCAACATGGACGGAACCAGACATCATTATGTGAAGTGAAATAAGCCAGGCACAGAAAGACAAATATCACACGTTCTCACTCATATGTGGGAGTTTAAAAAGTTGATCTCAGCCAGGCACAGTGGCTCACACCTGTCATACCAGCCCTTTGGGAGGCTGAGGTGGGTGGGTGAGCTCAGGAGTTTGAGACCAGCCTGGGCAACATGGTGAAGCCCCATCTCTGCTAAAAATACAAAAATGCGCTAGGTGTGGTGGTGTGCACTGGTAGTCCCAGCTACTCAGGAGGCTGAGGTGGGAGGATCACAAAGTGAGCCTGGAAAGTTGAGGCTGCAGTGAGCCTCACCCACTGCACTCCAGCCTGGGTGATGAAAGTGAGACACTGTCTTAAAAAAACAAAAACAAAAACAAAAAAAATGGTTGATCTCATGCAGGTAGAGAGTAAATTACCAGAGGCTAATTTACCAGAGGTTATCAGAGGCTGGGAAGGGAAGGGTTGGGAGGGGAAAGATAAGAGAAGCTGGGTAAGGGGTACAAAAATACAATTTAATAGAAAAAATAAATTCTAGTATTTGATAGTACAGTAGGGAAATTATAGTTAACAATAATTTTATTGTTATATACAATTATATACAATTATATAACAATAAAATGTTATATTGAAATACATAAAAATTTTATTGTATACTTCAAAGTAGCTAGATTTAAAAATATCTAAAAGAGTATAATTGGATTGTTTGTAGCACAAATGATAAATGCTTGAGGTGATGGGTTCCCCATTTACCCTGAAGTGATTATTACACATTGCATGCCTGTGTCAGGGTATCTCATGTAACCATAAATATATGATCCTATTATGTACCCACAAAATTTTAAAAAAATATAGCTAGAAGAGAAGATTTGTAGAATTTATAGAAAGATAAAGGTTTGAGATGGATATCCCAATTACCCTGATTTGATCATTACACGTTGTATACAAGTATCAAAATATCACACATACACTCGAAATATGCACAACTATTAAATATCAGTTTTAAAAAATGGAAAAGAATCATGTATGCTCCCACCATCCAAATCCAGTGGGGTACCTTCTGCACAGCATCTTCTGGTCCTGTGCACCTGCTCCTACATTTGATATTGTTCCATTCACGGTACACATACTGCCCAACACCTAACTGCCTATTAGCCCTTTACACAAACGTTTCCGTGTTCTTCCACAGTGGCCGCAGCAGGCATGGGCAATTTCATGCTCTTTCAGGCTGCTCTTTGCTAAGCCAGTGCACTAATTTGGGATTGGAAGGTATTCCCTTTGTTGTCGTTTTGCTGTTAAAGACACACTGCACTTTGGGAGGCCGAGGCAGATGGATCACTTGAGGTCAGGAGTTCAAGACCAGCCTGACCAACATGGCGAAACCTCACCTCTACTAAAAATACAAAAATTAGCTGGTCGTGGTGGCGTGTGCCTGTATTCCCAGTTACTCAGGAGCCTGAGTCAGGAGAATCGTTTGAACCCTGGAGGTGGAGGTTGCAGTGAGCTGAGATAGTGCCATTGCATTCTAGCCTGGGAGACAGAGCAAGATTCTATCTCAAAAAAAAAAAAAAAAAAAAAAGACACACTGCAGGTCACCCTTTCCAGTTGCTAAGCTGTTGGCTTATTCTGAATTATTTCTTGGGGATAAAGTCCTGAAAGTAGAAGTGTGAGTTAAAGGATATGTCTGGCTCTTTCCTTTATTCATTCAACAGATATTACTGGGTGCCTGTTCGGTGCCAGACACCAGGTAAAGTGACAGACATTCCCATGGAGCCTGCATTCTAGTTGGGCCAAGGGAGTGGCCAGGCAATACGCCATCCACAACCTAAAAGGAACATTTTCAAGGGTGACCCATAAATATGATGGATGATATAAGATTGTGACTGGTAAGATGGAATGGGCTATAGCTTTTCAACTACTCTTTGACTTCGCACCAATTTCTAGAATCGACAGCAGTGAACAAGCATGATCATTGCCCTGTAACTTTGCCAGCATGGGAAGATACCATTTTAAAATAACTTGTGCTGTGAGGCCAGATGTAAAAGGGGACTTCCAGATGATGGCCCTGTGGTCCTTCCTCACTCACCTGGCTGCCACGGCCTTCTCTGTGCTCTGCTGCAGCTCCTTCATCTCTTCCTGTAGCTGCTGTGGCTTCGTAAAATGCCCCATGAAGTTGAAATAATCCCCTGCGCAGGGCCGATGGACAGCAGGTGAATAGTTAACACCCAACTTCTGTAAAAATTCCTGGTAAGTAATGTGCCCTTTTCCCTCGGTGTCATAGCTTAAAAAAACAAAAACAGAAACAGAAAGCACTTCTCAGTAGCCACTAAGGTGCTGCTGCTCAGGGTTTGGAAAATGCCTGCACCATCCATGAGGAGATCATCTTCCATCCCTCACCACTCAGAGCCCCCGCTGTGGACCAGCGGCACCAGCCCTGCCTGGCAGAGCTGGAAATGCAGTTCAGGCTGCACTCCTGATCCGATCGGCATCCGCATGTTAACAAGGACCCCAGGTGACTCACAGGCACATCAGCATTCAGGATGGTCACGCCACACATGCACACATGGCCTGCCCGGAGAGAGAGCAACCAAAGCCACTCACCTGTCATTCTATTACAAACACAGTTGTGACTACAGAAAATTAAAGTCAACCCCTCCATATGTTTAGCAGGTGTTTTTGTTGTTTTTTGTTTTGTTTTGTTTTTGAGACAGAGTCTCACTCTGTGGCCCAGGCTGGAGTACGGTGGTGCGAGCTGGGCTCACTACAACCTCTGTCTCCGATGCTCAAGTGATTCTCCTGCCTCGGCCTCCCGAGTAGCTGGGATTACAGTGCCGGCCACCACGCCCGTCTAATTTTTCTATTTTCAGTAGAGACGGGGTTTCACCATGTTGGCCAAGCTGATCTCAAACTCCTGACCTCAGGTGATCCGCCCGCCTCGGCCTCCCAAAGTGCTGGGATTACAGGCGCGAGCTGCTGCACCTCGCCCGTTCCCAGTTTTTTAAATTGAATACTTACCTGTGAGAGGAACTATGCTAAGGTTTAGAAGAAAATTCTTCAAAGGGCATATTCAATCTTAAAACTCGAATGAGTGAATGTCACTTGATTCAAAGATGGTAAAATTCCCCATTTTGTCTTTGAAGAGATGCCAATTACGTACAGCCAATGAGAGAGGCCAGTGAGGAAAACAAGATAAGAATTATGCTATGCACCTTTTATGTCATTTTCTATTATTGAGATTTTTCTGAATTAGAACTCATTAAAAAAGGCATAATGGAGGGTTTTTATCTCCCAACGTTGTTCAAATAGAATAGAATTACTTCAATAAAAATTTTAAGGCAAATTGCCAATTTTCTTTAAAGAAAGAAAGCATTTATTTTTACAGAAAGATCTTGGTCCTCATCTAATCGATAAAAATGGCATTTGCAGATGTGATTTTCCCCAGATGAACTCAGAGTTACAAGGAATGAGACTATATTTAAACAATGTTGCCAGCATAATTCTCCCATCAGGATGTTGCTTGGGCATTTGTCTGATGGAGTAGAAGTACAATCGGTTTTCCTTTGAGAGGTAGAGCTCCCTTTTGCTCTGCTCGTTAACTGATGAGATCCTGGAGGATCTATGGAACCCACAGTTGCCTGTGACACACTAAGCCCTGTACGACTGCTTGAGCTGAGTTAACAATAAAGAAAATGTCCTTATTGACCACATTCTTGTCCTCAAGGGGAAGGGGTGGTGGGTAGCAGAGACAGCAGATAGATGTTTGGGTAAATGTTGCTTCATGCACTTGTGTTAAAACTTGCAGAGGCTCTCAGGAGTTGGAAGACCACCACCCTTCCCAAAGGCCATGTGGGCCTGTCCCCACAGGTGCCCGTGTGGGCTCTCTCCAGGCTCCCTTGCCTTCTGTGCCCTGCAGATCCCTGCTCCTCTGCCATGTGTCTGCCATGCACCTGCTGCCTCAACACAGCATTCGCCCCATTCTCCACACAGACTCCGCCTGACAAGGTAAGCAAAGCCCCCTTGGATGACTTCCTCCACTACTTCGCAGGCAGCGTGCAGAGAGCGGGCTCTAGGTAAACACCAGCTCACCGGCTCTTCACCTGGCAAGGCCCTTTCCTGCTCCCGGGATCAGTTCCTCAGCTGGGAGCCGTCACGGGCAGTCCTAGACCTGAGGTCTCAGGACAGTGCCCCACCCAGCTCCTGCTGAGACCATCAGCTCCTTATCCCCTGCAGACCTTTTCAGGTGTCTGTTATGAGGATGACCTTAATTTTGCAACCCAGAAAAGTACGCTTCCACCTTTATTCAGTGAATTTTGTTTTTAAAACCCAACAAGACAACACACCCTCAGAAAGTGGCCTGTGGGCTCTGCAGTTCCCGAGGTTTCTCCTGTGGCTGTGGAAGAGTTGTGGTCTCAGCAGCACCATCAGGGGCAAGCGCCTCCAGGAGGGGCCTCCCTGTTGCTGGCGATGCTAAGATGGCTGCAGGGAGGAAGCTGAATTTCACATGGACATACCTAGGAGGCAGAAGGGCCGCCGTTTCTTGAGCTTCTAGGGTTATCCCAGGGCCATGCCTCTCTCCTTGAACTACATCAGGACTCTAACTTGCCTTGTGGCACCAGGGCAATGTAATAATACAAATCTGGTCAAGATGCCCTCTGAATAAAGCTCCCAGGGGTTCCTCATTCTGACAGGAGGGTTCCTAACAGAATGGTCCACAGCCTACCCACCTGACAAGCAGCCCCCAGAGAGCAGTGCACCTCTTTTGGAAACCTCTTTCTCCTCCTAAGTCAAAAGAACCAAGACTGTGCCTTCCTCTGAGCTCCTCAAGGCGCGGTGAGGACTGGACGGGTTAGTGCACATGCGGATACATGGGGAGTGCATGTTGGCATTTGCAACTGCTCTGTGCCACTCAAAATTTCTCCCACATCCTGCCTCCATCCAGTTCCTAGGTCCATGTCGTATCTGCCTACTAGATGGCAGGTTTCTTGAGGAGAAACTATGGTTTATTCATTTTTTACAAATTCA
Source organism: Papio anubis (assembly GCF_008728515.1). Classification (NCBI taxonomy): domain Eukaryota; kingdom Metazoa; phylum Chordata; class Mammalia; order Primates; family Cercopithecidae; genus Papio; species Papio anubis. Next base: position 7,062,424 of record NC_044991.1, on the reverse strand, counting down.
CAGCATCCAGCAACACACTTTGCATGAGCTACGTTATCCATTCATGGCTGCTGGGCTAAGAAAAGTGAAGGGAGTGCATTTCTAAGGAAGGACTGCCCTCCTGGTGTGCTGTGCTCAAGGGCTTACCAACAACAAACTTTCCATCATGACACTAGAACTGAATGAAAAGGCATTCTTAATACTTCATTAACAAAGATCAGAAACATTCTATTCTCAGCCAAATGAACAGAAGACTAGATTGCACAACTGCAACTAAAATATTGTTGTGAATGTGATTAATAAGTAAGCTAATTCAGCTTACATAACCTCACCGTTCATTGTATTGTCCTTTGTGTAACATTTTAAAAAACCAACTTGCCTATAAATGTTGAATTTTCAAATGGTTCAGCAACAGATGTGCCAGGAAAAAATGTGCACATAAACAGAGGACCCACAAAAACTCACATTTGTGGATGGTGATGGCCACTCATTTATGATACAATCACATTACTCTGCCCATTTATTGTACACACAGCAATTCAATTGTACACATAATTTGAATATGTTCACATTGATTGGTCTGCTTTGCTGAGAATGTCTTAGTCCTTTATGCTCAGTTTAGGCACTTAATTCTCACATACATTTCAGAAGTATCTTCACATGCCACTGTCCCTAGAGTTATAGGGCAGAATGAGGAGGTGTGGTGGAAGCCCTGTTGATGGCCTAGGCTAGGCAGCAGAGGCAGACACAGCACCTCATGCAGATGGGGACACAAGGAATTCTCTCAGGTGCCATCTTGGAGGGAGGTCTGATGACTCAAATAACTGCTCTTTAGAAATGAAAGTGCCTGATATGGTTTGGATTTGTGTCCCCACCCAAATCTCATGTCAAATTGTAATCCCCAGTGTTGGAGATGGGGCCTAGTGGGAGGTGACTGGATCCTTCATGAGTGGTTTAGCACCATCCTCATTGTGCTGTTCTCGTGATAGTGAGTTCTCATGAGATCTGAATGTTTGAAAGTGTGTGGCACCCCCCACCACCTTCATCCTGCTCTGGCTACATGAAGCGCTGGCTCCCTTTTTTTCATTCCACCATGATTGTAAGTTTCCTGAGGCCTCCCCAGAAGCTGAGCAGACACCAGCATCATGTTTCCTGTACAACCTGTGGAACAGTGAGCCGATTAAACCTCTTTTCTTTATACATTACCCAGTCTCAGGTATTTCTTTACAGCAGCATGAGAATAGACTAATACAGTGTCCAATTGCTGAAGCTGAACATGCTTAAAGGGGCATATTCAGTAAGTTCTGGTGGAATCGCAGAAGATCAGACACTATCTGCCCCAGTACCCATCAAGAGCCAAAATCCACCCATTACACTCCCCAGTAAGAAGGAGGCTAGCCTTCTTTACTTTGTCTAGATGTCTTCTTTACTTCTAGAGCTTTGTCTAGCCTTAGACAAAGACATGCCAGACATGAGAACCACACTTCCTTCAAGGACTGCCTGCCGGGGTCCCAGATGGCTTTAATCACTGAAAGGGTCTTCATGTTGAGCTTAGAGTCCACCTGGCTAGCACATTTCCAAGTCGAACGTCTTTGTATTCAGTACTTCTAAAAGTCAACCTCTGACATCACATCCCACTGAATCTTCCCATTTCTGAGCTAATAATCTTGATCATTCAACCTTCTAAAACCCTTTCCCTTCTTGAGGCTCCCTGTTCAGAGGTTCCACCAGCCAGGCACCAAGTAGGTTCTCTATGGGCATTGCTTTGCTTGAGCTAATTGAAATGGCCTCACTTTTTGCGAACTGAAAACCATAGGTTTTTTTTTTTTTTTTTTTTTGTCCACATGAGTTGCTGTACACAGCACAGCTGCTTTTTCATAGTCTCTTCTGTTTATATTTGAATACTGATATATAACTCACCTGCCATATCAAGAAATGTGCATAAATTGGGCATTAATTATCTCCCAAACTTTCTGGCAGGTCTGCTTGGCTAGCTAGTTTCACACAACCAAACATCTCCACGGATATTTCTGAGCCTGCTGCTTTCCTACTCGGGTCTTCCCTTTGGTGCATTTTTAGAGTACACCCTCTCCCTCTTCAGAGTTTTCTAGCAAAGTTTGTTTTAGATTCAAATAGTTGAATATTACCTGATTAAAGGAGGCTACAGAAGATGCTCGGAATGCCAAGCTCTCCCCAAGGAGACGCCTCCCATGCCCAGGGTCAACACTGAGTGACACCCTGTGCCTGGCCTTCTAACTGAAACCACCTTTACAAAAAGTATGACACTGAGAGAAATCTGACGTCGCCAACTCTATCCTGCTTCTAACCACACGAACTGTCGTTGCTCATTCCTGGGCATAGGCCAAGCTAACTATAGGAAGAATTTAATCTGCAATTTAACTTTAAAGCAAAGATGATAACGGTCCTCTTGCAAAACTAACCTCTTCCTTGCTCAGGGACTGAAACCACCTTTGTAAAACTCCACAAGGGGCCGGGCACAGTGGCTCATGCCTGTAACCCCAGCACTTTGGGAGGTTCAGGTGGGCGGACCACAAGGTCAAGAGATTGAGACCATCCTGGCCAACATGGTGAAACCCTGTCTGTACTAAAAACACAAAAATTAGTTGGGCGTGCTGGTGCATACCTGTAATCCCAGCTACTCAGGAGGCTGAGGCAGGAGAACAGCTTGAACCTGGGAGGCGGAGGTTGCAGTGAGCCAAGATCATGCTATTATGGGCCAGCTACCTGGGCGTGAGATGGGTCATGGGATTACCATACCCCAATCTATATGCTCAACTGCATCAAAAGGAGCAGGACTTGGAGTTCCACTACTAATTGTCAAAAAGACTAGAAGGACTCAAATGCATCCAACCCTGCAATTCCAGGTCCATAAGTCATTCTATCAGCAGTTTGATCGGCCAGTGCCCAAGCTTCCTCCATCAATCAAAAACTCACTTGCTCAACCAGCTGAAAACACAGCTAGCAGCTTAGGAATTTTCTCATGCTATGTATGTGGAGGAACTAATATGGGAGACCAGTGGCCATAGGAAGCAAAGGAATTAATGCCACAAGATAACTTCACTTCGCCTACCCCTGCCAGTGAACCAACAGCCTCAGCAAGTGTTCAGTTGTTGAAAACCTTCATAATTGGAAAGTACTGTATCACTCGATGGGGAAAGGCTTTCACAGAGGCAGTAGGAGAAACAGCCTGCCTAGGGCAACAGTATTATGATAAGACTAAAAGCAAAACTCTACGGAGAAACACCCAGAATGACTCCTACTTACGAGATCCAAACCCCTTCTCTCGATTCTCTACTCTAAGCCACACTTGGCATCAGCTAGAGGCTCCAAATGCTTGGAAGGCTCCCCCTGGCCTATATTGGATCTGTGAAGCACGGACATATCGGCAACTGCCAGCTAAACGGACAGGGGCATGTGTGTTAAGAACAATCAAGCCATCCATCTTTCTGATTCCTCTAAAGCAAGGGGAACTCTTAGGATATCCAGTTTATGATGAAAATAAAAGAACTAGAAGAAGCATAATCACAAAAATAGACACAAATATCAAAAAGGATGTGGACATAGGAAACTGGAAAGATAATGAATGGCCTCCTGAAAGAATCATTAAATATTACGGGCCAGCTACCTGGGCACAAGACGGGTCATGGGGTTACCACACCCCAATCTACATGCTCAACCGCATCCTAAGGTTGCAGGCAGTCCTTGAAATTATAACCAATGAAACGTCAAGGGCACTAGATTTATTGGCAATACAAGCAACACAAATGAGAAATGCTATGTATCAAAATAGATTGGCTTTAGATTACCTCTTAGCCTCAGAGGGAGGAGTATGTGGGAAATTTAACTTAACCAACTGTTGCCTAGAAATTGATGATAATGGCCGAGCTGTCATGGAAATCACAGCTAGAATGTGCAAGTTGGCCCATGTTCCAGTTCAGACTTGGTCCGGGTGGTCCCCGGATTCCTTGTTTGAAGGATGGCTCTCAACCTTTGAAGGATTCAAAACCCTCATTGGTGAGTTCTTGCTTATTCTTGGCATCTGCCTCATCCTCCCTTGCCTTTCACCCCAGTTTATTAGGAGTATTCAGTCAACTATAGAGGCAATAGTAGCCTGACACACTACCGCGTGGTTGTGGCATTAACCAAATATCAGCCACTGCCAGTAGAAGCAGCTCAGCTCCGCAAAGAGGTGGCAAATAGTGGTGCTTTCTATTAACACCTTTATTATAAGAAGCACCAAAGGGGGGAATGGAACAGGAATTAAAAGAAATTAAAGAATGTGTAACCAGAAATTCAGTTGTATGTAAGAAAACCCAATTCTCCCTGAGAAAGAGAAAGAGCTGGAGTCCTTTAAAAAGTAACTGCCTGCTTTTCTGTGGCTAGTGAGCCTTATCTCACCTCCTTTCCCAGGCATTGTGAAGACCCTGTTTCTCTAGCTGTGCAGCTGCAAGGTCACTAGGCAGATAAACTCAAGTCGTAAACCATGTTTTTCATTGAAAAGTAAGAAATGATGTGATGCATGTCTCAATTGAGTAACTGTCTTTGTTTCTTGCTTCTGAATTATGCAAGAAACAATTGGTCTCTCTGATTCCTTAAAAAAACTGCTACAGTGCCACTGCACTCCAGCCTGGCAACACAGTGAGACGTCTCAAAACAAACAAAAAACTCCACAAGGTTAGAATTATGGTTCAGTAGTCGTGTGGCTGGAGGTCACAAGATTTGTAACCTCCTCAATGGCTCCTATAGATAACATCACTATTGTGAAATCTAAGACTGCTGTTTGACGCACCTTCAGAGCTTGCATTTTAATGGGCTAGTTGGTGCCACCTGGACTGGTAGCCCATACCAAGAAACCAGATCATCTGGACTTGTGACTCCCACCCAGGAATTGACTCAGTGCAAGAAGATAAGCTTTGACTCCCTGTGATTTCACCCCCGGCCCAACAAAATCAGCACTCCCCATTCCCTAGCCCCTTGCCCATCAAACTAGTCTCGAAAACCCCTCGCCTCTGAATTCTTGGGGAAGTGGATTTGAGAAATACCTCCTATCCTTCCACTTGGCTGGCCCTGTACGTTATTAAACTCTTTCTTCTCTGCAGCACTTCTGTTTCAGGGAATTGGCTTTATCTATGCAGCAGGTAAGAAGAACCTGTTGGGCAGTTACACCCTGACCAGGACAGGCTGTCAAACTCCAGTTCTGACATAAGCAGCATCCTGTCCTCTGCACAGCTCTTTCCTCTCTGTCCCAGGACTTCCCACCCTCCTCAGGCTCTGGGCCTCTGCTCACGGATACCTGTCCCCCACCTCTGGCTACCTCTCTCAGCTAATGACTATGTATTAAGACTCAACTCAGGTGTTGTGTTTGGGAGTTCCTCCTTGAGCTCCTGTGGTGGCTGCCTCCACTGCTCCGTCCTGGCATGTGGCTGTTGTCACTGAGCAACCTGTGGGCAGGGGCTGTCTTTCATCTCTGGAACCTTTGAATCTAGCACAAGGCCTGGCACAAAGAAAGATCCAAAAAAATGACTGCTAAATGATTGGTCAGATGAGTGAGTGGCTGCATGCACTTCCCTCATGCAGCATCCTTAGCAGTCTCTCCAAAGTCAAACCAAAATTATTCCTCCTGAAATCTCGTGCATAGAGCTCCTAACCTGGCTTCAGTGAGCAGGGTTCCTTTCACAACGGCCTCCTCCAGGCTTGCAATGCTTTATCCCTTTAACCCTCCACAGGCCAGCCTGTGACATCTGCATCCCCCTTGGCATCCCTGTGCCTCCCCGGCCTCTGCGCAGTTTACTGGGGCCCCTGGGGGGTGGGCTCTGAGCAGAAGTGTGGCACTCGTCCCTGAAAGTCTGCGTGCAATCCTGAAGCTCTGCAGTCCCACCTGGGTGGGTGGAGTCCTCCACTAAGAGGATAACACCACAAGCTGAAAGCCAGCCAGGTCCCTGAGTCACTGCTTGGAAGCAGGAGCCACTAGACACACAGCAGGCTTTGGGTGAATAAGAACAAAACACAGACGTGCTAAGCCACAGAGATCTGGGGGTCAATCGATTAATTTACTTCAGTAGCATAAACCAGGCCCTCTGGACTGATCTGAAATTCTAAAATAGTGCACTTCATAGGTGCTTGAATAAATGTTGACTGAATAATGGATGTTGAACACTTTTTTCCTTGTCTATAGTCTGTCATATTTTTTACTTCTGTGTTTTCAGAGAAGCATGATGGCATTTTCCTATTTGCTTCTGCCTGCCCAGTTTCTGGGGGCTGTCCTCTCCTGACAGTCAACTTGGAGCTGCTCAGACTGCCAGAGCTGATGGGGTGTGTCCTGCAGGCCCCTGCCGCTCCCCAAGTTCGCCGTAGCCTCTGGTCATCAGGAACATCGTGGGGAGGGTGCTTCACTAACACCGTGAGACAGCCCCACGGGGAGGAGGCCCGTTTCTGCTGCTGTTTCGGGGCCCAGGCTCCTTCCTGTTGTTAGGGCAACTGAAGGAGGCTCCTTGGTGCCTGGACAACCCATGGCGGCCACCGAGCCCCGTCCTGGCTCGCGGTGCCCCCTGCTGCTCTGGTGGAGAGGTGAATCGTCACTATCAGCAAACACTGGGGGAGGAAGAGAACACGCCAGGAGGGTGGGAAGCTGAGCATGATGAACTGATGTCACACCAACAAGTAGAAAAAGCAAGAAAAAAACCACAATATCAAGTTCCCACGGATCATCACCTCTGCTGAGTGCATTAGGGCTGACCTGTTGTTGTTTTACGGATTTTCCGAGTCTTCTAAAATGCGTGTGCATTAATATGATGACCAGAAGATCTTTTCAAAGCTATATTGTCATTTTGCCACTAACACTCATGCTCACATACACCCAGTGCTCTGCACGTACTAGGCTGTTTAGTTGCGTGACCATCCCGTTCATCCCTGGGGCCTTTTGGAAGGTGGAGGGTGAGAGGAAGGAGAGGATCAGAAAAATAACTATTGGGTACTAGGCTTAACACTTGGGTGATGAAATAATCTGTACAATAAACCCCCACAACATGGGCTTACCAATATAACAAACCTGCACATATACCCTCAACTTAAAAGTTAAAAAAAAAATAATAAAAATCTCAGGCCTGGTGCCATGGCTCACGCCTGTGATCCCAGCACTTTGGGAAGCTGAGGCAGGCAGATTGCTTGAGGTCAGGAGTTCGAGACTAGCCTGGTCAACATGGTGAAACCTCATCTCTACTAAAAATACAAAAAAAATTAGCCAGGTGTGGTGGTGTGCACCTGTAATCCCAGCTACTTGGGAGGCTGAGGCAGGAGAATCGCTTGAACCTGGGAGGCAGAGGTTGCAGTGAGCTGAGGTTGCGCCAGTGCACTCCAGCCGGGAAAACAGAGAGGGACTCCATCTCAAGAGGTCAGGAGTTCAAGACCAGCCTGGCCAACATGGTGAAATCCCGTCCCTACTAAAAATACAAAAAAATTAGCTGGGGATGGTGGTGGGTGCCTGTAATCCCAGCTACTTAGGAGGCCCAGGCAGGAGAATCTCTTGAACCTTGGAGGTGGAGGTTGCAATGAGCCGAGATCGCACCACTGCCCTCCAGCTGGATGACAGAGTAAGACTCTGTCAAAAAAAAAAAACCAAAAAACTCAGTTTCGCAAGACGAAAAGAGTAAAGAGTTCTGGAGCTGGATGGTGGTGACGGCTGCACAACGTGATGAATGTATTGAATACCGCTGAGCTGTGTGCTTAAAATTGGTGACGATGGTAAACTGTGCTATGTGTATTTTGACACAGTAAAAAAGTGGAGAACAAAAACAACAGCAGTGAAGAAAATCTTGCATCAATAAAAACTCGATTTGATTTTGAAAATGTAGATATTGCATGAAATACTTTCCAGGAAATAGTTCATCTAATGAAGTGAAACAAAAATGGCAGGTGCTATAATTTGCAAAGCGTCCTAGGAACTGCACGATTGACCTAAGGGAGAATGAAAAACACGGACACAGGAAGGGCCACCAGGTGAATGTGCGTGCTGACCCAAAGGCAATTCCGGAGGGAAAAAGGGATTCACTGAAGGGAGGGAATAGAGGAATTATCAGCCCAAGAACTGGACTTTTCTATGGCCTCCAAACGTATTCTCTCTCTAGCAAACCAGATTCACCATCACTCTTCCACTTCCTCATCAATTAATCTTGCATGTGAAATAACTCAGCTTAAAAGCTCAGTTTATTAGTCCTCGATTTCTGAGCCTTCAGAGGTCCTGGCAGGGACACAGCACTTAATTACCAAGACTCTCTCTCCTTAAGAGCATTTGAGTATCTTAGGCGATGAGCTCTGGATTATTAGTTTATCTTGGTCATTCTCAGCCCTGCAAAAGTGCAGAGTCAGTGTTTAAGAAGCGTTTGCTGGGCGAACAAATGAAGAGAGGGTGTGTTACATTTACTGAGTGGTCACTGCACACCGGGCCCTGGGCTAGCACTTACTATGACTCCTTACCCAGGCCTCACAGCCGCCCTGGGTGACAGGGAACACGGGTGACAGGGAACATTAGTGCTGCTTTGCAGATGATGAGGAGTGTACGGCACAGAGGAGCTAAGTAACTTGATGGGGGCCACACAGCAGGAAGCGGGCAGGAGTCACGCCCACGCATCTGGCTGTAGTGCTGTTGCTCTTAACCACTTACCATCTGTGGCATGAGGTCAACTAAACAATAGTGGACAAAATTCTGACTGCAAGCAGTTGTCAACACAGGGTGAAAATCTGTACATTTCATAATTATGTTCATAACTGTATGAAGAAACTTTAGCCACAAGCCAACAGTGAGTGTCCACCTCCAGTGGAAACGGAAATAAGCTCTGTCCCACCCTCAGAAAAAGGCTCCGTCCATTCTCATTTCCCCCATGGGAACACTTGTGGGGGACATGCCTCCAATGCCTCTCATCCCCATGGCCAGCCCCCACTCAGGGGTTCCCCCCTGGTGAGGCGGTGGTCTCCCAAGACCAGCACCTCCAGCCAGCCTCTCCCCTGAACTGTTTCCTGACTCATCTTCCTAAACCACAGCTCTGTTTGCCCCACAGCCACACTCAAATTCCATTGTTCCTCACTGCCTGGTCAATAACACCTGAAAGCAAGGATCTAGTAAGGGATTGGCCCTACCCTTCCTTTCTGACCCTGGGAGCCCTATGCTACTTCTGATAGAACACCTGTCTCCTTGCAGACAGGTGGTCTGCTGACCAAGAATATCTCCTTCTCCATCTGGACCCATGACAGCTTCCAGCCCTCCCTGGCCCCATGCTCCTGCCTCACCGCCCAGGCCACTTGACTTGCTCTCTGCCCGGGGGTTTTGCACAGTTGTTGCTGTACCATAGTTACCTGTGTGAATGCATTCTGTGCCCTGACAGCTTTCCAAAGATAGGGACCATGTTGTCATCTTTGGATCATCCCAAAGGTCAACTGAGAGGGAGGGCTATGCATTTGCCTACTCTACAAAGATCTGCCTGTCACCCAGCTGAGACAACTAATGTAAGCTGCTCAAACAGAAATGGGCAGGGAGTCTAACTGGACCCTGTGTTGGAACCAATCTTTAAAAAATAAGGATTTTTTAAGAATTTCCAGTTGCTTTTCTAAATTAGACACAAAACAACCCACCTAATTCTAAACTTGGCCAACATTTCAGCCTTCCACTTTGAACAGATGAAAAGCTGGGAAATGGTATGAACTGTTTCATGAGTTTGCCTCCTGAGTGGACACACGATGTTGGTATACCATCCTGGGGGAATGCAGGTGGCTACGGACATATAATGAAGAAAGAGATAATTTGAGGTTGGGTCTGGAACTTGCAAATAGATCACATTGTTAGTGGACTGTGAAACTTAGACATCTATCCAGGGAAGACCATAACTGGGGGCCCAATTCCAAAACAGCTAAATCGAAAATACATTTGACAAATGGAACCAACATCGGATATAATTTTCAGTTTAAGAGACTCTTGGGAAGCTACTCCAAGTTGCTAAAAGTTTGGTTTTTCTTCCCAGAGAATACTTATCTATAAAACAGTTGTGCAACATTAATTTCCATCTATAGGTAATGGGGAGAAACTGCTTTTCCCTTTACCCATTGCATGTCTGCTGAGTGAGGTGTATTAGAGTTAAGTCCTTGGAGAGTGACTTGTTTTGTTAAAACAGTATAAGTTTGGGCTTGAGCTCCCAGGTCCTTGGAAATAGAAACCTCTCAAGTCTGGTATGGATGACGAGCATTTACCCTGGTTCTCCGTGTTGCTGAAGACCAAGGCAACCACCAAGGCTGCTTGCTATGAGCACCAAGGAGCAAGGAACAAGGAAGGACGCAGGAGATGAGACAGATACAACCAAGAGAAAATACTCCCAGCCCCCAGTTACCCTGAAGTAGGAAAGGTTAGGCTGAATTTGCTGCAGCAAGCAACCCTAGTCCTTAAGAACAGAAACCAGCCAGTCTCATGTGCCACTTACCTTGCCCAAAGCTTTTCAAACTCTCTTGGTGTGAGGGGAATATCAAAACCGTACAGTGCGTTCTTTATGTCCCGGCGTCGAAGAATGCCATTGCCCTCGTTATCGGTTTCTAGAAAATTCTACAACAACAGAAGACGGTATTTAGGAATATGTGAAATGTATGTACGACAACAGAAAAGATGTTCAATAGTCAGTATCTGGGACAATCCAAAGCATTTGTATCCCCGTCCACCTCCTTAATCACCTTTTAATCTAAGTTCCAGGTATCCTCATCATTCCTGGAAAGAAAGTGATAGAGCAAAATGGAAACGAGAATTAGGTGTTGGAAGCGGGTGGTTTCTGAGTTGCCTCAGGGGTTTGACCTGGATTCTTCTCCTGATCAACAACTTGGGTTCACAAATGATTAGAAATAAGGGCCAACCAGAGCCCAGGAAATGAGATGGAGGATCCGCATCTCAATGATGGTTTGGTTTTAGCCCTCTGGCTGTAAGAGGGGAAATGAGGGACATTAGACTCCAGCTATTATGACAAGATTATATGGTACCATTTTTATGGCCCTGAGGGGTACAGAAGGTATTGTCAGGCATGTAAAAAGACCACAGACTTAAATAACAGCTAACACATGTGGTTCTCAGCAATGTCTTCAGTTGTTTCCAAGTAATAGCTCATTTAATCTTCTTCATAACAACACGATGAGGTAGATATAATGGGTACATCTACAGAACTCTCTGCAAGCATGAAACTTAATAGTGAAAGAACAAAACATTCCCCTTAAGATCAGGAACAAAGTGAGAATATCTCCATCACCTGCTATTCAACATTGTACTGCAGGATCTCAGCCCGTTTATTTGGACAAGAAAAAGGATAAAAGGTGTAATGATAGGACAGAAATAAATACAATTATTATTATTCACTGACATGATTGTATACATAGGAATACAAAGAATCCACAAATAAATTATTATAAGAGGTGAATTTAGCAAGCAGTCTGGATTCTATATCAACAGGCAAAATCAATCACAGTTTTTATATATCAGACAGGGAAAGTGAAATTTTAAAAGATAACATTTACAAAAGGCATCAAAAATCCAAAGGCCTAGGAATAAATCTGTGATATCTGAGAAATGCCTTTATACAGAAAAGTATAAAACTTTACTGAAAGATATTGAAGAAGATCAAAATAAATGGAGAGACACTATGTTCATGAATTAGAAAACTCAAATATAATAGTAAAGGTGTCATTTTCTTTGTGGAACTTGACAAAGCGATTCAAAACTCTTGAAGAACAAGGTAGAGGGAGTTGCCTACCAATTAATTAAGATGTATCATTAAGTTATAGCGACGACCAAGATGTGATGTAGGTGCCAGCACAGACAAATTTATCAGTGGAACAGAATGAGGAGGTCAGCAGCACCCGCGGGCCATGATGTAGGCAGTGGTGATTCTCAGATCGGCCAGGAGAAAGGGGACTTCACAATGACCAGTGCTGGGACAGCGGGACTTCCATATGGAGGAAATGAGATGGGGTCCCTGCCTCTCAACACTTGGGAAACATCTAGTCCAGATTTCAAGACCTGAATGTGAAAGTTGAAACTGTCAAGCTCCTATAAGAGAGTGTGAGAGAATATCTTCATGACTCCCGGGTAGAATTCTTAAACAAGACCCATAGAGAGATGTTAGTAAATTTGACTACATTAAAAAGAACTTATATTTATCAAAAGACACCATATAAAAAAGGTAAGAACACAGAATACACACTGAGAGATGATAGTTGCACCACACGTCACTTACAAAAGAGCAGGATCCACAGAGCAGTGTACACTATGACCATAGTCACAGTTTCTGCTGACCGATGAGAAAAAGACAAACCAGCATGTAGACTTAAAGTCTCAAGCAAGCACTTCACAATCGAGGAAACCTGACCAATGAATGACCAAGTGAAGATACTCAATCTCACTAATAACTAACAAAATGCCAATCAAATCTGCAATGAGATTCTATTACATATCCACTAGACCAGAAAGAACTAGGAAGTCTGATGGTACCACGTGCTACAGGATTGAGCGGTTTTGACAAAGTCAAAGATATTTACTATCCGGGTCTTTACAGAAAAAGTGTGCTGGCTCCTGGTCTAAGATATTGGCAATATTCTTTTCCTTCACCTGAATGGTGGTTACATGGTGACTACTTTAAACTTATTTAAAGTATACATAGGCATTTTGTATACTTCATAGTAGAGTCATAACTTAAAAAAAAAACAACTATGCTTTAAAAACAATTGGGTCTGTAGGATTTCAGAGTCCCTTTAAAAACACATAGCAGGTCTGGCATGTAAGAAACTTGGAAGTTACCACTCTGTCCCAACAACAAGTAAAAATATGACCAAATTGGAAAATCAACCTCTCTTCTTAAATCATGAGAGAAGTGAAGTTACAGGTCAAATCACTGTCCCCAAAACTGGAGAGGCAGACAGGTGAATACAGAGAATCATAACTTACTGGGACAGACACCCATAAGCAGAAAACTTTACAGGAACTTATGCCAGAAAGACAGAAGTAGAGGGAATAATTCTTAACTCATTCTATGAGACCAGTATTGCCCTAATACCAAAACCAGACGAAGATATTACAAGTAAGGAAAGCTACACACCATTATCTCTCATGAGAGAGAATGTCATTGATAGTTCAGCAGGAATAGCATTGAATCTGTAAATTGCTTTGGACAGTATGGTCTCAAGCTGAGAGCAAAATTAGGAATACAATCCCATTCACAATTGCCACAAAAAGAACAAAATACCTTGGAATATAGCTAATCATGGAAGTGAAAGTTCTCTACAAGGAGAATTACAAACCACTGCTCAAAGAAGTGATGACACAAACAAATGGAAAAACATTCCATGCTCATGGATTGGAAGAATCAATATCATTAAAATGACCACACTGTCCAAAGCAATTTACAGATTCATGGCTATTCCTGTCGAACTACCAATGACATTCTTTACAGAACTAGAAAAAGCTATTTTAAAATTCATATGGGGGCCGGGCGCGGTGGCTCAAGCCTGTAATCCCAGCACTTTGGGAGGCCGAGACGGGCAGATCACGAGGTCAGGAGATCGAGACCATCCCGGCTCACACAGTGAAACCCCGTCTCTACTAAAAAAATACAAAAAACTAGCCAGGCGAGGTGGCGGGCGCCTGTAGTCCCAGCTACTCGGGAGGCTGAGGCAGGAGAATGGCGTAAACCCAGGAGGCGGAGCTTGCAGTGAGCTGAGATCCGGCCACTGCACTCCAGCCTGGGCGACAGAGCGAGACTCCGTCTCAAAAAATAAAAAAATAAAAAATAAAAATAAAAAATAAAATAAAATTCATATGGGACTAGGCGTCGTGGCTCATGCCTATAATCCCAGAACCTTGGGAGGCTGAGGCAGGCAGATCACTTGAGCCCAGGAGTTCAAGACAAGTCTGGGCAACATGGCAAAACCCTGTCTCTACAAAAATTACAAAAAATTAGCTGAGTGTGGTGGCACATGTCTGTGGTCCCAACTATTTGGGAGGCTAAAGTGGAAGGATGGCTTGAGCCTGGTAGGCAGAGGTTACAGTGAGCCAGGATCATGCCACTGCACTCCAGTCTGGGTGACAGAGTGAGGCTCTGTCTCAAAATAAAATAAAATAAAATAAAATTCATATGGAACCAAAAAAGAGTCTAAATAGCCAAGGCAATCCTAAGCAAAATGAATAAAGCTGGAGGCATCAAGTTACCCAATTAAACTATACAGTAACCAAACAGTATGGTACTGGTACAAAAACAGACACATAGAACAGTGGAACAGAATAGAGAGCCCAGAAATAAGACTGCACACCTACAACCATCTGATCTTCAACAAAGCTGACAAAAACCAGTAATGGAGAAAGGACTCCCTATTCAATAAATGGTGCTGGGATAACTGGTTAGCCAAATGCAGAAGATTGAAACTGGGCCCCTTCCTTATAACAAATACCCCTTCCTTATAACAGAAAATAAACTCAAGATGGATAAAAGACTTAAATCTCAAACTCAAAACTATGAAAACCCTGAAAGACAACCTAAGCAATACCATTCCGGACATAGGAACCAACAAAGATTTCATGACGAAAGCAAAATTGACAAATGGGATCTAATTAGATTTGACAGCTTCTGCACAGCAAAACTATCAATAAAGAGACAACCTACAGAATGTGAGGAAAATTTGCAAACTATGCATCTAACAAAGGTCTAACATCCAGCATCTATAAGGAACTTAAACAACCCCATTGAAAAGTGGGCAAAGAACATGCCAGATACTTTTCAAAAGAAGAAATATATGTGGCCAACAAGCACATGAAAAAAAGCTCATCAGTGGTCACTACAGAAATGCAAATCAAAAGCACAATGAGATACCATCTCATACCAGTCAGAATGGCTACTACTAAAAAGTCAGCCGGGCATAGTGGCTCACACCTGTAATCTCAGCACTTTGGGAGGCAGAGGCAGGTGGATCACCTGAGGTCAAGAGTTTGAGACCAGCCTGGCCAACATGGTGAAATCCTGTCTCTACTAGAAACACAAAAAAATTACCCGGGTGTGGTGGCATGCACCTGTAGTCTCAGCTACTCGGGAGGCTGAGGCATGAGGATCACTTGAACCCGGGCGGCGGAGGTTGCATTGAGCCTACATCACACCACTGCACTCCAGCCTGGGTGACAGAGTGAGACTCAATCTCAATTTTTTTAAAAAAGTAAAAGAATAACAGATGCTGGCAAAGTCGCAGAGAAAAGGGAATGCTTATACACTGCTGTATGCCACTGTCGGTGGCAGTGTAAATTAGTCCAACCATTGTGGAAAACAGTGTGGCGATTCCTCAAAGAGCTACCATTCAACCCTGCGATCCCATTACTGGGTATATACCCAAAGAAAGAGAAATCATTCTAAATATGTAAATATAAATATATTTATATAACATAAATATATTACTATCATATATAAATATTTTATATCATATATATAACATAAATATTTTATATCAATATCATATATTTATGTAACTTAAATATATGATATTAATATATATTTAGATAACAAATATATGATACATTTATTAGACTGATTAGATAACAAATATATGATATTAATATCATATATTTATATAAGACAAATATAAAGATACATGCACAGGTATGTTCACTGCAGTAATATTCATGATAGCAAAGACATGGAATCAACCTAAATGCCCATGAACGGTAGACTGGATAAAGAAACTGTGGAATATATACATCATGGAATACTACAAAGTCATACAAAAGAATGAGATCATGTCCTTTGTAGGAACATGAATGGAGCTGGAGGCTAACATTCTTTGAAAACTAATGCAGGAACAGAAAACCAAATACCGCATGTTCTCACTTACAACTGGGAGCTAAATGGTGAGAACACATTGACACAAAGAAGGGAACAATAGGCACTGAGACCTACTTGAGGGTGGAGGGGGAGAAGAGAGGGAAGATTTGGAAAGATAACTATTGGGTATTAAGCTTAGTACCTGGGTGACAAAATAATCTGTATGACAAACCCCCATGGCATGAATTTACTTATATAACAAACCTGCACACGTATCCCTGAACCTAAAATAAAAGTTAAAGAAAACTACAATACCATTTACATTAGCACCCCCCAAAATGAAATACTTAGGTATAAATCTAATAAAACATTAGCCAGGAATGGTGGTGCGCACCTGTTATCCCAGCTACTTGGGAGGCTGAGGTAGGAGGACCGCTTGAGGCCAGGAATTCCAAACCAGCCTGGTCTTATTTACAAGAGCTCTTATATGCAAGAGCTATATAATGAAAACTACAAAACTCTGATGAGAAATGTTTTATGTTTGCAAAACCTAAATAGAGATATTCCATGTTTATGGATAGGAAGGCTCAATAGCATCAAATATAGGTTCAATTCAATCCCAATCAAAATCCCAGCAAATTGTTTTGTAGAGATCCATAAACTTACTCTAGTTTATATGGAGATGCAAAAACTTAGAATAGCCAACACAATACTGAAAAAACAACAACAACAACAACAACAAACTTGGAGAACTGACACTACATGATGTCAAGATTTACTATAAAGCTACAGTAATCATGACAGTGATATTGGTTAAAGAAAAGACAAATAGAGCAGGGGAACACAATAGAGAGTCCAGAAACAGACCCACATAATCAACATATCCTTGACAAAGGGGCAAAAGCAATTCAACAGAGCGAAGGCAGTCTTTTCAACAAATGGTGCAGGAACAATTGGACATCTACCTTCAAATAAATGAATCTAGACACAGACCTTATACCCTTCACAAAAATTAACTCAAATGGATTACAAACCTAACTGTAAGATACAAAACTATAAAACTCTTGTAAGATAACATAGGAGAAAATTTAGATGATCTTGAGTTTGGCAGTGACTTGTTAGATATAATCCAAGAAAGAAAGAATTCATGAGCTGGGCCTTCATTAAAATTAAAAATATCTGCTCTGCAAAAGACACTGTCATGAAAATGAAAGACAAGCCACAGACTGGGAGAAAATATGCATGAAAGATATATCTGATAAAGGACTCTTAAAACCCAACAAGAAGAAGAAAAGAAACAGTCCAATTAAAAAATGGGCCCAAAACTTAACAGATACATCACTAAAGTATATACGGAAAGATGGCAAATAAGCATAAGAAAAGATGCTCCATATCATATATCATCAGAAACATGCAAATTAAACAGCAATGAGATACCACTACACCCCTATTAGAATGGCCAAAATCTAGAACACTGACAACACTAAATGCTAGTGAGGATGTGGAGCAACAGGAACTCTCATTCCACGGCTTGACTGCAGAAACCAAGGCCTTGCCAACCCACCTGTCACTCACCCTCCAACAGTGTTTATCACTATTTTTTTCACAGCACTGATCTGCTTTGTTGCTCATTGACTGTCACCTCCACTGGTGCGTGATCTCCATGAGATGGGATCAGAATGACCGTGGTTACCACTACATCCCAGTGCATTACTGGTGCACAATATGTGCTGAATAAATCCAAGCAGGGAAGGATGAAGCTGGAAAGGGCCCTGGAATTGGCCCTCAGGAGTCCCTGGGGTCCACAGAGAGCAGCAGCAGCAGATGAGGGCCAGGAGGCTGGTCTGACCGTCCTGAGAGGGCAGACTGCAGGATGGGAGGAGAAAGAGACCAGGAGAAGATTGGCAACTGGGAGTGTGGAGGAAGGAAGAGAGAGTCTAGGGTCAGCTGAGAGACAAGGCTGGCTGGAGAGCAAAGGGTCTCATCTCTTTTTAAGCCAGACCCAAGTGAGAGGAAGGTTAAAGAGAAGTTGGTAGAGAAGGTGTGGAGGATGATGCCAAATAGTGCACCCTGCTTTCTTCTCAGCTGGTGTTCACTGGGTCAGGTGCAGTTTCTAGTGCAGACCCTGCCCTGAACCCCTGAACTTGGAGGGCCGCTCTGAAAGTGGGCCACACAGAGCTCCAGTCTGTGTGATTGCTTGGCGTGGGCCAGCGCAGACAGTTCACTCCATAGAGGGCACAATATAGACAGTCGACTCTATGGAGCCCACAGCACAGACCGTCCACTCTGTGGAGTCTGGAAGGCACAGACCGGGCTCCCACTTGGGAGCCCGCTGCACAGACCGGCCCACCTGTGTGGGAGTCTACCGCACAGACAGTCCACTCTATAGAGCCGCGGCACAGACAGTCCACTCTGAGCGGGACAGGAGGCTGCGTAGAGACAGTCCCAAGAGGTCAGCAGCACTTCAAAGACAAACCTTCGTTTTGGGCACAGGCCAAGAAAGAGCAAACACAGAAAGAAAATGACCAAATGAAACGAAGTGGAGATATTTTTCAAAATAATGTGAAATTATTTCCATAATGCAGTTTTAAAAATACTTATTAGAGGGAAGCTATTGCCTTCCTGTTGCATTATAAAGTGGTGATCTCACAGCCTAGATTTCAGGACAAACTCGGTTTTGCACGTGCAGTTCTATTATCCTGTAGGTCTGGCTGTCATTGGCCCTGTTGGATTAGACAGCCCCATCTCAATACCATAATCACAGTTTACATGATTATACATGGAGGGTATCTGCCTTATACATGTGCTTCTATAATTTTGGCAAGACAGGAAGAAACAGTTCTTTAAAATTTATGTTTATATTGTATAAAATTAAGTACAACAGCATCTTATATTTTTCACGTGTTAGGTTGGTGAAAAGAAATTGTGGTTTTTCCATTAAAGTAATGGCCAAAACCGTGATGACTTTTGCACCAACCGAATACATTTTTAACTCATATCAAGCCTGAGGTAATGCCAGGAATTTCTGTTCATGTAACTCCAACAATTCCTTATCTTTCTAAACCTCACCTGACCTTGAATGTGAGAATTTAGTTTGAAAAAATCTTTTAAGAATAGCAGGAGTCCCCACACTGGGTATACAGAATTGTTTTCCCATCTTAGCAGCTGGATCTGAACAGCTTCATCATCCCAGTGATCTTGAAACATTGAAATAGATTTTCTTTCCTTTTAAGGAAATAATCATTTTCTTACCTTAGACAAGTCTGACCATCTGTTTTTTGCTTTGGTAACAAGATACTGATGAGCCTGTTCACAAGCTAGTTCTGAATCCGCGACCTTCTGTTTTGGTCTTAAAAGAAAAAAAAATAATAAATAACTGTGTTTAAATTTAATGGGTTCATTAATCTCCCAAGGGGTTTCCCTATCCCCCCTGTTTGTTTCAAGGATACCATTAAAGTCTGTTATTTCACATCTGGTTTAACTTAATTCTTAAAATACAGTCTTATTTCTCCAGCTGCATGTCAGGGAAGTCTTCTTAAATTGTGTAAGTCCTTGTTTATTTTCAGATAAATGCTATTCAACTTTTTTTTTTCAGCACACAAAACAAACAGGGCTCATTTATTCTCAGAAGGGGGAAAACACAATGTAACATTAAGTGTCTTGGGAGGAAAACAGCTAAAAACTTTTATTTCTGAATTTGCAAGTTGGAGAGATAATGGAGACTACAGGAAATGGTTGAGAAACACTGGGGGAACTTCTCAGCTCATTTTCCAAGGTGAGGATTGTAGGATTTAAAGATAGGGCTGGGCGTGCTGGCTCACGCCTGTAATCCCAACACTTTGGGAGGTCAAGGCGGGTGGATGACTTGAGGTCAAGAGTTCGAGATCAGCCTGGCCAAACATGGTGAAACCCCGCCTCTACTAAAAATACAAAAATGAGCTGGACATGGTAGAAACATGCCTGTAATCCCAGCTACTCGGGAGGCTGAGGCAGGAGCATTGCTTGAACCTGGGAGGTGGAGTTGGCAGTGAGCTGAGATCATGTCATTGCACTGCAGTCTGGGGGACAGTGCGAGACTCTATCTCAAAAATAAAAATAAATAAAAAGGATCAAAATTCTGTCATATTTACTCACAGGATGGACACTTAAAAAAAGACCCTGTGCTCACAGGTCCCTGCTAGGCCACAGTAAAGCACAATAAAGGCTGAGGCTGGAGGGGCTGGGATGCCCTGGATCTTTCCACGCACTAGAACAAATTAGGAATGGAGGAAAATGTGTAAAGCCCGTGTGCACACCCACCCTGGCACCCAGCCAGTGTAAACTGCAGTCACTGTGATTTTCCTTCTCCACCTGACTCCCCCTGCCCTTGACAGTGCTGTCTCTCCCCACTCTCTTCTGAGAGGTCATCTCTTCCGACGTCCCCAACTACAGCCTTGACGCTGCTTGCCTATGAGTCTGCACCACCGGTACTACACCCTCACCTGCTTTTCTGTGCCATCTTTCTCCAACTGCCTACCGGACTCTGCAGAATCATGGAATTTCGAGGGTGGAAAGGGATCCAAACTCAACCAGCCAATCCCCTCTCACTACTTGACCATGTAAGGCTTTGGAAGATTGATGGAATTATGTTGCATTTTTACAATTTTTGCTTAAAAGGACTGTAAGTCCTAATGATGTCTATTGCCCTGCCTTCACGTTTAGACTCCTCCTAAATCCCACCTGCACCAGAGGACTCACCTGAGCCTCCCCAAAGTGCTGTCAGAGAGCCCGTGAGGGGCATGTGCTATCTCAGCAAAGTCAGTGGATCCCAGTTGATTTCACTGTCGAAACGCATATCCAAACAGCCCTAGGCCCCCTGCTTTCCACACCCTGATTTCTTTTCCAGGTTATAAGGCTTGATTATTTCCTTAATTATCCATGAGCAAACCAATGAATCCTACTGCTTTTCCATCTATTTTCCCCTTTCTCATTTTACATACTTGTCCCTCTCGAGAGATCAGGAGGTTTTCCGGTGGTTACTTAATTCCTCTCCTACTGCCCAGCTTGTTAAATCTTGACAATCAGTCAGATCCAGCCTTCCTTCCTATCAGCCAGCTCCTCAGTCACAGATTCATAGGAACAGTCGCTATGTGCTGCTCTAGGCCCTGCAGACACAATGACTAGCAATGCGGACAGAGTCCACATTCCGAAGGAGCTTACACTGTGATGCAGAAACTTACAACAAACACACAAGAAAAATAAGTGACTCGGCTGGGCGCGGTGGCTCATGCCTGTAATCCCAGCACTTTGAGAGGCTGAGGTGGCCAGATCACAAGGTCAGGAGTTCGAGACCAGACTGGCCAACATGGTGAAACCCCGTCTCTACTAAAAATACAAAAATTAGCTGGGCATGGTGGTGCACGCCTATAATCCCAGCTACTTGGGAGGTTGAGACAGAAGAA
This sequence comes from Papio anubis, assembly GCF_008728515.1. NCBI lineage: Eukaryota > Metazoa > Chordata > Mammalia > Primates > Cercopithecidae > Papio > Papio anubis. Next base: position 7,041,168 of record NC_044991.1, on the reverse strand, counting down.
TCACCGGAATCTGGGAGGCGAAGTTTGCAGTGAGCTGAGATCATGCCACTGCACTCCAGTCTGGGTGACAGAGTGAGACTCCATCTCAAAAAAAAGAAAGAAAAGAGAGAGAGAGAGAGAAAAGAGAAGAGAAGAGAAGAGAAGAGAAAGAAAAGAAAAGAAAAGAATAGAAAACAAAAGAAAAGAAGAAAAGAAAAGAAAGAGACTCAGATAACTTCAGATACTGCATGGGACCCAGAATGATGGGGCGGGGGCGACTTCGTCAGGAAGACCAGGGAGCGGCTCTTTGACAGCTGCGTGAAGACCTCAGGGAACACACTCCATCCAGGCAGTACCAGGGTCTTGGGAGGTGCTTCCGGTCCCAGTTAGGATGGAGTAGGCACACTTCACCCTTTCTCTCCTTCTTACGACAACCCAACATCCTACACAGAATACAAAATGCAACTATCTGAGGACACTAAAAGGTAAATAATAAGAGGCTAATAGAAAGAGAAATAAAAACTTGAAGAATGACAAAGTTATGAGTTTCATGGGGCTTTCCTCCCATGTTCCCAGCTTAAGAGTCAAGAGCAGTCCTAATTCTGGAACTGTGCAGCAGATGTGAACAGAAAAAGGTCCAAAAGAAAGGCTGACTTTCTGACCAAAGAGCTAGGACAGGATGGAGGGCCTCTTCAGGAGACAGCGGCAGGAATTCCCGTTTTTGTCTCTGTTTACTCTCCCAGCCCAATTCTGAGACTGCACTTTTGTAGTGGTGCCCATGATAGCAGTGGCCAAAACGTTAAAATTTTCTCTAACTAGAAAAAATGAGAAAAAGGGTTCCTGTGATTCAAGGAATGTTGGGAAATCCATGTTAATTTTCTCTCTCTCTCTTTTTTTTTTTTCCTCTCACTAGGGCCCTGAAGGTGAGCCTCATCATGAGACATGAATAGCAACACAGATAAGCTAAAACCTAAGATTTTCTAGCCAGAAGATGCAGAAAAGTAGCCCTTAGAGGCTACAGAGTGTGGGGGAGATCATAGAGAAGAGAGAGTTAGAGGAAGGGACATCTGTGCAGGAAGTTCCAGGTTCACCTCTGATGTGTGCAGGTGTAGAACTGACCCCAAGCAGCATAGCAACAGGCTTTGAGAACATGACTACTGTGTAGTTAAGACTGACTTCTGGGTGGTGCACACGTGGGCTTCCCTGAAGAGTACTGCGATGACTTTGAAAACAAAATTGACATTAAAATCACAGAAGGCACGTTAGGACTTGCAGTCTAAAACTAACTAGGCTGATTGCCTGCTAAAATAATGACCAAAAAAAAAAAAAAAAAAAACAACACACTACAGAGGATTTTAACAGAACCAGAGTGTCATAACAAAACAGTTAAAGTATCTAGGATACAGTCCAAAGTGATATAAAAAACCAGAAAAATCTCAATAATGCTCAAGGTAAAAGGCAACAGATACCAACCCCAAGATGAACTAGACGTTGAAATTATCAGATTGTAAAGCAGCTATTATATTCATGGAGTAAGAGCAAACAAACTTGAAAGAAAGAAGAAGGAAAAAGGAAATAACCAAAATACAGTAACTGAAATGACATTCACTGGATTGGCTCAGCGGCAGAATGGAATGACAGAGGAGTCAGCAAACTTGAAAACTCATGAATAGAAATCTCTCATACTGAACAAAAGAGAAAATAAAAATAACATAGTCTCAGAGATACAAAACCTGTGATACAAAACCAAAAGGTCTAAGCTTCATGTCATTGAGGTACCAAAAGGAGAAGAAAAAGATGGGTACAGAAAAAGTATTTTTAAAAATAATAGCTGAAAACACCACAAATTTGGCATAAAACATAAATTTACAGATTTAAGAAGCTCAGTAAATCCAAAAAGAGATTAAAAAAAAAAGAACAAACAAAAACCACCAAAAAACCCACCGTCAAACAAATCAAATCATAAATTATACTCAATTGTCTGAAAAATTAAAGATTAAAAAAAATATCTATAGTAGTGTGAATGGCCTGGTATGGTGGCTCGTGCCTGTGATCCAAGCACTTTGGGAGCCTGAGATGGGAGGATTGCTTGAACTCAGGAGTTCGAGACCAGCATGGGCAACATGACAAGACCCTGTCTCTAGAAAAAATACAAAATGTAGGCATGATGGTGCTCACCTGTGATTGCAGCTACTTGGGAGGCTGAGGTGGATCACTTGGACCTGGGAGGTCAAGGTTGCAGTGAGCTGTGATCGCACCGCTGCACTCCAGTCTGGGTGACAGAGTGAGAGATCTAGTTAAAAAAAGAGAAGAAAAGAGAAGAGAAGAAAAGAAGCCTGGGAAAAATGGCATATTAAATATGAGAAAATGGAATATTTGCATACTTCTTGCCACAGATTATGGAGGCCATAAGACCATGGAACAACATTTTTAAAGTGCTGGAACAAAAGAATTATCAACCCCAAACTCTATATCCAGCAAAAATATCTTTCAAGAATAAAGAGTAAATAAAGATATTATAAATTGAACAAAACTAAGACAATTTGTCTCCAACAGACCTGCTCTAAAAGATGTCCTATAGGAAGTTCTTCAGGGGAAGAAGAATGATAGCTGAAAGAAACTTAGAACTTCAGAAAGAGAAGAATAGCAACAGAAGTGGTAAATACCTAGGAAATTATAATACACATTTTTTTCTCAGAGTTTAAAATACATGAAGCATAAATTAATAGTACTAGAAAAAGAAATAGACAAACTCAAAAGTATTGCTGGAGACTTCAACACTCCTCTCTTAGTAATTGATAGAATAAGGAGACAGAAAATAATCAAGAATATAGAAGACCTAAACAACACTAATAACCAACTTGATCTGACGTTTACAGAACACTCCACCCAACAGCACCAGAATACACATTATTTTCAAGTATACACAGAATATTTACCAAGACAGACCATATCCAGGGTCATAAAACAAACCTTAACTAATTAAAAAGAATTAACATCACACAAGATATGTTCTCTGACCACAACAGAATTAAATTATAATCAATAACAGAACAATATTTAAACACTATGCTTTTTTTTTTTTTTTTTTTTTTTGAGACAGAGTCTCACTCTGTCACCCAGGCTGGAGTGCAGTGGTGCAACCTCGGCTCACTGCAATCTCCACCTCCCAGGTTCAAGCAATTCTTCTGTCTCAGCCTCCCGAGTAGCTGAAATTATAGGCACCCACCACCACACCTGGCTGGCTTATTTATTTTTGTCTCTTTAGTAGAGACGGGATTTTGCCATGCTGACTAGACTGGTCTTGAACTCCTGATCTTAAGGGATCTGCCCACCTCAGCCTCCCAAAGTGCTGGGATTACAGGCATGAGCCACCACATCTGGCCTGAACACTAGGCAAATATTTTGAAATTAAACAACACACTTCTAAACAATCCATGGATCTAAGAGGAAGTCTTAAGGGAAATTAGAAAATAATTTGAAATGAATAGAAATAAAAACTACAACATATCCAAATTTGTGAAATGCAGCTACATCAGTGCCTACAGGGAAATACATTACATTAATGGTTTATATGAGAGAAAAAAGGACTCAAATAAAAACTATGGGTTTCCAATTTAAGAAATATAAAAGAGAAACTGAATCCAAAACAAGCAGAAAGAAGGAAATAATAAAGACCAAAAATCAATAAAATTGAAATCAGAAAAATAGAGAAAAATCAATAAAACAAAAGCTAGTTCTTTTAAAAGATCTATGAAAGTGAGAAGACTTAGCTGAGCTGAAGAAGAAAGGAGAAAAGAGATCAACTATGAAAGTCATAAATGAAATAAGGAATCTCACTAAATACTTCACAGATACTTAAAAAACAATAAAAGAACATTATGAACCATATTAATTCCATGAATTTGACAACTCTGATGACCAACATCTTGAAAGATGCAAATTAGCAAAACTCACTTGAGACGAAATAGAAACTCTGAATAATCCAATAACTATTAAATTAACTGGATTTATAGTTACAAACCTTCCAACAAAGGACGTTCCAGGACTTGATGACTTCACTGGTTAATTCAATCAAATGTCTAAGAAAGAATAACAATTCTACACAATACAGAAAATGGAAGAGAAAGGAATATTCCTAAGTCATTTTATGAGGTTAACAGGGCCATGTTACCAAAATCACGATTGGTATTAATGACTTTTATTATTCTTAGATGTCTTCCAAAATAAATCACTTATTTTATTTATTATTATTATTTTTTAATAAAATAAAGCTCATTCTGGCCAGGTGCAGTGACTCATGCCTGTAATTCCAGCAATCTGGGAGGCCAAGGCAGGTAGACCACCTGAGGTCAGGAGTTTGAGACCAGCCTGGCCAACATGGTGAAACCCCGTCTCTACTAAAAACACAAAAAATTAGCCGGGCGTGTAGTTCCAGCTACTTGGGAGGCTGAGGCAGAAGAATCGCTTGAACCTAGGAGGCGGAGGTTGCAGTAAGCCGAGATGGCGCCATTGCACTCCAGCCTGGGTGACAAGAGCGAAACTCTGTCTCAAAACAAACAAACAATTCATTCTATTTTGCAATTATCATCTGAATCCATTAAACCCTCTTATATATCTATGACAAGTTATGTGGTCTTAGTGATGTTGATTTTAATCTTACTATATCTAACCTAAATAATATACTATATTATCCTAAATATTTCATTATTACTCTTCAACTGTTCCCAGCTTTGCCAAAGAGAGAGAGAGAGAGAGAGAGAGAGAGAGAGAGAGAACAACAAAACCAAAATGATAGAATCACCTGTTGAAATGAACCACCACTAGGACGTCACCCTTCAGTGTTCTTGCTGCAGTGCCCAAAGTTCTACAGTATTTCTCAAGAGTGTATAAAAGAAGACAACGACACCATGCTTGGGGTGTTGTATTAGATTTCACTGAATGCAGCTGGAAATTCAGAATTCCTTCTTTATGCCCAAATGGCTAAGGGAAGAAAATCTGAGATAGGAAGAGATTTCACAATTATGAGATGATTCAGAAGAGAAAGGCATATAGAGACAGAACAGCACTCTAGATTCCAAAGATGATGGTGACATTGATCACATCAGCCAAAGCGCTTGATGACTGAATGATATATTTCTAAGGATAGAAAGGAAATTTGGTATTTTCATTCAGTTAGTCATCCAACACGAAGGAGCTGATCATGCGGTATTTGGCGATGGACTATCTAATTTTGCTAAAAGGACACATGAGAATTTTCTTTCATCTTTTAGGACGTTTGTGCATCAAAATGTACTCCATGCAGGCTGTAAGTGGATAAATGGTCAAGGCAAGTGTGTTTTAAATAAGGACTGGAAGGGAATTGAAGAAGTAGAAAAAAAAAGGAATAAGTCATTGGACCAATCATTCTACTTGGTATTTATATATCTTAAAATGAAAATGTTTCGCAGTTATGAAGCTAACAAGATAGTGTCCTCTTTTCAGCAAGGTTATGAACTCTCAACGTTTTCCAAAGTATTGTGT